>NC_064624.1:142800906-143400906 GCF_023898315.1 Schistocerca nitens | reverse complement strand
AAGGGACTAGAGACGAAACTGCTCCTGATGTGGAAAATCTGTCACTAGCAAGCAAGCCCTGTTGTCTTAAGAGTTAATGGTAGCAACAATTGTCATAGAGAATGTTCCACATGGTGATCTGGGCTACACTTTACTGGCAGGCCGACTGTCTGGAACTAACACAGCAGTTGCCTTCCACAGCATTAATTACATTTTCCTCCAAGTCTGGTGTCCGCATATTTTGGGTACACCATGATTTCCTGCTTCCTGAAACAACCCTGTCTTAGACAAACAGTGAAACACTGTTGCCAACATTGAATGGTGTGGTTGTTATTGGCAGGGATAGGTCTCCTGATACAACCCTGCTAGCCATCGCCATTCGCCTTTCCATAAGGAAACATCACGTTTGCAAGTTCTCAATACGAATATGGAACGATTGTGTACAATGCTGTATCACATCCACTACAAGGTGAGTCAATAAGAGAAGTGAATCGGACACATTACCAATTACTATGTTGGGAGAGGAATGGCAAGATGTATGAGAAACAATATTACTTTCTAGTAGGAAACCATGCATACAGTAACTGTGGCTGGATGATATGGTGCATATTAGAACACACTATGTAACAATGTGTGATTTAATAAATGGTCTCTAGCAAGGAAATCATGCATTTCTGGACATAGGACCTTTTCTGTATTGTATCCCCTCATCCATCAATCCCTGTAGTTTGTAAATGGTGGAAAAAAACACTCTATATGGTGGTGTTATTTTCAGATTGTTAAATCAATACTCACTGCATGTATTATGTGAGGTAATGTGTAAAATACAAGCCTGAAATTAGGGCCGAGAAGTACGTAGTTTGTAGACGTGATAGTGTTGGTGGCAAAGGGATTGGATTGGTAAATGTGTCACCTTGTTGCTGTCTACCATTGAAAGCATGTTGTAAAGCTGTGTAATTATGTTGCTGTCACTTGGTGAATTAACAAATCATCAGAAAGTTACTGCAGGTCTCTCACTATTGATTGTGTTAGTGATAGGATGCATAAATCTTCTACGTTTAGGAGTAAGTGGAACTTATTGCAGTTGTGAAATGGGCTGCACTGAGTGAACCTACGTACCATACATCCATAGTATATCTTCCAAGATGGGCGTGAGTATGTCTGATGGAATGGGACTGACCATATTCCATCTACAACAGTAGTCTGCTGTAATGCATTGCTTGTCTTACGCTGAAATAAATTACGTTCTATAACAGGTTACCAATCTCTGTTGTAGAGAAATGCAATTTAAGACTCTGGGTCTCTTTTTATGTTGGTAAGCAAAAGCTGAAGACGTGCATTTTGAAATCCCTGATACCATGAAAAATATTCCAGAAAGGCATAGAAAAGACAAAGAAATTGACATTATCACATATATATTGATGGAGTGTTACAGTTCAGACAGGCTCTCTCCTCTGTTGAGATTTTTTTTACATAATACCTCACCAAACAACTACAACAAAGTACTTCCTTAACAAACTGAAAATAATTCCACTGTACAAACATGAGCTCAGTGAAGTTACTTTGTCTACTCACACAGGCGAACTGGACAATAAATGCTGGGGAGGTATAGTCTATCTAAATTGAAAAGCAAGCAGCACTCATGGTGAAGGAATTTTCACCTCCCACAAGAAGGCTACAACCTCCAGAAAGTATAACACAATCAGTTACCCCTCTAACAGCGTAGAACAGTCTGGAAAGATTTTCAGAGACTCTGTCTGTATGTGTTTTTTGTGTTAATGTCATTAGTAACTAATATCAGCTTTCCATTAAGTCTTGACGCATTCTGTGGAAAATAAATGTCCTCCAGGCATGTTTGCAGACTGTGGTAGTGAGCTCTTCATAGGCACATTGTGGAAAGTTGTAATAACTTTGTGAGACACCGTTTGGTTGCTTCTTGTGACAGTGGGATAGATCGAATGCGGAATCACCACCTTTATCTTCAGTTTGCAGACCTGTGAAGGAAGAAAGAGCATGAACATAATCTGGCAACCTATCTTTCCCTTGCTTCTATTCCCCATACCTCCCCATCACCCTGTTGCACTCCCGTAACATGATTTGTACTGTAATATGGCTGTACTACACTTACACATGGTACACAAATTTGTTTTTAAACCCCTCCATGTAAAAATAATTAATTTCGTATAGTTAAAGCAATATTTTTAATAATTGGTTTTTCGATTCCCTGAAATGCAGAAGCTATTACTCATAGATGCAAAAGGAACATTTTTAGCAAATTTCATGTAGTTTGATTCTGTGTGGGGAAACATTTTCAGTCGAAACTGCAGTTTTTGAGTTACTCGAAATAAAACATAAAAAGTGATCTTTAAACATCACTGCCCCATCCCAAGACTCACATCCTACCATTCTGGATTTTTAGCATACTGATCAGGACACACCCTCTTGGCACTAGGCAAACATTAGTGGCTACACGATATTTTTCCACTAATCGAACATCTTTGGGCTTCACAGACTGGGCTATAAAAAGAGAGTTCAGTGGTCATTGGACAAATGAACACAGCATTCCTTAACTTATCACCATAATTTACAGAATTCCATACTGTTCTGACAATTTCTCACTCTGTCACCACACCTGTTCAGTCCATGTATTGCATCCTCTATACCTTTTAAAGTTTTCTGTGAAATATTGTCTTTACTGGCAATCTACAGCTTACAGCACTGGATATGAATGAGACCATGATTTGATGCTATTTCTTGTAACATTATCACTATTTTTATGGTGTTACACACAGGTAATATTTATATTGTCTTCTCTCACTTTTGCTTTTCCAACTTTTATATGGGACTTATCTGCTATTCCTATGAAAACTGACCATCTTTATTACAGATAATAGTGATGCAGATGGTGGTTTCCATTCATTATGCCAATGGTGATAATGCATACATGAGGTGCAAACAATTATGAAGAAAGTATCTGGTTGATCTGCAACCAGTGGCCAGTGACTGAAGTTTCTCACTGCCAGGAGATCACTTGAGATTTTTGTAAGAACTGAAAAAGTTTTCCAATATTAAATATTTCTTATGCCATTCCTAACACATCCCATTGTTCTTCCCCTCATTAGCGTGGTGTTAAAAATTCTTTTCAAATAACCAAGTGTTTCTTCCTCTCACATTATTTAATGGTCTCACTGTGTTAAAAATCCACACAAGATTCCTGTGCATATAAAAAAAAAAAAAATCAGCATTTTCCTATCTCATAAGGTATCAAATACATTCGACATGATCGCCGTTTAACAATCAGAGCAGTGTTTGAGTTAACAGGAGTTGACAAGGAAACTTGTCGAACAAGTTTACCGATTTTTTCAATGTTTGCATCAGTTTTTGCTGACAATGGTCTGCCAGTGCGAGTGTCATCACTGGTGTCTTCGCGGCCATCTTTAAATCGTTTAAACCACTCAAACACTTGTGTTCGCAATAAACAATCATCGCCGTACACTTGTTGTAACATTACAAACGTTTCACTTGCAGATTTTCCTAGTTTGAAATAAAATTTGATGTTAACACGCTGTTCTTTCTGTACACTCAACATTTTCCGACGCACAGACAAAATGTCAACTACTTAAAACAGACGCCACAGGCAGACTGAGTGCAGGAGTCAGATGAAACTCGAGCAGTAGGCGGAGCGAGAGTCACGTGACAGGCCACGCGACTTTCAGCCTTATTGCATTCGTTTTATTATTTCACCAGTACTAGCCCGGTTTTTTTCTAGCCACACCTCGTATTATCCAGTGTTAAGGCAGAAGCAGAGTCACCTGTACTGGATAGTGATGGCACAATTTAATTATTGTACAAAAGCAAGGAATACGAATTTGTTGCTTGCAGGTCATTTGTAATGCTGTTTATATTTTGTCGCCCTATACCGTGAAAAGCTGCATGAATGGACAGTCACATCTACATAAGAGTTCAAAGTGGTGCAGAGATTGTCAGCTTGCTGTAAATGATCAGAAAAGTGACCAAACTGCTGTCATCAGTCTGTTCAGAAATGTAAAACTGCACTTATATAGCCCACTTTGGTTCACTGGTAAAATGCAACTAGTCCACAAAGGAGATTGCTTATAAAACAGTTGTACAATTCATACTGCAAGCCTGTTCAGGTGTGTGGCACCTGCACCACATATGACTATCACATCTGAGCACCACAAACGTTCACAAGTTTGTTTGACCCATGTGACAGTGTCATGCAGATGCTAAGAAACGAGACACATCGATGTTTTTAAGATAGATGCCAACTATCCTATGAAAGCCTAGTTACAGAGATTTAAGAACCAGCTGTAAGTGATGAATCTAGAAATTTTCTACATCCTATTATGTATCACTTCCCCGGGGAACGTAAAGACAAGACTTGACTAATTACAGCATGCACAGAGTCAAATGGCTCTGAGCACTATGGGACTTAACTTTTGAGGTCATCAGTCCCCTAGAACTTAGAACTACTTTAACCTAACTAACCTAAGGGCATCACACACGTCCATGCCCGAGGCAGGATTCGAACCTGCGACCGTAGCAGTCGCGCGGTTCCAGACTGTAGCGCCTAGAACAGTTCGGCCACCCAGGCCGGCTGCACAGTTATTTTCACGGCCATTTTCCTGCACTCAGTTTGTGAATGGAATGGAAGAAGCCCTACTTACTGGTACAGTAGAAAGTACTATCTGCCGTATAACTCTCAGCAGATTCCAGAGTATGGATTTTTATGAGGACATGGATGTAAATGCTCTTCACTCTTTTTCCATTTTTCCTTCCATTCGCCTATAATAATACAACACAACATCTCCACTGAGCTAGACTCTACACTTCGAGTGCACTGAAAGGATGTTTGCTGAACTTGCAATCAGTAGACTACCCACCCCCCACCCCCCTAACCCCTCTAGACAACCTATGCTAGTCCATATCCTCTACCCATATACCCTTCCTTGCTCTCACTTCAAAACACACACACAAACACACACACACAAACACACACACACACACACACACACACACACACACACACACACACACACACACAGAGAGAGAGAGAGAGAGAGAGAGAGAGAGAGAGAGAGAGAGAGAGAGAGAGAGAGAGAGAGAGAGAGACAGAGAGTTCCTGTCCCTTCAGAGGAGTGGCATGTGAAGAACTGCACTACTAGTCGTCACTAACACTTAGGAGATACAGATAAAAGTCTAATTCTGCCATCTTGAGACTACTTGCGTGTGTATGGATGGCCAGAGACTAATCTATATTCCCTTTGTGTATGCCCTGATTCCTCTTATTTTATCATCATTTCTCCTGATGTAGATGTGTCGAAGCATATTTTGGCATTCAGAGGAAAAAAAGTCGGTGATTGAAATTTTGAGGAAAGAACTCAATACAAAGAGAAACGCCTTTCTTCTGTTTGCCACCTGAACTCGTAACGTACACATTACACTTTCCCCCCTATTTTGCAATAATACAAAACAAGCTGTCTTCCTTTGAACTTTCTCGGTGCCCTCCATTAATCCTATCTACTAAGGATCCCATACTGTTCAGCAATACTGCAGAAGATAGCAGACAAGCATAGTGTAGGTAGTCTACTTGATTTGTTGCACCTTCTACATGGACTGCCAATGAAACACTTCAGTTCACCTTCCCCACAACATTTTTTATGTTAAGGTTTTTGTAATTTTAGTCCCTGGGTGTTTTGCTGAATCTACAATCATTAAATCTGTATGATTTATCATGTAAACCAAAATTCAGTGGCGTTCTACAGTTCTGGTGTGGGGGACCTCACACGTTCTATTGTTCAGTTCAACTACCATTTCCCACAGCCTTCATGGCAACAATCAGCACAGAGCTGTTTACAGCCAATTGAATTGAGTGATTACAAACTCCTTGCCAGGTCCTTTTATTCCAAACATGATTGTATACATCACTACCATTAATTTATATATCGAGGAAGCAACATAGGATAGAAACAAAGTATTTCATGATCTAGGATTGTTAGAGAAATCAATGAGCATATTTCGTAACAAGTATGAAGAATTGACATTACATAGGTTAGAATAAATAGGTTTTCGGTGGAAATATAATTGTAAAAATAATAAATGTGGGTCTTTGGAGAATCAATATAAAGCAAAGTATGAAACGTTTGCTGAGCTACTGCACTTGTACTTTGGGTCATGAAGTAACAAAACTGCTATACACTGTTCTGTTCATGCATTGGATTTGGAGGCTACCAGACTGAAGCACAGAACATTATTTTGTTTGAAGAAATTGACTGATTGAAATGGTATCCTTACCTATTCATTTCAAAATATACTCTTGAGGTATGACCAGTTACTGTATGTATTGAAAACTGACTAGGATTTAGTGTAATCCATACAGGCATGGTTATATTTCATATTGTTAAAACAGAATGCCATGTACCAGTCTACTACAAAATGGCAATATACATAAAAGGGATAAAATAAAGCAATATTTTGATATGGGAATGAAGAATGTGCAAAGACCACTATACAACCATACAGACACCAATGAAAGTTAAACACCTTTTTTGGAACGAAGTGTAGCAATGTAATGTAAAGTAATTAGCAATAATGCCAATCAATAATGTTAGTTTAAGCAGTGAAAAATAACACAAGATATAAACAAATCACACTGAACAGATTCAGAAGGATGTAGGTTGCAATAGGTACTGGGAGATGAAGATTGCACAGGATAGAGTAGCATGGAGAGCTGCATCACACCTGTCTCTGCACTGAAGACCACAACAACAACAACAACAATAAACAAATCCTTTTGTGATCCACAAGGACTGTTAGTATTAAATACCATCATAGAGTTCTCTAAGTATGAAGAATGTTTATTACATAGGTTTGAATCGACAGGTATTTGTGGGCCTTCATGGTAAAACTAATGAACTGGTACTTACAGTATTATATAAATTGGAGAGGTCTGTCTACATTCACATCTTAATTCTGCAAACCACTGTGATGTGCACGGCAGAGGTAACATCCCACTGGCTTTTCCCCCATTCTATTCGCACATGGAGCGCGGGAAGAATGACTGTTTAAATGTGTTCATGAAATCTGTAATAAATCTAATTTTGACACGACACATATGGGAGCTATACACATGGGACCTCAGCACCAGGTGCTTGTAATTGAAGAGCAGCTACTTGCACAGGTTCAGTATGGAATTTGATCATCATACTAAAGCAAAACTTGGTAGCTGCATTAATGGGGGAACTGGATGACACTGGAAAAAGCCAGTTCCGACTTTGGACACCCCAGTGCAAAATTTGACACTGTACACTGTTTGTCTGACACTATGACATACATGCTGTCATTTGACAATCCATAATATGAGTGAACAGTGTGGCTATCAAGTGAGACCATGGGCTGTTACTGAAACAGTTTTCTGTTAAGAGCAGGAATTACAGTGCTGCACTGACACAGTAAGGTCTGCGGAGAGGACCAATGTCATTAAATGGTTTAAAGGAGATGATAATGAAATTGTAAAACATAAGTGAGCTTGGTGCAGCATCTGGAAGAGGGAGGCACCCTATCTGGATGGAGTTGTTGATTCCTATAACTGACCATGTGGCCATGCCCCAGATAGGGCTAGCATTCGTATTGTGTCATGAGAACCGTTCATTCCACAGTGTGGCATGGAGTATCTGACTGACACTTTTATTGATCCCTGTATCATAATGTAATTTTTTTGTTTTTTGCTTTGTTTTTATTGGGTCAGTTTGGCTGGACCACCAGAGTGCCTATCTCATGTGCTGCTGCAGATAAGGTGAGTACACCATTTGTTTGCAAATTGTATTTACAAGCATCAAACAGCAGCGACTTATTTTCAGTTATCTTTGTGGATACAGTTTACTTTCTAATTTCGTGCATGTCTGAATACTTACCAGGCATAGTCTAGCATCCTAATAACTGGGTAGTGTACAGGTTTTCCATCTTTGGTATGAATAGGGACTGACTGCTCTGTTCAGATTTGAGCCTAGTTGGTGACTTAGCAAACAGCTCCAGGTGGTGTTGGCTTCGGCCACACAGCTTCCGGCTGTTGCCAATGGGCATCACTATAGAAGACTAGACACCTACTATGTCCCACCCATCTCCCGATTAGTCAACTACTGTGGCCCTCCTCGGAACTGCCTGCACTGGAGCTGACCCCTCACCTGCAGTCGAGTCATAAGTAGCTCCAGCAAAAGAATTTCTGAGGGGCTGATCAGAGTTCCACCCCAGATAGTATGACAAACAAGTTCTGGGAGCTATTTGTAGCTGACGAAAGTCCTGAGCCAGATGAAGGCATTCCTCTTTTCCAGAACAAGCTTCTCAGTCCACAAGGTCTGGGCATTCACAGGGGTGGGGTTTACTGGTAGTTGGGAGTTCCAAGGGGATATGGCTGCTGAGGAGGGGAAGGAATCCATTTCCAGAACAAGCTTCTCAGTCCACAAGGTCTGGGCATTCACAGGGGTGGGGTTTACTGGTAGTTGGGAGTTCCAAGGGGATATGGCTGCTGAGGAGGGGAAGGAATCCATTTGGCACTGTGCACATATAAGGAGGTATTTTGGAAGGCATTATCCTAGATGGGGAATTGGTGCTTCCCGATACCATGAAAAACAAAGTGTGCTGCCAAGTGCAGGTAGTGGCTCATGTTGGAACTAAAAAGATGTCTTGCGTTCGATTGGAAGAGATTCTCTATGGTTTTGAGTGGCTAGTTGAAGTAGTGAAGACCAAGTCTTGGTTGTGAGATGAAGGCTGTACCTTCGTATGCATAACCAACTGTGGTCCTTGGGTACAGAGGCCAGTAGATGGCTCGAATCAAGGGTCCAGATGGTTCTGCATCCATGTAGGCTGAAGATTCCTTGACTTGCACCATAGGGTGGTGGGTTTCTGGGTTCTGCTTAATAAGTCAGGAGTCCACTATACACATGAAGTGGCACCTGTGTGAAGGGAACTGTGCAGTATTTTTAGGTTCCTGTGGAAGGAACGTGTTCTTACAAATTGCTAGTGAGAAAGTTCAGATAACCAGCTTATGCAACAGACTGTACAATGATACATTGCCACCAACATACATCTCAGAAGGCTTAAGAAGACAGGATAAAAAAATTAGGGCTCCTATGAAAGCATATAGCCAGTCAATTCTCCATCATTCCAGTTGCAAGTGTGACACAATGTTAATGATCATTGGTGGCCTAAGGTATCATCCATCATGCACTGTATGTCGGCTGAAGAAATATATATCTAGTTGTAGATAAATGTGAAGACTTGGGGGCTCTACCAAATAGTGACTAAAAGCATCATGTATTGGCTAGCAGGATTGAAGCTAGGTTGGCTTGTAACCCTCTCAAAACGCACAAACTCACTCAAGGGGTCTGCACCTGGGATTATTCAAAAGGAAATCACTTTTGACATGAGTTAGCATTGACCCACTGAAGAATCACCACACATGGTGCAACCAGTTAGGTTTCTGTTAATAACTTGCCTAATGAATGAAAAACATAATAAATTTAGACAGCGTTGTCTATGGAGTGCAGCAACCTGATGCTAACTTTGATCCAAACAACTGTCAATATCACGTTAACATTTGGCTGGTGCTGGCAACTGATCAGTTCTTCACAATACCATGATTGTGCACAGCACCAGCCATAGGGGTTCAAAAAATTTGAGGATGGCTTTAACATAATCTGAAACTGGTGGTAATAAACTAATGTTATGGCCATCTCGACTGCTGTTTTAATCAATGAAAAACATTATCTCGTTTACTGTATTTTTATTAAAAACGGCCAGTTTTGGTTTGAATGGCAGGTCATCTCCAGATCTAGGTTGGTGTATGGAAGAATCACGTGCAACAATACAAAAAAATTATTTGAGTACCACTATAATGCTGACACAATGGTACTGCAAATGACACTAAAACATTAAATTATTTGTACTTGTTTCAGCCAGGTGTAGTTTGTCACTGGTGCTAAAAATGTAACATAAAAGTGTTACACAAAGTAAAACTGCACAAGGTACACATCTGTCAACAACCATAAAATCAGAAGTACAGACAATAGCAACAAGATGATGGTTCAAATGGCTCTGAGCACTATGGGACTCAACTGCTGAGGTCATTAGTCCCCTAGAACTTAGAACTAGTTAAACCTAACTAACCTAAGGACATCACAAACATCCATACCCGAGGCAGGATTCGAACCTGCGACCGTAGTGGTCTTGCAGTTCCAGACTGCAGTGCCTTTAACCGCACGGCCACTTCGGCCGGCTGCAACAAGATGATTTTACGTAGCTGGAAAGAGGGGTATCTTGATTGCTTGAAGAGCAGCAAATTTATACTTCCAAAAGAAAGAAGTATTAATGAACAAAACATATTTTCCTACACCACTTATTTATATTTATGACAATGTTCTCCGGTAAACATACGATCTCCAGTGACTCACTACTCCCATCAACGTGGATTTTTTTCATGTCTGCCAGCCATGGAAAGATGGTGGTTGGTGCAGACTGGCCTGCATAAACACACAGGTGTGATTTGTCACACAAACTGCTGTGGCATGTGGTACACCTCTGTGGCCATTCTGTTTCCCCTCACTATTACCTTGCAACTGTCTCAATACGTACTGTAATTATTTTCTAAAACACAGCTGTTTTTATAACCAGATTCTGTTTCCTACTTGAATCAGATTTTCAAGTAATAATCCTTTATTCTATAAATTATAAGTTCTTCCAGATGTGTTTTAAGAAATGAAGCATCACAACAATACAGATCTGATGTGTGTTTTAAAAGTACGATTCCTATCTCACAAAATATATAAACATACACAGAAACATACACTTTACAGTAAGATTGTTTCTCACATGTGTAGTTTCACTTTTATCATGGGAGACACATTGTTTCAAATTTCAGGATCTTATCAATATCATTGCAAGAATTTCATCTTATGCCACAACCATGACACTGAAAGTGAGTTACCTGTTCCAGTATTACATTATTTATAACAATTTTTGATCTGATATATGAATTTTCCCTTGACTACCTTAACACTTGTTTTATTAATTGAGATTTTCATGTGAGATTCAGAAGCCAACAAATCAAGATAATAGACAGCTCTCTGAAGATTCTCTTCATTTTCTTCAATTATTACGGATCATATGGATATGAGCAGGGAACATAGTTCCAGAAATGAAGACATTAGGAATGAATTGCAAGTTGATTCAATGCACACGAAATGGAAATAGATGTTGGGAATATGTAGATAGAATGCCTGAAAGCAACTTCCTAAACTAATTCTTGATTACAAACCACAAGGGACAAGAAAGAGGTGAAGATAACAGAAGGGATTGCTAGAACATGTTGACCAGCAGAGGTGAAATCACCTAACACATGATGGGAGAAGAACAAAAGGAATAATCATGTAGTGCATTGTACACAATCAAATGTATTCGATCAACATAATTTCTCTTTACAGTATCTGTAAAACTTGAGAACACGATCATCTGAGGGCATGTCATCTGCTAAAATGGAAGATGTAGCAGGCAACAGCTGTAGAAGGGCGTGTACCGGAGTAAAATAGAGGCACTGAAGTAAAAGGTGTGTAAAGTAAAAGCAATGGGGGCAAAGCGGGGGAGGATCGCCACTTAAAAGATGTCTATGTCAAAAGACAGTGCCCTGTCCGGAGTCTAGTCAAAATTACCTCCTCCTGACGACAAGTTCGGAAGGAAGAGGTCCAAGGACAAGGAAGAGCTGTCACGTCCCTCAATTTATTATTGGGAAGTGTAGACCAATGTGCTTGCCATAAAAGAGCAACACGACGACATAAAACACTCTGTAGATCAGCGAAGGGACCCATGCGAACAGCAGGCTGAAGAAGAGACTGGCCCCCTCATTTCCACGGATATGAACGTGTCCTGGGATCTGGAGGAACGCCACAGGAATGCCCCGCCCTCCCCCCCCCCCCCCAAGTGGAGCAAGTGGAGGTAGTCCTAAATCTGGTGGATCAGAGGGTGGACAGGGTAGAGAGCTTGAAGACTGAGGAGAGAGCTGAGCGAATCTGAGCATATAATGTACTGTACATGCTGATGGCGATGGATGTATTAGACAGACTGGAGAACAGCGTGAAGCTCCGCAGTAAAAACTGAACACTGGTCGGGAAGCCGAAATCGATTAGGCATGTCGCCAAGAATATAGGCACTCCCAGCACCAAATGATGTTTTTGATCCATCAGTCTAAATAGAGGTGGCATCCTTCATTTACGCACATAAAGCGGCAAATGCCCGACGATAAACGAGAGAAGGGGTACCATCCTTGGGAAACTGACAAAGGTCATAGAGCAGGCAGGTCTGTGGGCGGAACAAGGCAGTGCTGTACACCAAGTTGTCAAGAAAGTTTTAGGAAAGTGGAAGGAAAGAGAACGTAGCAGTTGACGGAAGCGGACTCCTGGTGGTAGTAGACAGGAAGGGCGGCCTGCGTACCCTAAATCCAAGGCGGCGTCGAAAAAATGTCATAGGCCAGATTAGCAGGCATGCAAGACAGATGGCTAGAATAGCGACTCAGAAGGACAGCGCGCCGATTGGACAGTGGAGGTTCAGCAGTCTCAGCATAAAGACTTTCCACAGGGCTGGTGTAAAAAGCTCAAGACACTAAACGCAATCCACGGTGGTGGACAGAGTCTAGATGCCGAACAATAGACTGCCATGCAGAGAAGTAAACTATGCTTCCATAGACCAATTTCGAGCGCACTAAGGTGCGATAGTAGCGGAGAAGGACCACTCAGTCCACTCCCCAGGAGGTACCGTTCAGGACACGAAGGGTGTTGAGGGATCGCAGACAGTGAGCTGAAAGATAGTAAATGTGGGAGGACCAGCACAGTTTTCTGTCAAACATAAGACCCAATAATTAAGTGACGTCCGCGAGCAGAAGATTGACAGGGCCTAGATGTAGGGAAGGTGGAAGGAACGCTGCACGAGTCCAAAAATTGACACAAACAGTCTTACTGGGAGAAAAGCGGAAGCCGGTTTCGATGCTCCAAGAGTGGAGACGATCGAGACATCATTGAAGACATCGTTCTAGAACGCTGGTCCGTTGAGAGCTGTAGTAAATTGCAAAATCGTCCACAAAGAGGGAGCCCGGGACATCGGGAAGCAGACAATCCATAATTGAATTTATGGCAATGGCAAACAGCACAACACTTAGCACAGAGGCCTGGGGTACCCCGTTTTCTTGAGAGAAAGTACGGGATAGAGTAGTGTTAACCTGCACTTTAAATGTGCACTCTCCCATAAATTCACGAATAAAAAAGGCAGCCGACCTCGAAAGCCCCAAGAGAACAGTGTGCGGAGGATGCCTGTCCTCCAAGAGGTATCATATGCTCTCTCCAGGTCAAAACATATTGCTACTGTTTCGCGTTTCCTGAGAAAATTGTTCATGATGTAAGTGGAGAGAGCAACAAGATGGTCGACTGCAGAACGATGCTTTCGGGAACCGCATTGGGCAGGTGTTAAAAGGCTTCAGGACTCCAGCCAACACACTAAACAGCAATTCACCATATGCTCCAAAATCTTACGTACACTACTTGTTAGAGAAATGGGGCGATAGCTAGATGGGAGATGTTTATCCTTTCCAGGTTTCGGAACAGGAACGACGATAGCTTCCCGCCATCTTCTGGGAAAAGTACTGTCGGTACAAATTCCATCCAGTCCTTGGGCGGAGGTGCGAGAAGAAGAGAGTGTGTGTTGGAGTTCCCGCACGAAGAGAGCAGTATTATAGCTTTCGCTATTTTGAGAGGAGAGAGCAAGAGGTCGCACTTCCGGCGCACGTTTCTTCAGGAAAAAGGCTCGTGGGTAATTTGAAGAGCTCGAAATCTCAGCAAAGTGTTGACCCAATGAGTTAGAAATTGCGACGAGGTCCACCAAGGTATCATGCACGACAATGATCTCAGAGATCAGGGAGAGACTAGGTGCGCCAGACAACCGTCGAATTCAACTCCAAACTTCAGAGGAGGTAGTGAAGGTGTTAAAAGAGCGAGTAAAAAAGCCCCAGCTTGCCTTCTTGCTACCGCGGACGGTATCGCGCACGTAACTGCTTGTAGTGGATACACTTGGCCAAAGTAGGACGGTGGCGGAAAACGCTAAGAGCGCGTCACCGCTCACGTATTGCGTCACGGCATGCCTCGTTCCACCAAGGAAGTAGGGGGCCCGAGGGCAAATCGGAGGTGCAAGGTATTGAATGATACGTGGCTGTAAGAATAACTTCTGTAATATGAGTGACCTGTGACGCTGGGAAATTGACGGTCATCGAATGTTCCTGGAGACGAAAAAAAGTGTCCAATCGGCTTGGGCAAACTTCCAGCGTCTCGGGCACATAGATGGCAGTTGCGGCTGCAGTTTAAGGACACATGGAAAATGGTCACTCGAGTGTGTATCAGCAAGAGCGAAACATTCCAAGCGCCGAGCTAGCTGAACAGAACCGCCCAAAAGGTCCAAATTAGATAAATTTGTCGTGGAGGCAGACAAAAACGTAGGGTCCCCAGTGTTGAGGCAAACTAGATCCGCTTGGTGGAAGACATCAATCAATAGGGAGCCTTGCGGACAAGGACGCGGAGATCCCCGAATCACGTGGTGGGTATTGAAGTCCCCAACCAGCAAATAGGGGGGGGGGGGGAGCGGGAGCTGACCAAGGATATGAAGGAGATCACCTCTTGCCATCGGTGTGGACGATGGAATGTATCAGTACAAAGAGAGAAGATGTATCCAGAAAGGGAAAGACGGACAGCAACAGCTTGGAAGGAACTGTTTAAGGGCATTGCGTGATAATGGACAGTATAATGGAGAAGAACCGTGATTCCTCCATGTGCTGGAGTGCCATCAACAGAAGGGAGATCAAACCGGACCGACTGGAAATGAGGGGAAGAAAGTTATCATGGGGATGCAGCTTCGTTTCCTGAAGAAAGAAGATGACCGGCGAGTAGGATCGTAAGATGATCGACAATTCATCCCGATTGGCTCTAATGCCGTGGATATGCCAATGGATAATGGACATAGGAGGGACAGAAAAGGGAAGAATCTTATCACGGTGGTTCTCAACTCAACGACTGCTGAGGGCTGGCAGCCGACAGTGTGGAACGGCATTCAGCCAAAGGCAGAAGATCCTGATCCATAGGTTGTATGGGAGAAGCTCCTGCCACCAGCTATCGGCCGGTTGATCGGCCGCCAACAGTGTGCTTTGGCGACACGGAAGATGGCCGAGGGCGGTTACCGCCAGGTGGCGCTATAGACGAGACATGCCGTGGCGGAGGAAGAGAGGAACTGGGTTTCTTATGAGCCTTCTTGGAAACAGGACGTTGAGATGAGGGAGGAATCGATGATTGTGAAGTCAGGGTACATAAAAAATCTTCATGAGTAGGCTCCTTTTTGAATGCCAGATGTCTGATTTTGGGGCTCGCGATTCAGCAGAGGATGAAGGGCGAGTCGTAGAGTGAGCAGGTGATAGTGGGGAGGTCGAATGGACAACATTTGCGCTGGCCGATCTGACGATCGTGGCACTAAAGGTGATCTGACAAGTCTGCAGCTACATCTACATCTACATGATTACTCTGCAATTCACATTTAAGTGCTTGGCAGAGGGTTCATCGAACCACAATCATACTATATCTCTAACATTCCACTCCTGAAAAGCGCGCGGGAAAAACGAACACCTAAACCTTTCTGATCGAGCTCAGATTCTCTTATTTTATTTTGATGATCATTCCTACCTATGTAGGTTGGGCTCAACAAAATATTTTCGCATTCGGAAGAGAAAGTTGGTGACTGAAATTTCGTAAATAGATCTCGCAGCGACGAAAAACGTCTTTGCTTTAATGACTTCCACCCCAACTCGCTTATCATATCTGCCACACTCTCTCCCTTATTACGTGATAATACAAAACGAGCTGCCCTTTTTTGCACCCTTTCGATGTCCTCTGTCAATCCCACCTGGTAAGGATCCCACACCACACAGCAATATTCTAACAGAGGACGAACGAGTGTAGTGTAAGCTGTCTCTTTAGTGGACTTGTTGCATCTTCTAAGTGTCCTGCCAATGAAACGCAACCTCTGGCTCGCCTTCCCCACAACATTATCTATGTGGTCTTTCCAACTGAAGTTGTTCGTAATTTTAACACCCAGGTACTTAGTTGAATTGACAGCCTCGAGAATTGTACTATTTATCGAGTAATCGAATTCCAACGGATTTCTTTTGGAACTCGTGTGGATCACCTCACACTCTTCGTTATTTAGCGTCAACTGCCACCTGCCACACCATACAGCAATCTTTTCTAACTCGCTTTGCAACTGATACTGGTCTTCGGATGACCTTACTAGACCGTAGATTACAGCATCATCTGCGAACAACCTAAGAGAACTGCTCAGATTGTCACCCAGGTCATTTATATAGATCAGTAACAGCAGAGGTCCTAGGATGCTTCCCTGGGGAACGCCTGATATCACTTCAGTGTTACTCGATGATTTGCCATCTATTACTACGAACTGCGACCTTCCTGACAGGAAATCACGAATCCAGTCACACAACTGAGACGCTACCCCATAGGCCCGCAGTTTAATTAGAAGTCGCTTGTGAGGAACGGTGTCAAAAGCTTTCCAGAAATCTAGAAGTACAGAATCAACTTGAGATCCCCTGTCGATAGCGGCCTTTACTTCGTGCGCATAAAGAGCTAGTTGCGTTGCACAAGAACGATGATTTCTGAAACCATGCTGATTACGTATCAATAGATCGTTCCCCTCGAGGTGATTCATAATGTTTGAATACAGTATATGCTCCAAAACCCTATTACAAACCGAATGTAATGATATAGGTCTGTAGTTCGATGGATTACTCCTACTACCCTTCTTAAACACTGGTGCGACCTCTGCAATTTTCCAATCTGTAGGTACAGATTTATCATTGAGCACGCGGTTGTATATGATTGCTAAGTAGGGAGCTATTGTATCAACGTAATCTGAAAGGAACCTAATCGGTATACAATCTGGACCTGAAGACTTGCCCGTATCAAGCGATTTGAGTTGCTTCACAACCACTAAGGTATCTACTTCTAAGAAACTCGTGCTAGCAGCTGTTCGTGTTTCAAATTCTGGAATATTCCATTCGTCTTCCCTGGTGAAGTAATTTCGGAAAACTGCGTTTAGTAACTCCGCATTAGCGGCACAGTCGTCGGTAACAATACCATCGGCACTGCACAGCTAAGGTATTGACTGCGTCTTGCCGCTTGTGTACTTTACATACTACCTGAATTTCTTCGAATTTTCTAACAAATTTTGAGACAATGTTTCGCTGTGGAACCTATTAAAGGCATCTCGCAATGAAGTCCGTGCCAAATTTCGCTCGTCTGTAAATTTTAGCCAATCTTCGGGATTTCGCGTTCTTCTGAACTTCCACTGCTTTTTCCATTGCCTCTGCAACAGCGTTCTGACCTGTTTTGTGTACCATTGGGGATCAGTTCCATCTCTTATCAGTTTATGAGGTATCAATCTCTCAATTGCTGTTGCTACTGTATCTTTGAATTTGAGCCACATCTCGTCTACATTTGCATAGTCAGTTCGGAAGGAATGGGGATTGTCTCTTAGGAAGGCTTCTAGTGACACTTTATCCGCTTTTTTAAATAAAATTATTTTGCGTTTGTTTCTGGTGGATTTGGAAGAAACGGTATTGAGCCTAGCTGCAACGACCTTGTGATCACTAATCCCTGTATCAATCATGATTCTCTCTATTAGCTCTGGATTGTTTGTGGCTAAGAGGTCAAGTGTGTTTCCGCAACCATTTACAATTCGCGTGGGTTCGTGGACTAACTGCTCGAAATAATTTTCGGAGAAAGCATTTAGGACAATCTCGGAAGATGTTTTCTGCCTACCACCGGTTTTGAACAAGTATTTTTGCCAACATATCGAGGGAAGGTTGAAGTCCCCACCAACTATAACCGTATGAGTGAGGTATTTATTTGTTACGAGACTCAAATTTTCTCTGAACTGTTCAGCAACTATATCATCGGAGTCTGGGGGTCGGTAGAAGGAGCCAATTATTAACCTAGTTCGGCTGTTAAGTATAACCTCCACCCCTACAAATTCGCACGGAGTATCTACTTCGACTTCACTACAAGACAAACCACTACTGACAGTCACAAACACTCCACCACCAATTCTGCCTAATCTATCTCCTGAACACTGTCTGAAACTTCGTAAAAATTTCTGCAGAACTTATTTCAGGCTTTACCCAGCTTTCTGTACCTATAACGATTTCAGCTTCTGTGCTTTCTATTAGCGCTTGAAGCTCAGGGACTTTCCCAGCACAACTACAACAATTCACAACTATAATTCCGACTGTTCCTTGATCCAAGCACGTCCTGTATTTGCCATGCACCCTTTGAGATTGCAGCCCACCCTGTACTTTCCCGAGGCCTTCTAACCTAAAAAACCGCCCAGTCCACGCCACACCACACAGCCCCCGCTACCCGTGTAGCTGCCAGCTGAGTGTAGTGAACTCCTGACCTATTCAGCAGAACTCGAAACCTCACCACCCTATGGCGCAAGTCAAGGAATCTGCAGCCAACACGGTCGCAAAACCGTCTGAGCCTCTGATTCAGACCCTCCACCCGGCTCTACACCAAAGGTCCGCAGTCGGTTCTGTCAACGATGCTGCAGTGGTGAGCTCTGCCTTCATCTCTCAAGCAAGACTGGCAGCCTTCACCAAATCAGATAGCCGCTGGAATCCAGAGAGAATTTCCTCAGATCCAAAGCGACACACGTCATTAGTGCCGACATGTGCCACCACCTGCAGCTGCCTGCGCCCTTTGCTCTTCATGGCATCTGGAAGGACCCTTTTCACATCAGGAATGACTCCTCCCGGAATGCACACGGAGTGCACACTGGATTTCTTCCCCTCCTTAGCCACCATATACCTAAGGGGCTCCATTACAAAACAAATGCCTAAGACTGCGCTACAATCTGCCTGAATTTACGATTACAGTAACTAAAACTCGAAATTACATCTCCTATAAGAAACCCCCACGAAATGTAAGTAAGAATCTACGAAGTAAACACAGAAAAGAAGCTATATACGTATCTTTCTGCGCTGTCGATGTGCACCAACTGGGAGCTCAGGCCACCTTAGTGGGCCAAGGAGATGCAAGGAGATGTTTACCTGTGAGAGGCACAATGGGCTTTTTACTGGCGAATAACTTACGAGCAGCAAATGTCGACACCTTTTCCTTCACTATGATTTCCTGAATAAACCGTTCACCTTTGAAAATGGGGCAATCTAAAGGCAGCAGCGTGGTCACCCAAACAGTTGATGCAACGAGGGGATGGAGGTGGACAAGCACACTGATGGGCAGCCTAACCACATGTAATGCATTTGGCCAAATTGGAACACGACTGGCTGGTATGATTGAACCGCTGACACCGATTGCAACACATAGGGTTGGGAATGTAAGGGCAAACTGAAATCATCTCATAGACCGCTTTTATGTTCGATGGGAGTTGAACTCTGTCGAATGTCAAGAGGATAGTAAGGGTTGGAAGCAAGTCCTTGTCAACCCTTTCCAAGACTCGAACAGCCGTTACACCCTCGTCAGACAGTTTTGAATTTCCTCGTCAGACAATCCGTGGAGGGAGCTGAATTTAGTGTGTAGTGCGCTTCCACCTGGACAGGGAAGTTCGCAGCAATTTTTGTGCCAGGAGGGCACTGACTGCTTCTAACTACAAGGTGCTATTTCGTAACCAGGAACAAGACTTTTAGGACCTGCAACTGCGTCGACACCTTTCTGAATGATGAAATGGTTGACTGTGAAGAAGTCGTGACCTCCGTCCAACCGAGAAACAACAAGGAACTGTGGCACTGATGGAAGAATTGTCTGTGACCGAGATTCATTTAACTTTCGCTTGTGAGCAGAAATTGTAGTCGTAGAGGAAACCATTGCAAAAGTATCCCCCATGATTACCAGCGTCTCCGATGGCGCGCTCCTTCCTTGTGGGGGCCCTCTCTGAGGGCTTTCCCGCCTTAGGTGATTGTCCACACCTGCGGTCACACCTCCCTTAGAAACGGACGGAGGGACCAATCGGCACGTTCGGAAGGTACCAACTCGGGTAATCACCCCTCCCAGGGCCTGGCCGTTACCGGGGGGTACGTACGTGTCTTACCTGTCTACCCGGGGCGGGGAATTACGCGTTGCCCCGTCAGCGGCTACACGTGGGAATGCATGGGTCGGCCTTCAGACATGCACAGGGAGGAAAAAAGAGAAGGGAGGAACAACGGAAAGGAAAGGAAAGGAAAGGAAAGGAAAGGAAAGGAGGAGATGTCTCAAACGCCACAGCGGATAAGAGGGTAAAAAGAAGAGGCAAGGAGAAGAGAAGGACAAACGATGGACAGACTTTCCAGCATAGAAAGTGAAGAAGAGAGACTGTCTTAAAGTTACGAGCGTCCATCTCCGGACATAGGCACAATCCATACTCCCAGAGGGGGAGAAGGGGAAGGGTAGAGTCAGAGGGAGAGGCGAGGTGTGGGACATGGGGGATGGGGAGGGATGTGGGAAAGGAAGGTATGCAGTCCAGAAAGGAAAGAGGGCCACATTAGCTCGGGGTCCCGTGCTCGCCACGCACATATCCACAAGAGTTGTGGACCCCCTGGGGGGGATCCACGTGGTGTTTCCCATACACTAAACCAATGGAGGTAATTCTTTCCAGACACATGGTGGCAATTATGAAGTGCAACCAGTCCACCTGCAGGCATTTCCACACGACTTGCCATGCCAGTCGCCAGTGACTGCAGGACTTCCAGGAATGATGCGGGTTTTTTGTAAAGCCAAATGAACAAATTTTCAATACTGAATTTTTGTGATTACATTTTAAATGCAAATCAATTTACGGTTCTTCCTCTGCTTAACATGTGGATAAAAGTTCTTTTAGCATAGATTTAGCCACTTTTTTATGAATGGTCTAATTTATAAGCAAATTAAAGGTTTCTTTTGTTACATAATAAATATTTTACATTAATCTTGATGAGACAGGACGTTTTCACCCAGTACTCAACTGCTGAATATGAAACCTTCCTCTAATTATTTATCCAGAATAGTGTGCCTTCATTATTGTGTGGTTGATTGCTTTAAATCTTGAACCAAGCATAAGCATACAAGCTGTTTAAGATTTAATTCACTCATTTTTCTGTCTGTCACTCTAGGAGCAAGCTCATACTCTAGCCCACATGGAAGGAAAAATGGTAGTACTTACAAATTCATTTTGTTCTAATATTAAATCTACACTTGCTGTGGGTATCAAAAATTTTCTTATCCCAGAGCAACACACAGCTATTCCCATTTAGTTCTCATGTTTATATTATGCTGTGTTAAGAAAGAAAGAACCACACCAGAGAACAATCAGTGTGGCACAATTTAATCGTTCAACCAAAAAGCTAGGAATTTAATTTTATCGATATTTTGCAGTTTCAAACGCGTACTCAGTACACTCGAGTTATGAATTAAAAAACGCCTTTAGTCACAATTTGTAGTGTTTTATTCCGTACACGATGCATTTCGGTCCCTGTGGGTCCATCTCCAGGAGTATTTCGTCTTAATACATGCTGTAATCGTCTTCTTGAATGACATTAAATGCATATTCCTGTCATAGAAAGGTGTGACGTTAGGTTAAGAATTTCTAAAGCCACACACAGAAAAATGTGCGAATTAGTAGAAAAGATGGATAGTTTAAACTTACCAAATAATATAAGAAAAGCGTTTTTAACGCTTTAGTAACACCGTAAGTTTTCTGCTCCATCGTTTTCATGCATGTAATTTTATTCAAGAAGCACCTCTGCGACCAACGTCTGTAAACACTTTGCAGATGTTTTTGTACATGGTGTGCTCCGAGGTGCATTTTTCATAGTGCTGAAGATACAAATATTAAACAATTGACATATGCAGGAAAAAACTGATATACGCAGGAAATAACGTGAGAACAGGTATTTAAAATTATAAAGGTAACTGTAGCTTCCGAAATTTGTTTGTTCATTTAACACCGACTCTGGTTTTTTGATTCAGTGGAGGTGTATCTCCAATAGTTCTAACAGATTTAGGGTCTTACCATTGGCTTCATTATGTAATACTACCAAATTGTTTTCTAGATTGTTAATGACATGTATCGTTTCCAACATGTGTTGTGCACTGGGTGATTTGTACAAAGTGGTTGAACTTTAAAGCATGTAAATACATGTCCTTGAAAACGGGTTTTTAAGTTCCTGCTTGTTTTCCTTACGTAGTGGGCAGGGCAATTGGGGTGTGATACTTTCTACACCCAGCTGTTTTTGTTGTTTGTATGCATATTTCATTTTATGTTATGGATGAGTAAGTTTCCTAATTTATTATTAGTTGAGAATTAAACTGTTACATTGTCGTTATTTTAAAAAGGTTAGCTATTTTTGTGAGATGGGGGTCCAGGTACGGGAGACTGGCGAATATATTCTCTTCTTTAATAGTGTTGTCATTTGTTGTCTTGCTTTTGTGTATTTGTCCGTCTAAATTGTCAATTGATTTGGTTGTGTAGCCATTGCTTGTGGTAATGCTCTTTATTGTATCCATCTCATTCTTGAGGGTGTTTCCTTCTAGAGCGAGGTAGTGTACATTGAGTAGCATGGACCCAAATGCAGCTTGTTTATGTGTGGTGGATGACATGATGCGTTGTCCAGTGTAATATCTGTGTGTGTGTGTGTGTGTGTGTGTGTGTGTGTGTGTGTGTGTGTGTGTGTGTGTGTGTGTGTGTGCGTGTGTGTGTGTGCGCGCGCGTGCTAGACTTCTGTTTTTGTTGATGGTTGGTGATTTTGAGATCCAGGAAATGTATGCTTTTGTTGTCCTCCTGTTCTGTGAATTTTATGTGTTCGTGGAAAGAATTGAATACTGCCAGTAGTTCTTTGAACTCATTTTTTGTTCCGTCAAATAGAAGCAAGGTATCATCAACATATCTCCAGTTATATCTGATTTTACTTTTGAATCTGTTTTCATTAAAGAACTTACTTTCCAGATGATTGAGAAATATGTCTGCAAGAACAATTGATAGGGTACTGCCCATAGCAAGACCTTCGTTCTGTCGGTGAACTTTGCCATTGAACGTAAAGTAATTGTGAGACAATATTAGCTGCAACATGTCCTTCACTTCTGATATTTCTGCAGTGGACATTTTTTTAATGTGATTAAGTTTTCAAAAATTATGTCCTTTGTTTCTACAGTTTGTACATTTGTAAATAGGTTAGTTACATCAAAAGAGGTAAACCTGACACCTGCAGGGATATTTATGTCTTTAAGGAGTTAGAAACTAAAATTAATGTTCTTAACTGAGTATGATTTATCAAATATATAGTACTGCTTCAGAATTTTTTTTAGTAATTGGGAGACTGACAGGTGTATTCCCATAATTAACAGTAGACCTCAATGTAACTTGCTATTTATGGGTCTTAGGTTGAGCTCAGTCTTTGTCTGTGGGATTCATTAAAATCCAAGTTTTTGCTTCTTTTTCTGTGAAGGAGATATTGCATTTATTAACCATTTTCCTGCTTTGTTTAGGAATTTTATAGTTGGATCTTGCTTGAGCTCTAGAAATTCATTGGTGAATTTAACACTAGCTTGTAATTCCTGTATGAGTATGCTGCTTTCAGTGCCCAGCTGGGCAGATTCAATTTAATTTTATCCATATTTTGGAGCTTCAAACGTGACTGTACTGAACATGCACGAGGTACGAATTAAAAAACGCCTTCCGTCACAATTTTTCCTGTTTTATTCAGTACATTATGCATATCTGACCGTGTGGGTCCATCATCAGGTGTAATTCGTCTTAATACATGCTTTATTTGTTCTCTTTGAAAGGGATGAAGTGATTATTCTTGTCACGAAAAGGTTTGATATTAGTATATGAATTTGCAAAGTCAGACGCAGAAAATACGTGCGAAAAGTGAAAAAGAAAAATGTAACAGTTTAATTCTCAACTAATAATAAATTAGGAAACAAGTAGAAACTTCAAAACCAGTTCTCAGGAACATGTAAATGCTTTCAGGCTCAATCACTCTAAAAAATCAGTAATTTCACAACATGTTGGAAACGAAGCATGTCATCAACAGTCCAGAAAACAATCTGGTAGTACTGCATAATGTAGCCAATGGTAAGACCCGAAATCTGTTTGAACAACTGGAGATACACCTCCAGAAAATCAAATACCGGAGTTGATGTTAAATAAACAAACATATTTCGCAAGCCACAGTTAGTTTTGTAATTCTGAAGATACATTATGAAGTTATTTCCTGCGTACATCAATTGTTTAATAATTTTATCTTTAGCACTATGAAAAACGCACCTTTGACCACTCCATGTACAAAGCATCTGTGAAGTGCTCCCAAACATGTGTTCGGAGAGGTGCCTCTTAAATGAAATGGTATGCTTGGAAACGATGGAGCAGAAAACTTACACTATTACCAAAGCGTTAAAAACGCTTTTCTTGGATTACTTGGATAAGTTCACACTATTCAACTTTTTTACTACTTCGCACATTTTTCTGTGTGTTGCTTACGAAAATTCGGATCTTAACAGTAAACATTTCCATGACAGGAATATGCATTTGATCTCATGCAAGAGGACAAATAACGCAGGTATTAAGACGAATTACACCTGAAGATAGCCCCACAGGGTCAAATATGCATAATATACTGAAAAAACACGATACATTGTGACAGAAGGCGATTTTTAATTCATACCTCGAGTGTGTTGAGTACATTCACGTTTGAAGCTGCAAAATATGAATAAGATTAAATAGAATTTGACCAGCCAGGCCCTGAAAGCAGTATACTCATACACTAATTACAAAATAAAGTTCATGAAAGCAAGTGCTAGTATTAAGTTCACCAAAGAATGTCTACCATATGGATTTCGTCCTAATTATGTCAAAGTGAAGATCAAAGACAAGTATGTTGCAGCCCAGGTTGCCAAAATGAAATGTGAGATAATGTGGAAGAAGTCAGAAGTAAAATCGTATGAGAAGAAAGAAGATATTGTTAAGTGCTTTTGTAACATGTATTTACAATTATCTAATACTCTACACCATTAGAACTAAAAGCTGCTAAGTAGTATGTAGAAATAATTGTAGATAAAATGCACACTGAAATCACACACAGGTACCAAAAATGAATGTTGGTCTGTTATATAATTTTTCTAAGGATATTGTTATTTCTTGATAATTGCTTGAATTATCAATATTTATAGTTTCAGTATTTTTGATGAAGTCTATAAATATTGTTATGTCTAGAATAATTAATATTGATATAATAAATACCCATATTGTTGGGTGATAATTACGGTAATTGATTTATGTTAAAGTATTTCGTTTGATGCAATTTTTGTAATATAAATAAATAGAACTAGTATACCACCAAGAAATGTTAAGAATAAAATATATAATAGTCAATAGCTTTCCATTATTGTTCCTGTTACTAATCCAACTAAGAAAGTTTGAATGATAATGAGAAGTATTATTGATATTGGATGTCTTAATTTAATAAAATTAATATTTATTATGTTTTATAGTGTTATAATTATTATTTTAATCATTTCAGGGTTTTGGGGCCCAACGATGGAAACTTTCCGCCTCTGAAGTGTTAAAAGTGGGGGCTAGACTTATATCTGGTTTACAAGACCGGTGTGTTTTTTTTAACTATTAAAACTAATGTTTATATTCTCTGTTTTTACATCTTTGTTGGTATATTTTGCTGGTGTGTTTTTTCTTCTAAATGTAAGCATTTATTAATGGTTCTTTTGAGATTGGAGTATACTGTTGTTTCTTTCTTTATATTATTGTTTTTCTTATTGAATTTGATTACGATTTTTTTCTGTTATTGTTTTAGTGTTTTCTGTTTGTGAAGGTGCTTTGGGTCTTTCTATTTTGCTTTCAATGATTCGGTCTCATGGTAATGATTTTTTTTAATTCTTTTGGGTTATCTTCATGTTTAAGTATTTATTTGTAACTATTTTTGAGCCCTCTTTGTTTATTAAATAATTCTTTAATGTTTCTGTCAAGTTTTGTTTTTAATGTGTGTGTATTCATATGCTGATTTAAATATAATTGGACATTATTTTGGTATTGATTATTTTTCTTTTAGTTTAATTTTGTTGAGTTTTTGAATTTGTTCTTTAATAATAAATGCTAGAGATTCAGTTTGAGTTGTTATTCTAATTTTTTGCTATTTTGGTTTTATTTATAATAATTATGCTTTATTGTTCATTTGCTAGGTTGCATCTTCTTTGTTTTTATATATTTTTTGAGGCTATATTAGTTCCTACTTTGCTTTTGATTTTAGGTTGAGTTTATCAGCCTGAGCGTTTGCAGGCTGGTGTTTAATTTTTTATACTTTGGTTGCTAGATTCCCTTTGTTGTTGGCTTTATTTAAGGTTTATGATTTTTCTGACACTTTGTATTTCCCTTTATTGGTTGATTTTATATTTTATGTATTTCTAATTTTGGCTTTTTTAGTTAAGACGCCAATATTTTTAGTTCATTAAGGTTATTTCTTTTTTGGGTATAAGGTGTAATTACTTTTGATTATCTTTAGGTTTATCTGGTGGAGTTATTAGATTTATTTGTTTTCGTCAGGTTGATTTGGGGTCTTTAACTGAATATTCTTCTGTTGCTCATAAGAATGGTTATTGGTGGATTGGTAACTATAAAGTGATGTGGTTGTATGGGCTCACTTTCTTTAATGGTTGGTCATGGTTTATATTCTTCTGGATTATTTTGTTTATCTAATATTATTTATGAACATTTAGGTACACAAATACTATTAATTAACAAGGGTTTAATTAATTTAATACCTAGAATGGCTTTATGGTTATTCCTTTTACGATCATCAAATATGGCTGATCCTCCATCACTGAATTTGGTAGGTGACCTTAGATTATTAAATAGAATTATGTCCTTATCTTCTTTTAGATTTTTTGCTGTAATCTTTTTACCTTTTTTGAAGCTGTTTATACATTGTATATATATTCTTATTCTCAGCATGGAAATTATTATTCTGGGGTTATTATTCTATTGGTTATTTTCGTGAATTTCAACTTTTACTTTTGTATTGATTGCCTTTGAATATTCTTTCTTTAAAGGGTGAGTATATCTTTGTATACATTGCTTAAGTATTTCAATTTAAAATGTTCTGTGGAGTCAATGATATGAGTTTTTCATCTTAGGCGGTGAATTTATGTTCTATTCGTTCTTTGAGTTTTTTTGGTCTTTTCTGGAACTATAATTTTTATTTTAGGTATTTATTATTTAATAATTGATTATAGAGTATTTGTTGAATGACCACTTTTTAATTTGAATTGGATTGAATATCTCTTATTTTTATGTCTTGTTATGTGTATTTGTTCTTTTGTGATTTATTATAGGGAGGATTATATATCAGGAGAAGCAAATATAAATCGTTTAATTATTATTGTTTTAATATTTATTCTTTCTGTACTGTTTTTAATTATTAGTCCTAATTCGATTAGAATTTTTTTAGGATGGGATGGTTTAGGTTTTGTTTTTTATTGTTTAGTTATTTATTACCAAAATGTAAAATCTTATAGTGCTGGTATATTAACTGCTCTCTCTAATAGTACTATTTTAATTCTATTGCTTGAATATTAAATGTTGGTGGTTGAAATTATATTATTATGATTTTATTTCTTATTGTTTTGAAATAAAAGCTATTACTATATTAATTGTTTTGGCAGCTGTAACTAAATGATCTCAAATTCCTTTTTCTTCTTGACTTCCTGCTGCTATGTTTGCTTCTACTCCTGTTTCTGCTTTAGTACATTCTTGTACTCTTGTTACTGCTGGAGTTTATTGATTCGTTTTAGACCAATATTAGATACTTACAATTGTTGTTGGTTTTTACTTTTAATTGGTTGTATAACTATATTTATGGCTGGATTGGGTGCTAATTTTGAATTTGATTTAAAGAAGATTATTGCTCTTTCTACTTTAAGACAACTTGGTTTAATAATAAGAATTTTGGCTATAGGTCATCCAAAGTTAGATTTCTTTCATTTATTGGGTCATGCTTTGTTTAAGGCATTATCATTTACGTGTGCAGGTTCAATAACTTATAATTTAAAGGATTCTTAAAATAGGCGTTTTATGGGCTCAATTGTTAATTTTATACCTTGAACTTCTGTTTGTTTTAATGTTTCTAGTTTGTATCTGTGTGGTATACCTTTTTTGGCAGGGATTTATTCAAAGGACTTTATTCTTGAAATGGTTTGTTTAAGTTGAATTAATTGTTTAATTTTTTTATTTTTTCTAGTGGTTTAACAGCTGCTTATTCTTTCGTTTATTATTCAATATCGGGGTATAATTTTTATTCTAGATTTTCTTTTGATGATGAGAGTTATTATATTTCATTTGGTATGATTCGTTTATTATTTGTTGCTGTTTTTGGTGGTAGTCTTATCTTGATTGATTTTTCCCTATTCCTCATGTGATTGCTTTGCCTTATTATTTAAAATTTGACGATTATAGTTGTTTTAGGTGCTTATTTCGTTTATCTTATTTCTAAGTTTCATTGTTCTCATAATTTATTTTCTGCAAGTATGCTTTATTTTGTTAGATTTGCTGGTTGTACATGATTTATACCTTTTCTTTCAACTAAGTTCGTTAGATATGTTCCATTAAAGTTGGGTTATTATTCATCAAAATCATTTGCTATGACTGGGGAGAGTTGTTTGTTGGCCAAGGTTTATATAGATTATTTATTTAGTTAATTGGTTATATCCAAGGTTGATATGATTCTAACTTCAAGATTTATCTTTTAACTTTTATTTTTTGAATGTTAATTTTAAGAATGTTATTTTTCTTATCCTTAGATAGCTTATAATTAGTGTGTGACACTGAAGATGTTAAGGGAGTATTTTTACTTTTAGGTATTTACAAATATGAATATTATTTTTACAGCGAAAATGTAATGTTTCATTTAAACTACATAAATTTTAGGAATGTTAACGGAGTTTAACTGCTAATATAAAAAGTTAGCAGCTTTCATATTGTCTTAACATCTCCTTAATTGGAACTTTATAGTTAAAATTATATTGTTGTTGTTGTGGTCTTCAGTCCTGAGACTGGTTTGATGCAGCTCTCCATGCTACTCTATCCTGTGCAAGCTGCTTCATCTCCCAGTACCTATCTGAATCTGCTTAGTGTATTGATCTCTTGGTCTCCCTCTACGATTTTTACCCTCCACGCTGCCCTCCAATGCTAAATTTGTGATCCCTTGATGCCTCAAAACATGTCCAACCAACCGATCCCTTCTTCTAGTCAAGTTGTGCCACAAACTTCTCTTCTCCCCAATCCTATTCAATACATCCTCATTAGTTACATGATCCACCCACCTTATCTTCAGCATTCTTCTGTAGCACCACATTTCGAAAGCTTCTATTATCTTCTTGTCCAAACTGGTTATCGTCCATGTTTCACTTCCATACATGGCTACACTCCACACAAATACTTTCAGAAACGACTTCCTGACACTTAAATCTATACTAGATGTTAACAAATTTCTCTTTTTCAGAAACGATTTCCTTGCCATTGCCAGTCTACATTTTATATCCTCTCTACTTCGACCATCATCAGTTATTTTACTCCCTAAATAGCAAAACTCCTTTACTACTTTAAGTGTCTCATTTCCTAATCTAATCCCCTCAGCATCACCCGATTTAATTTGACTACATTCCATTATCCTCGTTTTGCTTTTGTTGATGTTCATCTTATATCCTCCTTTCAAGACACTATCCATTCCGTTCAACTGATCTTCCAAGTCCTTTGCTGTCTCAGAGAATTACAATGTCATCGGCGAACCACAAAGTTTTTACTTCTTCTCTATGAATTTTAATACCTACTCCGAATTTTTCTTTTGTTTCCTTTACTGCTTGCTCGATATACAGATTGAATAACACCGGGGAGAGGCTACAACCCTGTCTCACTCCTTTCCCAACCACTGCTTCCCTTTCATGCCCCTCGACTCTTTATAACTGCGATCTGGTTTCTGTACAAATTGTACATAGCCTTTCGCTCCCTGTATTTTACCCCTGCCACCTTCAGAATTTGAAAGAGAGTAGTCCAGTTAAATTATTTTATTAACAGTAATACATCTGTTTTTGGCTTCAATTAATAAGAATAAGGGTATTTTATTTACCAATGTTTCAGGTCGAAAATGACTGCAATATTTCGCTTCTTATTCTATTTAAGGTAGATTGATTATATCAATACTATTTGAATGCAACCCAAATGTTATAGTTAACTACAACCCTTTATTCTGCTCATTGTAAGGCTCGTTTATTTCATTCGTGGTGTATTCCGTGTAATAGGACTAGAATAAAAAATACTGTTGATACTGTTCAGATTATGTCTGAGATTTTGAAAATAATTACAATTGGACAATTAATGACATTTCTACATCAAAGATTAGAAAAATTACTGCGATTAGGAAGAATCGAAGGGAGAACTGTATTCATGCTGATCTTTTTGGATCGAATCCACACTCGAATGGTGATCTGGTGCTGCATCATCAGCAGGAGAACCAACCATCCAACTAAACAGTTTTACAAAGGAGTCATTAACCAAACTCTTATCACATTTAGTGAAAAAGAACAACATTTACTCAGGAAAGCGCTAAAATACAACATAGAACCCAGATTAAGTACTAACAGCCTTAAAACCTCATCACATACATTAAAAAAGCAGCTGATTTAGCTGATCTTAATAACACTGAACAGACTGTCCTAGCACACAACAGAAATACAATTATTCAGGAAAGCTTAAGTAACCTTTACGAAACCCCCGAAGCAGTGCACCAAGGGAGAAAGCTATTAAACAGCATAATCATGAAACCCAATAACAATGGCATGATTCTGAAAGTTGATGAAAGCAATTCTGTAGCAATTATGAAACACGTTGAATACATCTCCAAAGCACTTTCTTTTCTGAAAATAACATAACAGAGCTCAAGCAAGATCCAATTATAAATTTCCAAAACAAAATCAGAAAAATGGTTTAGTAACGTAATTTCTTCTTCAGAGAAAAAGAAGCAAAAACATGCATTTTAATGAATCCCACAGCCCAAAGACAGAGCTCAACCTGAGAGACCGAGCAGGGTGGCGCCATGGTTAGCACACTCGACTCGCATTCAGGACAACAGTTCTAACACATCTCCAGCCATCCTGATTTAGATTTCTGTGATTTCCCTAAATCATTTCAGGATAATGCTGAGATGGTTCCTTAGAAACGGCATGGCTGATTTCCTTCCAAATCCTTCCCTAATCCGAGCTTGAGTTCCTTCTGTAATGACCTCATTGTTGACATGACATTAAGCACTACTTTCCTCCTCCTCAACCTAAATCTCAAGTTCCATTGAGATCTACTGTTAATTCTGGTAATACACCTGCTTTCAAAGTCTCCCAATTACTAAACAAAATTCTGAAGCAGCACTATACATTTGATAAATCACTCAGTGAAGACCATTAATTTTAGTTTCTAATTCCTTAAAGACATAAATATTCCTGCATGTGTCAGGATTGCCTCTTTTCATATAACTAACCTATTTACAAATTTACCAACTGAAGAAACAATAGACGTAATTTTTGAAAACTTAACATGATATAAAAAATGTTAACTGCAGAAATATCAGAAGTGAAGGACAAGTTGCAGCTAATATTGTCTCACAATTACTTTAAATTCAATGGGAAATTTCACCAACAGAATGAAGGTCTTGCCATGGGCAGTATCCTATCAATTGTTCTTGCAGAAATATTTCTCAATCATCTGGAAAGTAAGTTCTTTAATGAAAACAATAGATTCAAAAGTAAAATAAGGTATTACTGGAGATATGTTGATGATACCTTGCTTCTATTTGATGGAACAAAAAATGAGTTCAAAGAACTACTAGCAGTATTAAATTCTATCCACGAACACATAAAATTCACAGTAGAACATGAGGACAACAAAAGCATAAATTTCCTGGACCTTAAAATTACCAACCATCAACAAAAACATAACTTTAGAATACACAGAAAACACACATACACAGATATTACACTGGACAACTCATCATGTCATCCACCACATATAAACAAGCCGCATTTAGGTCCATGCCACACAGAGTACACTACCTTGCTCTAGAAGGAAACACCCTCAAGAATGAGATGGATACAACAAAGAGCATTACTATAAGCAATGGCTACACAACCAAATCAATTGACAATTTAGACAGACAAATACACAAAAGCAAGACAACAAATGACAACACTATTAAAGAAGAGAATATATTCGCCAGCCTCCTGTACCTGGACCCCACCTCACAAAAATAGCTGACCTTTAAAAAGAAAGAAATGTAACAGTTTTATTCTCAACTAAAAATAAATTAGGAAACTTACTCATCCATAACACAAAATCAGATACTGAAACATACAACAGTGGAGTGCATGAAGTATCATGCCCTAGTTGTCCTGCCTACTATGTATAGAAAACAAGCAGAAACTAAAAAACCGGTTTTCTAGAACATGTAAATGCTTTCAGGCTCAACCACTTTGAAAAATCAGTCATTGCACAACATAAGTTGGGGACGAACCATGTCATCAACAGTCTAGAAAATAATGTGGTAGTATTACATAATGAAGCCAATGGTAAAACCCTGGATCTGTTAGAACAACTGGAGATACACCTCCACAAAATCAAAAAACCATAATCAAAATTAAATGAACAAAGAGATTTCACAAACCACAGCTTTTTCTGTAATTTTAAAGATCTGTTCTAAAGTTATTCCTGCATGTGTCAATTGTTTAATTATTAAATCTTTAGCACTATGAAAAATGCATCTTTAATCACACCTTCTACAAAAAGTCTGAAGTGTTTACAAACATCTGTTTGTGAAGGTGTCTCTTGAATGAAATGATGTGCTTGAAAACGATGTAGGAGACAACTTATGCCGTTACTAAATCGTTAAAAACGATTTTCTTGGATTATTTGCAAGTGTACACCATCTTTACCACTATTTCGCACATATTTTCCGCATCTGACTTATGAAATTCGTAACCTAACGTCAAACCTTTTCTTCACAGGAATATACACTTTATCACATTCAAGAGAACAAATAAAACATGGATTCATACGAATTACACCTGAAGATGGACCACGGGATCCGAAACGCAGCGTGTACTGAATAAAACACGACAAATTATGACTAAAGGCGTTTTTTAATTCATACTTCGAGTGTAGGAATTTCTAATTTCTTTGTTGCTTGAGGGTTCTCATCTACTACAAGTAGAACACTGTCTATATTTTTCCAACCTATACAAGGAAAGTTCTGCACAAGTAGTCACATCTTGATCGGATTTCGTAGTGCTAAGATGGGGAACTTGCAGTAAGTATTCAGAATGTAAAATTTTACACTTCACAAAAAATGTAGGATCCCACTACAGTATCAATGAGTCACACCTGGAAATGGTCCACTCATACAAATATCTGAATGTAGCAATTTTTAGGAATTTGAAAGTCAACAATCACACAGGCTTAGCTATAGGTAAAGCCAATGGCAGACATCATTTCAGTGGTAGACTACAGGAAAAACACTATGCGCCTCAAAGGAGATGGCTTACTAACTCTTATGACCCATTCTAGTACAAACCTGAAACATTCAGCACTTGTATGAAACATGACTGACATGAGATACTGAACATACACCATGAAGAGCAGCTCAAATGGGCACTGCTTAATTCGAACCGTGAGACAGCATTATGGACATGCTAACAACTACTGCTTGACCTATGGTGCAGCAGCAAGTAGTGTAAGTGCTTCTACATCTAAATCTGCATCTACAAAGCTCTGCAATTCGCACAAGTGTTTGACAAAAGTTCACAGAACCACTTCCAGAATATTTCTCTCCTCTTCTACTCTCAAAAACGATGTGGGGGAAATATGGACACTAACTTTCTGCGCAGGCTCCTTACTCTCATGTTGGGGACCACACTTTATAGTTTTCATAAGTTGCTATTTTTCCACCATATAGTTATCTTCTCTATGTCATTTTGGATTTGTCTTCATCTGATGAGTTTACTAGAAAATAAAGATCTATAAACAAAGACAGCTGCTCAGATTGTCTCCTATATCATTTACATAAATTAGGAACGAAAGATGCCCTGAAACATTTCCTTGGCGAACCAACTAATTACTTCAATCCCATTAGAAGACTTCCTGTAAGTTCCTATGCACTGCGACCTTACTGACAGAAAATAAGGAATCTAGTGCCATGAGTATGACAATCTGAAGGCACATAATTTGACTGGAAGCCACTTACGACAAATGACGTTAACAGCCTTCTAAAAATCTATATTTATGGTATCAACTTGAGATGCGCTATCACTAGCATTTATCACCACATGTGAATATGATACCAGTCATGTTTCACAAAGACATATTCTGAATCTCCGCTGATTATGTGCCAATAGATCATTTTCTTTAAAGTATTTCATAATGTAGGACATTTGTTCCAGTAGCTGGGTCCCACATTTCGCATGTAGTGACAAAATGTGGGCTGCAATATGAACATGACCTCGTGCTTCTGAGGAACTACCTAAGAGGCGAAGACTTTTACAGAGACTCCAGCTGCATAGCATCAAAACAAAAGTACAGATACACTATGTGATCAGAAGTATCCAGAGACCTGACTGAAAATATCTTACCAGTTCATGGCGCCCTCCATCAGTAATGCTGGAATTCAATATGGTGTTCACCTACCCTTAGCCATGATAACAGCTTCCACTCTCGCAGGCATATGTTCAGTCAAGTGCTGGGAGATTTCTTGGGGAATGGCAGCTCATGCTTCATGGAGTGCTGGACTGAGGAGAGGTATCCATGTCGGTTGGTGACGCCTGGTTCGAAGTCTGTGTTCCAAAACAACCCCAATGTTTCCAGAATGAGATTTCCACTCTGCAGCAGATTGTGCGCTGATATGAAACTTCCTGGCAGATGAAAACTGTGTGCTGGACCGAGACTCGACCTCGGGACCTTTGCCTTTCGCAGGCTAGTGCTTTACCAGCTGAGCTACCCAAGCACGACTCACGCCCTGTCCTCACAGCTTTACTTCTGACAGTACCTGGTCTCCTACCTACCGGTCCAGCACACAGTTTTAATCTGCCAGGAAGTTTCAACCCGAATGTTTTCTGTAGAATTCTGGTCATGACTCTGTGCAGGCCAGACCATTACAGGGATGTCATTGTCGCGTAACCATTGCGCCACAGGCCATGCATCATTAACAGGTGCTCGATCGTGTAGAAAGATGAAATCGCCATTCCTGAATTGCCCTTCAACAGTGGGAAGCAAGAAGGTGTTTAGAATATACACTCCTGGAAATTGAAATAAGAACACCGTGAATTCATTGTCCCAGGAAGGGGAAACTTTATTGACCCATTCCTGGGGGCAGATACATCACATGATCACACTGACAGAACCACAGGCACATAGACACAGGCAACAGAGCATGCACAATGTCGGCACTAGTACAGTGTATATCCACCTTTCGCAGCAATGCAGGCTGCTATTCTCCCATGGAGACGATCGTAGAGATGCTGGATGTAGTCCTGTGGAACGGCTTGCCATGCCATTTCCACCTGGCGCCTCAGTTGGACCAGCGTTCGTGCTGGATGTGCAGACCGCGTGAGACGACGCTTCATCCAGTCCCAAACATGCTCAATGGGGGACAGATCCGGAGATCTTGCTGGCCAGGGTAGTTGACTTACACCTTCTAGAGCACGTTGGGTGGCACAGGATACATGCGGACGTGCATTGTCCTGTTGGAACAGCAAGTTCCCTTGCCGGTATAGGAATGGTAGAACGATGGGTTCGATGACGGTTTGGATGTACCGTGTACTATTCAGTGTCCCCTCGACGATCACCAGTGGTGTACGGCCAGTGTAGGAGATCACTCCCCACACCATGATGCCGGGTGTTGGCCCTGTGTGCCTCGGTCGTATGCAGTCCTGATTGTGGCGCTCACCTGCACGGCGCCAAACACGCATACGACCATCATTGGCACCAAGGCAGAAGCGACTCTCATCGCTGAAGACGACACGTCTCCATTCGTCCCTCCATTCACGCCTGTCGCGACACCACTGGAGGCGGGCTGCACGATGTTGGGGCGTGAGTGGAAGACGGCCTAACGGTGTGCGGGACCGTAGCCCAGCTTCATGGAGACGGTTGCGAATGGTCCTCGCCGATACCCCAGGAGCAACAGTGTCCCTAATTTGGTGGGAAGTGGCGGTGCGGTCCCCTACGGCACCGCGTAGGATCCTACGGTCTTGGCGTGCATCCGTGCATCGCTGCGGTCCGGTCCCAGGTCGACGGGCACGTGCACCTTCCGCCGACCACTGGCGGCAACATCGATGTACTGTGGAGACCTCACGCCCCACGTGTTGAGCAATTCGGCGGTACGTCCACCCGGCCTCCCGCATGCCCACTATACGCCCTCGCTCAAAGTCCGTCAACTGCACATACGGTTCATGTCCACCCTGTCGCGGCATGCTACCAGTGTTAAAGACTGCGATGGAGCTCCGTATGCCACGGCAAACTGGCTGACACTGACTGCGGCGGTGCACAAATGCCGCGCAGCTAGCGCCATTCGACGGCCAACACCGCGGTTCCTGGTGTGTCCTCTGTGCCGTGCGTGTGATCATTGCTTGTACAGCCCTCTCGCAGTGTTCGGAGCAAGTATGGTGGGTCTGACACACCGGTGTCAATGTGTTCTTTTTTCCATTTCCAGGAGTGTACATGTAGACCTGTGCTGTGATAGTGCCACGCAAAACAATGGGTGCAAGCCCCCTCCATGAAAAACATGACCACAACGTAACACCACCACCTCCGAATCTTACTGTTGGCACTATACATGGTGGCAGATGACTCACTGGGCATCTGCTGTACCCACACCCCGCCATCGGATAGCCACATTGTGTACCCGGTACCATGATTCATCACTCCACACGTTTTTCCACTAAGCTCCTTACACCAAGCAAGGCGTCGTTTGGCATTCACTGGCTTGATGTGTAACTTATCTACGTCTACGTTATTACTCTGCTACTCACAATTATGTGCCTGGATGAAGATTCAATGAACCACCTTCAAGCTGTCTCTCTACCATTCCATTCCCGAATGGCACGCGGAAAAAACGAGCACTTAAATTTTTCTGTGCGAGCCCTCATTTCTCTTATTATATCGTCATGATCATTTCTCCCTATGTAGGTGGGTGCCAACAGAATGTTTTCAAAATCGGAGGAGAAAACTGGTGATTGAAATTTCATGAGAAGATCCCATCGCAACGAAAAACGCTTTTGTTTTAATGATTGCCACTCCAATTCACGTACCATGTCTGTGGCACGATCTCCTCTATTTCGCGATAATATAAAACGAGCTGCCCTTCTTTGTACTTTTTCGATGTCATTCGTCAGTCCCACCTGATGCGGATCCCACACCGCACAGCAGTACTCCAGAACGGGGCGGGCAAGTGTGGTGTAAGCCGTCTCTTTAGTAGAGCTGTTGCACCTTCTAAGTGTTTTGCCAATGAATCGCAGTCTTTGGTTTGTTCTATCCACAATATTATCTATGTGATCGTTCCAATTTAGGTTATTTGTAATTGTAATCGCTAAGTATTAAGTTGAATTTACAGCCTTCAGATCTGTGTGACTTATCACATAATCGAAATTTAGCTAGTTTCTTTTAGTACTCATGTGAATAACTTCACACTTTTCCTTAGGATCAATTGCCAATTTTCGCACCATACAGATATCTTATCTAAACCATTTTGCAAGTCGTTTTGATCATCTGATGACTTTACAATACGGTAAATGACAGCATCATCTGCCAACAATCTAAGCCAACTACTCAGATTGTCTCTTGTCATTAACATGGATCAGGAACAATAGAGGGCCTATAACACTTCCTTGGGGATCGCCGGATATTAGTTCTGTTTTACTCGATGACTTTCCATCTATTACTACGAACTGTGACCATTCTGACAGGAAATCATGAATCCAGTCGCACAACTGACGCGATACTCCGTAGGCACACAGTTTGGTTAGAAAACGCTTGTGAGGAACAGTGTCGAAAGCCTTCTGTAAATCTAAAAATATGGGATCTATTTGACATCCCCTGTCAATAGCACTTATTTTATGAGTATAAGGAGCTAGTTGTGTTTCAGAAGAACGATATTTTCTGAAACTGTGCTGACTATGTGTCAAAGTTTTCTTCGAGGTACTTCATAATGTCCGAACACAGAATATGTTCCGTATAGGCCTGTAATTCAGCGGATTACTCCTACTTCCCTTTTTGAGTGTTGTGTGACTTCAGCAATTTTCCAGTCTTTAGGTACGGATCTTTGTGAGAGTGGTTGTATACAATTGCTAAATATGGAGCTATTTTATAAGGATTATCTGAGAGGAATCTGACTGGCTTGCAATCTGGACCGGAGGCCTTGCCTTTATTAAGTGATTTAAACTGCTTTGTTACTCTGAGGATATCTACTATGTTTCTCATCTTGCTTCTCTTTTTTTTTACCCCGTGTACCTGTCTCTTGCTTCTCTCTGTGGTTTTCTTTTCCTGTTTCCTCCATAGTAGTGTTGGTTGCCCGACTTGTTATTTTGGTTCTGCCTTTCTCCTGTTATTTTGGTGTGTGCCTCCTTTTCCTTCTTTCCATTGCCTAATTCTTTTACTGATGACCTTGCAGTTTGGTCCCTTCCCCCTCCCCCTCTTTTATACCAACAACCCATCCCTTTTGGGGTTCTCCCACAAACTATCAGACAGGTGCCCACTTAGCTGACCTTCACCAACTTAACCACTTCTATCTTAATACAGGAGCACCCACATTCCTTTCCCACTCCTTACACACCTAGTCCTATTTGAACATATACTTCTGCATCACCCAGGTTGCCCATGGTCTCAAGCGGTCCATTACTTCTGACACCTACTTGAGCGACCATTTCCTGTGTGCTATCCATATGCTGACTCCTACCACACCTGCATGCACACCCACATAGCAGGTTACTAAGGCTGACTGGGGTCTTTACTCCTCCCTGGTGGCCTTTGACAAAGAAGATTTCACCAGTTGTGATGACCAGGTGGAATACCTCACAAACATTATCCTTACTGCTGCAGAATGTTCCATTCCTCATGCTTCCTCTTTACCACGCCATGTCCTGGGGCATGTAGATGTGCTATCTGCGTTTTCAACCATTATCCTACGAAGGCAAATTGCATTCATTATTCAGCAATGCATGTACAGTGTCGTGCTTTTCAGGACAGCAAAAAAGCTTGCTGGATTTCATTTACAAGTTCTTTCAACAGTTCCACTCCCACTGTCATGTGGGCCAACCTCTAATGGCTCTCTGGGGCCAAGATCCATTCTCCAGTTTCCAGCCTGACGGTAGCAGATGATGCTGTTGTGGACTCCACTGTGGTCTCATAACGCCTTGGGCCGCCATTTTGCGGAAATTTCGAACTTCTCCCACTATCCCTCTCCTTTCCTCCACCGGAAACGAGCAGAGGCGGCTCGGGCAATACCCTTCTCAAAATCGAGTGTGCTACAATGTCGCTGATACTATGAAGGAGCTAGTTCATGCTCTCACTTCATCCCGATTCTCCACCTCAGGACCAGATCTGTTCACATTCAGATGTTTCAGCTCCTTTGTCTTGCAGGCAAGCAATTTCTGCTTAATATGTACAACCTCACCTGGGCAGAGGGCACGTTTCCCAGGCACTGCTGTGAAGCCAGTCATACCCATACCTAAGTCTGGGAAGGACAATAACCCTCCTTCTAGCTACCACCCCATCTCTCTCAAGAGCTGTGTTTGCAAGGTAATGGAACATACAATTCATGGCCAGCTGGTATGGTGGCTAGTCTCTCGCAGTTTGCTTATGACTGCACACTATGGATTTCGAGTGTGCCATTCTGCAGTTAACCATCTTGTCATTTCGCCCACCAATATCATGAATGGTTTTCTGCACAAAACCCAGGGTGTGGCTGTCTCTCTCGATTTGGAGAAAGCCTACATCATGTGCTGGAGGACTTATCGTCTGCAGTCTCTACATGTGGGGCTTCCGTGGTTACATGCCCAATTTCCGTGAGGAATTTTTAAAAGAAACTTTTCAAGGTATGTGTGGGTTCTGCCTTGTCGGCATCTTTATGCAGGAAAATGGTGTGCCTCAGGGTTCTGTCCCGAGCATCGTCCTCTTTGCTATTGCCATTAATCCTATAATGCCCTGTCTCCCTCCAGCTCTTTTTTGTTGCTTTTTTCCATCCATTGCAGTTATCCACGGACCTTTCTGATTGAGTAACATCTTCAGCGATGTCTCGATCGTCTTTTCTCATGGAGCATCAACAATGGCTTTCACGTTTCCACTGACAGAACAGTTGGTATGAATTTCTAGCATGCAGTTGATTCCTTCCACTGTCTTTACATCTTGGCCCTGTTGCTCTTCTCTTCGTGGAAACTGAAATACTTAGGTCTCTTGCTCAGTAGGAAAGTTTCTTGGTCCTCCCATGTCTCACCTGCAGTCCACTGTATGCGATTCCTCAATGTTCTACACATCCTCAATGGTACGCCACCATCCTCAGTTTGTACTGATCCCTTGTCAGTACGAAATTAGACTACCAGTGCTTTGTTCATGCATCTACACTTACAGCTCTTGCTCCAGCAGCTTAACTTCACACTACCTGCAACTTTTCTTGTAGGTGTGAACCCTTGACAATCTCGGATTCATATGGTGGCCCTTGTTCACCTTGGCCTTCATTTGCTTCCTTGGGACACTACTCCAGCCTTGCTCTATTCCATTGTTGCACGACATGCGTATGGAACGTCATGACAGTACCTTTGTGTACACTGACGTTTCTCAGAGTGACAATGGTGTCTGTATGCCTTCATCATTGGCGATGTTTTTCAGTATCGGCTTCCAACACACTGCTCAGTAGCTACAGCAGAGCTCCGCACCCTGTATCAATGCTGGAGTACATCTGGTGACACAGCCTTTTCAATTATCATCTGCTCACTATCAGTGACCTTCAAAGCCTCTGTGCACTGTACATCCCTTAATGCAGTGGGTCCAGGAAAACTGTCACTTGCTCACTCTTGATGGAGCCACTGTGAAGTTTGTGGGTTCCTAGTCGTGTCGGTCTGACAGGAAATGTGGCTGCTGATGCTGCTGCCAAGGCTGCATTCCTTGTACCTCAGCCCACTACTTCTTACATTTCCTCTGGTGATCTGTGTGTTGCTGTCTGGCAGGAGGTGGTGTCACTTCAGCATTGCCACATGTCCTCCCTTCATGGGAATAAGCTCCAGGTTTTTCAGCATCGGCTTGGACAATCTTCTCTCGACCTTCCCCCTGCTGCAGACAGGTCATTTTAATTTCGTTGTGTATTGGGTGCTGCCTTTTTAGCTATCAGCATTTGATAAGTGTCGCTCCCCCACCAATTTGTGCACATTGCGCCCAACTTTTAACTGTCTGCCATTTCCCGAGGAATGCCCTTTTTTAACTGTTCATGTACCTGTTTGGATTTGCTGTCTGAGTTTTTGGCCGTTTTTTCTTAGTAAATGATGTGCGGGCTGTCTACTGCATTATACTTTTTATCCATCATAGCGATATGGCAAACCCCATTTGATTTTTAGTTATGGACCTCTGTTTCTCTTTAATGTATTTTGTAGACATTTCTCCATGTCCCCGTGTTTAGCTGTCTTCTCTTCAGTCGATTGGGATTAATGTGTGGCAATTGTTATCTCCTCTTTTTCTCCATGTTTCACAGTTTTTACATGGGCGCATATGATCCTAGTTGTTTTTACACTCTGACACAAAATACCAGCAAATGTGCCTGTGAACAACCAAAATTTTATTTCACAACTTTATATTTTGAGGTACTGGTTAAATATTGGACTACCCCACATGTACACTATGTGATCAAAAGTATCCCTACACCCCCAAAACATACGTTTTGCATATTAGGTGCATTGTGCTGCCAGGTACTCCATTACAGCGACCTCAGTAGTCATCAGACATCGTGAGAGATCAGAATGGTGTGCTCTATGGAACTCATGGACTTTGAACTTCGTCAGATAATAGGGTGTCACTTGTCATACGTCTTTACACGAGATTTCCACACTACTCAACATCCCTAGGTCCACTGTTCCTGATGTGATAACGAAGTGGAAAGGTGAATAGACGTGTACAGCACAAAAGCATATGGGCCAATCTCATCTGTTGACTGACACAGACTGCTGACAGTTAAGGAGGGTCATAATGTGTAATAGGCAGACACCTATCTAGACCATCACACAGAAATTCCAAATTGCATCAGGATCCGCTTCATGTACCATGCCAGTTAGGTGGGAGGTGAGAATACTTGCATTTCATGGTCAAGTGGCGGGTCATAAGTTCAGTTAGACAGTCAGTGAGAACAGCACCACTAGTTCCTGCTACTAATAATGCAAGTAAACCACTTGCGTCTTACATATTTTTACCAGCTTCAAACAGCAGTGACTGCAGTAATGGATAGAAACTGTGATTGTTGTGTACAGATGTGAGCTGAGTTGGCGACCCTTCACTCACAGCTCCAGGCTGCTTTGGCTTCCAGCACACAGCTCACAGCTTGAGGCTGCTGCCCAGGGGCATCACTATGGGGGATCAAACGCAGGGACGCGAGGGTCATCGAGCACGTCCCACATGTCCTCCGATCGGTCCACTGCTGTGGCTGCCCCGTGTACTGCCTGGACTGAGATTGACCCCTCACCTGTGGTCTAGTGGGAGATCATTCTAGAGTCTTGCATGCAGCATAAAACTCTCCAAGCAGCCCGATCATAGCGCCTCCCCAGTTTGTTTAGTGAACAGGTTTCAGGTGTTATCCTTGGCTGATGTCTCTGACCTGGATGCAGTCATCCACCCTGTTTCAAAGGAAGCTTCTTGGCCCACATGGTCTGGGCATTCACAGAAGGTGGGTTTGCTTGTAGTTGTAGTTGGGAGCTCCAACGTTAGGTGTGTAGTGGGGCCCCTTAGGAACATGGCTGCCAAGGAGGGGAAGAAAGCCAGTGAGCATTCCGGGGGAGTCATTCCAGATATGGAAAGGGTGCTTCTGGATGCCATGGAGAGTACAGGGTGCAGCCAGCTGTAGGTGGTGGCTCATGTCGGTACCAATGACGTTTGTCTCTTTGGATTGGAGGAGACTGTCTGGTTTTAGGCTGCTAGCGGAAATGGTAAAGACTGCCAGTCTTGCTTCTGAGATTAAGGTGGAGCTCATCGATAGAACCAACTGTGGTCCTTTGGTGCAGAGCCGAGTGGAGGGTCTGAATCAGAGGCTCAGGTGGTTCTGTAACCATGTAGGCTGCAGATCCCTTGTCTTGTGCCATCGGGTGGTGGTTTTCCAGGTTCAGCTTAATAGGTCAGGAGCCCACTACACACAGGAAGTGGCTAGACAGGTACTGGCAGTTGTGTGGAATGGACTGGGCGGATTTTTAGGTTAGAGGGTCTCAGGGAACCACAGAAGGGACATCCGTCTAAAAGTAGGCAGGTAAAACACTAAGGTAGTTGTAGAAAAGATTGGTATTGTAGTTGTAAATTGTCATAGCTGTGTTCGGATAGAACCAGAGCTCCAAGGCCTAATAGAAAGCACTGAAGCTCAAATACTTGTAGGTACAGAGAGGTGGCTAAAGCCAGAAATAAGTTCAGCCGACATTTTTTCGAACGATCTCACAGTGTTCAGAAAGGATAGATTAAATACAGTTGGTGGTGTATTTATTGCTGTCAGAGGTAGTTTGCCTTGTAGCGAAGTTGAAGTAGATAGTTCGTGTGAAATAGTATGGAAAGATCTTATACCTGACAATCGGACTAGACTATTAATTGGATCTTTTTACCGACCCCCCCCCCCGACTCAGAAGATATAGTAGCTGAACAGTTGAAACAAAACTTGAGTCATTTCAAATAAGTACCCCACTCATGCAATTATAGCCAGTGGCGACTTTAATCTACCCACAATATGCTGGAAAAATTATATGTTTAAAGCCGGTGGCAGCCATAAAACGTAATCAGAAATTGTAATGAATACTTTCTCAGAAAATTATTTTGAATAATTAGTTCATGAGCCCACTCGAACCATAAATAGTTGCCAAAGCATACTTAACCTTTTAGTAACAAATAATCGTCGACATATAGTGAGTATTGTGATGAATACAGGAATTAGCGACCACAAGGCAGCTGCTGCTACGCTGAATACCGTAACACCTAAAATCATCAAAAAGAAACGCGAAATATATCTATTTAAAAAGCTGATAATGCTCTTAAACCTTTTTTCAGAGACGGTCTACACTCCTTCCGATCTGATCATACAAGTGTAGAAAAGTTGTGGAATGTTTTCAAAGAGATAGTATCGACAGCAATTGAGAGATATATACCACATAAATTAGTAAGTGAGGGTACTTATCCCCCATGGTACACAAAACGGGTCAGATCGTTATTGTAGAAGCAACGAAAAAAGCATGTCAAATTTAAAAGAACGCAAAATCCCCAAGATCTGCAAGGTTTTACAAAAGTTTGAAATATGGCGCTTTCTTCAATGCAAGATTTTAATAATTTCCACAATGAAATTCAGTCTCGAAATCTGGCAGAAAACCCGAAGAGATTCTGGTCATACATAAAGCACACCAGTGGCAAGACACAATCAATACCTTCACTGCGTGATAACGGTGAAGTCACTGATGACAGTGCCACTAAAGCAGAGTTATTAAACACGGTTTTTCGAAACTCCTTCAGCAAAGAAGAAGAAGTAGTAGTAAATATTCCTGAATTCCAATCAAGAACAACTGGCTGCCAGACCACGAGAATAAAAAGGAAAAAGCAGCCATTCTGTGACACATTAAAATAGCCACCCCAAAAGCACTAGGCTGGAGGACACAGACATGCACTAAAACTCAGATCGAATGATAATACCCACCCTCATAGATGAAATGTAAAACAGAATCAGCTGATGAGGCATCATCTGCTAAAATCAATGATTAGCCTGGCAACCGAAGATGAAGTCACAAGGCAGCCAAAGAAGGACAAAGCAGAAGAATGTAGGTCACTGTCAACCAGGTGCTGCACCGACACTGAGGTGGGTCTTCACAGCGCATGGTGTAGCGGTGAGCCTCCCAGGCATGGCCGATGCAGAGCCGGCAAAGAACCACTAAGTCCTTGTGAGAGGCTCTCATCCAGGACTTCCACCCATTCGTGGTCCCCTTAATGGCTCGCAGTTTGTTGTGTCTACTGAGATTTTGCCATTCCGTCTCCCAAAGCTGAAAAACCTTGTGACGTAATAAAGAAAGCAGGTTAGTTGCGGGGATGCTGATCTCCAGAAGTGGGTTCCGTGTAGCCTGTTTGGCCAGCCTGTCAGTAAGTTCATTTCCTGGTATTCTGGCGTGACCAGGGGTCCAGATAAACACTACTGAACGAATGCACCATCACAGGGCATAGATGGAATCCTGGATGGATGATACCAATGGATGACGAGGGTAGCACTGGTCGACAGTTTTCAGGCTGCTCAAAGAGCCTGTACATAAAAGAAATGACTCCCCAGGGCATGAACAGACACACTGAGGTCCACGATAAATGGCCACCAGCTCTGCAGTTAATACATTGCTACCATCAGGTAAGGAATTCTGTTCACAATATGGCTGCCTTGAATGTAGACAAAGCCAACACGACCATCAGCCATCGAGCCATCGGTGTAAACCACTTCAGAGCCCCAGAACATGTCAATAATCGAGAGGAAGTGAAAGCAGAGAGCTGCAGGGTTAACAGGGTCCTTATGGCCACCTGAAAGGTCCAGACAAAGTTGCGGCCAATGTGTACACCATGGAGGCGTACGTGAATGGACTGCAAGTAGAGGTGGTAAAGGAAAGGATTCCAGTTCGGAGAGAAGGGACCACACACGAACCACAATCATTAGCCCTGACCTGGGTTGCCGATGCAGGAGATGAACCACCATGGGTGGGGAAAGGAGACAGTGATTTGGATGTGCAGGAGAACTATGAGTGTGTGCAATGTAACTGGCCAGCAGTTGTGCATACTTAATCTCGAATAGAGGTACTCTGGTCTCCACAAGGACGTTGGTCACTGGAGCCGTCCTAAAAGCTCCTGTCGCTAAGTGTAGGCCACAGTGGAGCACCGTGTCGAGTAAACGCAACGCCGAGGGCGTCTCCAAACCATAAACCAGACTCCAATAGTCAGGGTGGGATTGAATGAGGGCTCTGTAGAGCTGCAGCACCATAGAGCTATCAGCACCCCAGTTGGTGTTACTCAGGCAGTGGAGAGCATTGAGGTGCTGCCATCACTTCCACTTAAGCTGATGAAGTTGAGGATGAAAAGTCGATCAGGTGTCGAAAACCACTCCTAAGAATCGATATGGCTCCACTACAGTTACTGGATCGTCATGAAGGTAAAGTTCTGGTTACAGATGAGCGGAACGATGACGACAGAAGTGCATGACACATGACTTAACGGCCGAAAACTGGAAACTGTGGGCTAGAGACCATGACCATCTTCTGAATTGCTCCCTGTAGGCGCCACTCAGCAACACCCGTACTGGCAGAGCAGTACGAAATGCAGAAGTCGTCTGCATACGGAGGTGAGATGGACGACTCAACACCTGCTGCTAGACAATTAATGGCCACCAAAAGCAAACACTTAATACATCGCCCTGTGGGAGCCCTTTCTCCTGGATATGGAGCGAACTATGAGAGGCACTAACTCTGACACCGAAAGTGCCAAGTGACATGAAATTCTGGATAAAAATCGAAAGTGTGCCTCGGAGACCTCGTATAATGTGGCAAGGATATGATGTCGCCAGGTGGTGTCGTATACTTTTCGTAAATCAAAAAAGTCGGGAACCAGGTGTTGGCAGCTGGAAAAGGCTTTTCAGATGGTAGGCTCAAGTGACAAGATCATCAGTGGTAGAGCGACCCTAGTGGAAGCCGCCCTGACATGAAGCCAGTAGGACACTTGACTCCAGGACCCAACACCATACATTCCAGCAGCATACAAATAAGGTTGGTGAGGCTGATGGGGCGACAGCTATCAACATCAAGTGGGTTTTTACTGGGTTTGAGCACTGGAATGATGGTGCTCTCCCATTGCAATATAAAGATGCCATCGCACCAGATTCTGTTGAAGACAAGGAGATGACACTTGTAGTCAGATGAGAGATGTTTAATCATCTGACTGTGAATCTGATCTGGTCTGGTCCAGTAACTGTGTCAGGGTGATGTGCAAGGCACTGAGGATCTCTCACTCTGTAAATGGTGCGCTATAGAATTCACTTTGGAGTGTAGTGAACGAGAGGTCTTGTCCTTCCAGCAGCCATTTGAGAAAGCGAAAGCCTGTTAGGTAGTTCTCTGATGCAGAGGCCCGAGCATAGTGCTCAGCAAAGTGCTTGGCAATCACTTTTGTGTCGGTAGATAGCAAGCCATTTATGTTAACACTGGCAACACCTTTTGGAGTCAGGTACCTGAAAACAAGTTTGATTTTGGCCCAGACTTGGGAAGATGATGTACTGCACCCAATGGTCAAAACATACCTCTCGAAACACTCCTGCTTCCGTTGTTTGATAAGTAGGTGAACATAGGCATGGAGCCATTTGAAATCTATGAGGTGCACCAGACAAGGGTGCCACTTATGCAGCTGCAGAGCTAGCCAACGCTTCTCAATTGCTTCAGTGACTTCTGGCGACCACCAAGGGACTGCCTTTCGCTGGGACACCCTGAAGAGCGAGGGATTGTGTTTTCTGCCACAGAAACGATTGTTGTAATTACCTGCTCAACCATCACATCGGTGTTGCCGTGTGGGGAAGATTCAATGGTGACAGCAGAGGTGAAAGTTTCCCAGTCCACCTAGTTTAAAGCCCATCTGGGCAGGCGTCCATGGGCCTGACGCCAGGGCAGTGGCAGGAAGATGGGGAAGTGGTCACTACCGCACAGGTTGTCATGTGCTCTCCAGTAGATAGATGGGGTAAGTCCTGGGCTGCCAATTGATAAATCGATGGCCGAATAACTACCATGAGCCACACTGAAATGTGTGGCAGCCCCAGTATTTAAGAGGCAGAGGTCGAACTGAGACAGTAAAGTTTCAATGTCTCTGCCTCAGCCAGTACGCACGGTGCCTTTGGATTTCTCTAACTGGGTTCCCTGGCTGGGAGAACTTCACTGATTCAGTCTCCGGGACTGAGGATGATCGTGAAGCCCCATGACCAACTGCTTTTGGGCTCTTCAGCCAATGGTGAGTATCATCTTTCCCCACTAGCAGAAACCTGGGAAGGCAGTGACCCAAGTGACCCCTTCCTAGCAAGAGGATCCAAAGAAGACTTACGTTTCTCCAGCTCAGAAGTGGGTACCGATATCCAGAACAGTTGTGTGTGTGTGTGTGTGTGTGTGTGTGTGTGTGTGTGTGTGTGTGTGTGTCAGGGGGGGGGGGGGTTGATCCCATAGTAGGTGGTGCGGGACCAACAGATAGGGAAGTGCCCCGCACCATCAAGGAGGCGACAACTGTTCTCATAGAGGCTGTCTAAGATGTCACAGCTAAAGGATGTAGGTGCTCAAATTTCCTCTTAACCTCAGTCAGTCCAGGGTCTTATATTCCACGAATTTCCTCTCGTCTTGTAAAATCCTCGTGATCAAAGTGAATAATGCTCTCCACAGTTGACACAGATGGGAAGCAGGGCACATGGAGTATTGGGATATGATGGGAATTCAGAATATCGATATGTGACACTGGAAGTACAGCAGGCAGACATATGGCCACTTCCAGCACTTAAAGCACCTCATCGGGGGAAGTATATATGGCTTGACGTTGAAGTGGTAGACCATCACCTTCACCTTCTCAGGCAATGCATCACCCTCGAAGGCCAAGATGAAGGCACCAGTGGCAAACTGATTATTCCTCGGACCCCGATGGATGCAGCAGATGAAATGAACACATCGCCACTCTAAACTGGCATGCAGCTCGTTGTCAGACTGCAAGACTAGGTCTACATTTATACTCCGCAAGCCACCCAACGGTGTGTGGTGGAGGGCACTTTATGTGCCACTGTCATTACCTCCCTTTTCTGTTCCAGTCCATGTGGAATGTAATACCCTGGACCAGATTTAAGATCTTATGGAGTGTGATGGAAACAGAAACATCCCCCAATTTGTCACAAGCGAGTTATACCTGTGATTGGGCAGAGGATGCTGTTTTTATAAGGACTGACCCAGAGTGCATTTTGGACAAACCCTCCACCTTCCTGAACTTGTCACCCAAATGCTCCACGAAAAATTGAGGTTTCATGGACATCAAAGATTCCCCATGAACTCTTGTACATACGTGGTACTGGGGCGAATAAGCTTCACTGCCATCTTTAGCCTGGCATTCCTGCCATGATGTGGCCAGGGAGGGGGACGATTTGGGATCATATTTCTTAGCATTGAAGTTAGACTTTTCCCACTGAAAGACTACTGGCAGCGGACGACCAGCATGAGATTACATATTACACATCATGGTGTGTCATCTGCCCTGATGCCACCAACCCAATGCCACCCACTCCGAACAGGGGCCCTCCCCACAGGTGCCACCCAGCCTCACCAAGGATCACCTGGCAGGATGGCCATTGCTGGGAGTCCCGATGCCCTAGGGAGATGGCCATCATGGCATATGCGGGGAGTTAATGGTGCAGACATCAGCAGAGTGATCCCTGTGTTGTCGGGGGACGCTGCAACCAACAGGGTACACACACACACTGGACTAGATACCATGCTGGATATGAGGTGCAAGTAAGTCCATGGTCACCATAGGCACAGAAAGTGACGCTGCATAGTGCATGGTGGAAACGCACCTGGAAGGGTGTCTCGCCCAAGATATGCAGAACGTTCAGGACTGCAATGCGATGACGAAAAAGTGTGAAAGATCTCAATGCACGATGGACACGATGCACCATGTAAGGCACCCTTCCCCACTTGGCTCGCCCTTCAGGGAAATTTAGAAAGATGGTCAAACCAGACAGGGGACCATCACAAAGGCCAAGACATATGAGAATCCTTTTAGTAGCCTCTTACAACAGGCCAGAATACCTCTGGCATATTCTAACCACTGGACTTGCAGAGTTGGGGGGGGGGCAGAAGGGATGGTGTGCTTTAGTCACTGAGCAGAAGAAGTGGGTGAGGAAGTTTCCCAACAAGCTGCGAGAGTCTTCCCTGGTGACACTGAATGATGGAGGGATGTAAGTGGTGCAAAGGGAGAACGTCAATTGAGGAAGGAAAAGGCAAACTGGAACAGCTTGAAGACGGGGAGTCAAAGAGATGGCTTTACCATGAACATCATCCGGTATGAGCAGCTTGACTCCCCAATAAATGAGCTTGGGGAAAGTCAAATCAGACCAGGAAGAAATGCATAATCTCAATGCAGTTATGTGGACACAATTTTGTTTCCTGAGAGCAGAATACAAGTGGATGCTGCAATTCTAAAAGCCGTCCTAAATCCTCTTTGTTGGATTGAAGGCCACAAACATCCATTCAGGGAGTCATGATAAGGAAACAATGAATGGATGTCACCTCAGAGGATGCCGATTGCCATCCTGTCAAGTCTCACTGCTACAGAGCACAGAGCCATGACTATCGTGTTCCATTTAGTCTACAGACGTGTCGGCTTTGTTGTGCAGACAGCTTGCAGAGTTCAATACAGAGAAATGGTTAGTGGTGCACACCGGAGACACCAAGGCCAGCCAGGCCAAGGTATCACGTGGCGACACACCAAAGAGGCTCTTTGAATTGGCGAAGGAGAAGACCATTTGCCTTTCTCGGACTCTTCGGACCTTTCTGGCAAGCAGATGAAGACTCAGGCTGTGGTTGGCAGGAGAGTCATACGAGTTCTTCACGGGAGTATTCCTGCTGTCCTTCCTGGCCTGCCGGTTGTATAACTGGTGACTTCACCCCGTGTGGCCAGAGTTGGATGGCTTGTTGTCAACTGGAAGAAGGAATAGCCATGCTACCATAACACTGGGCAATTTCACAACCTCAGAGTAGAATTTAAGGTCTCAGGTTTGCATGGAGCACGATTTAGCAAGAACGGTACTCTAAGTACCAGACAGCAGAAGGCAGGGTTTGAAACTAGTCAGTAACTTTCGAGCGACCAGCTAAGGTACTTTTTCTTTCAGCTAGATCTCCTGGACACCCCACTCATCAAGATACATGGGGCTATCTCAAGAGGAGTATCATGGTGGCCATTTCTGTTTATACAGTGGGGAGGAAGAGAACAATTGCCCTTGTGTGCATCCCCACCACAGGTTAAACATTTGGCCAGGTGTCAACAAGACATTCGAGTGATTGAAACAATGACACTGGTAGCAGCACATCAGATTCAGAATATATAGTTGGACTGTGATAACTTCATAGCCTCCTTTGATCTTTGATGGAAGCACCAATCTATCAGTGGTGAGAGAGAGAGAGAGAGAGAGAGAGAGAGAGAGAGAGTGAGAGCATGTGGCTGCGCGCGTGCATGCACACTAAGGAGGCACCTACCTTTTTCATCACCAGATTGACGGCAATGGGCAGAGTGGTATGTTTGTATTTCGGCCTTTATCAGACCATCCAGCAGCCTACTGTAAACACCAACACAGAAAGAGTTCAGAGTTCTATGGGCCTCGACACAAACAGGATGTCATCGAGAAGCAAAGCAGCAAGCAGTCGTCATGCTTGAGAATCAGAAGCAGTTTCCAAAAGCACAGTGCTATTCCGCAAAATGAGAGCAGGACATCACAGGGCTTGCAATTGCATCAACACCTTTCTGAATTAGAAACAGATTTACTGTTGTGAAGGACTGACCGTCTTCAGCAAGTGAAACCACGAAGAGTAGACAACATTCCATTAGAACTACTGATAGCCAGATAGACAGGCTAAATACCCTCAGATTTGAAGAATAATACAATAATTCCAATCACAAAGAAAGCAGGTGTTTGAAAATTGCCAAGCTATCAGTTTAATAAGTCACAGCTGCAAAATATTAACACGAATTCCTTACAGATGAATGGAAAAACTGGTAGAAGCTTACCTCAGGGAAGATCAGTTTGGATTCCATACAAATGTTGGAACATGCGAGGCAATACTGAACCTACGACTTATCCAAATCTGCATCACCTGCATCTCCATGGATACTCCGCAAATCACGTGTAAGTGCCTGGCAGAGAGTTCATTGAACTTAGAAGATAGATTTATGAAAGGCAAACCAGCATTTGAAGACTTAAAGAAAACTTTTGACAATGTTGACTAACACTGTCTGTCAAATTTTGAAGATGGCAGGGGTCAAATACAGGGAAAAAAAGGTATTTACAATTTGTACAGAAACCAGATGGCAGTTACGAGTCAAGTGGCATGAAAGGGAAGCAATGTTTGGGAATGGAGTGGGACAGAGTTGTAGCCTATCCCTGATGCTATTCAATCAGCATATTAAGTAAGCAGGAAAGGAAACAAAATAAAAATTAGGAGTAGGAATTAAAATCCATGGATAAGAAACAAAAACTTCGATGTCTGCCGACAACATTGTAATTCTGTCAGAGACAGCAAAGGACCTAGAAGAGCAACTGAACGGAACGGACAGTGTCTTGAAAGGACGATACAAGATGAACATCTACAAAAGCAAAATTGGGATAATGGAACGTAGTCGAATTAAATCAGGTGATGCTGAGGGAATTAGGTTAGTAAATGAGACACTCAAAGTAGTAGGTGAGTTTTGCTATTTGGGGACGAAAATAAATGATGATGGTCGAAGCAGGGAGAATATAAGATGTAAGGTGGCAATGGCAAGGAAAGCGTTTCTGCAAAAGAGAAATTTGCTAACATCAAGTATAGATTTAAGTGTCAGGAAGTCGTTTCTGATGAATTTGTATGGAGCGTAGCCATGTATGGAAGTGAAACATGGAAAATAAACAATGTAGACAAGAAGAGAATAGAAACTTTTGAAATGTGGTGCTACAAAGAATGCTGAAGGTTAGAGGTGTAGAGAACCTAACTAATGAGGAGGTACTGAATAGAAATGGGGAGAAGAGAAATTTGTGGCACAACTTGACTAGAAGAAGGGATCAGTGGGCAGGACATGTTCTGAGGCATCAAGGGCTCACCAATTTAATATTGGAGGGTAGTGTGGAGGGTAAAAATCGCAGAGGAAGACCAAGAGATGAATACACTAAGCAAATTTGTAAGAATGTAGGTTGCAGTAGGTACTGGGAGATGAAAAAGATTGCACAGGATAGATTAGCATGGAGAGCTGCATGAAACTGGACTGAAGACCAACAACAACAACAAACCACGGACATTGATTGTGAAGATGATTGGCTCATTGTGAGGAAATCCCCCCCCCCCTACTGTGATTCGGAAATTAAAAAGGGTACCAGCAAGGCTGATATGTACCTGCAAACAAAGCAAAATTTAATTATGTAACCAACTTTTTTAAAGAGTTGAGTACAGATACAGATGAATAAACAGAATGAAGATTAATCATGGGTATGTACATGCACCAGGTGGCTGCAACACAAACAATACAGGAAAGGCAATTATTTTACATTGAACACTAACAAGGACACCTTGTTTTGTTACAGATTTTACCAAATGGGTATCTTCATATATGCTGAGTAGCTTAAGAGTCATGGGTAGGCATTGGATGTGGTTAAGTGCCAAGTCTTATGCATTGCAATTGTCTCTGTGAAGTTCTCATTGCAATAGGCCCTGCTGCCTTCAAATTCAAACGTGATCATCTGACTCACAGTAGTATGTTAATCACCCCACATAGCCCTTTTCTAGGTCCCATTCCTTCATCGAACACTTGAGGTCACCTTTAGATTTATTTCTTTGTGATAGTGAGTATCTGCCCTAAATGCGATTCATGTCAAAAACCCAAAATCTTGTTTAATCTCCAACAGATGATGACATGTCTACCAATAACTGTAACCTTACATTCAATGTTTAGTCCACTTACTGTGTACTGCCATATTCAATTCTTATTTGTCTGCAGCACATAGCAGATCACAGCCACAGTTGCACTGCATTTTGGAAATACTGTCACCCTCAGTTGAATGTTGGTCACCTGGAAACAGTGCCATATTCTGTGCTCATTAGTATGCAAGCAACTGTTCAGGTACTGTGTGTCTACAGCACTAGTACCTTTGAGAAAAGAGAGATCTAGTTATGTCATAGGCTATTCCAAAGTACTGCCACATTTATGCTTTAGAAACTGAATTGTGTGGACATAACGATGAAAACTGTGGTATCAGTAAAAAGCAAAGCATGCAACACCCTAGACGTCTGCATGTCAATCACTGCAAAACACAAATGAAGACAGGCACTGTGGCAATGTTCTTTAGACAAGATTGCTCTGGCAGTACCTAATCATACGACAATATACATAAATCCATGCTTTGTGAAAATAAGCCACTTGCCACTTCAGTAATATGCCTCATTTTCATAAAAATCTGTTTGATAAGTCGATTTGGAAATAGTGTTGCATTGTTTGTGCATGATAGTTTGTTCACACAGGTGTAGTAAAAAAAGGAATTTCATTCAGGGAACAAATTTCCTCAGAAGTGGAGGATGTGCATCATATTGGGGCTGAAGAAGAATAGTGGTAACCTATCTTAAACTGTCAGCTATCTTACAGTAAAGCTGTTCACACTGTTGAGCTGTTGTACAGCAACTTCATGCATGGTAACCACACGAGATGAAATTACCTACCACCTATTAGAACAGTATATGCATTAACATTGGTAAGAGTGCTGTAATATCACAATGGGGCTCCACAGCTCGTAGGTTTGATGCTACTTTCATACTTACTTTTATATTTTTGTTGATGACAGCATGTGTTGGCATATATGACTGAAAATAATGGTTAAGAAAGCTGAATTTAAATCTTATACTGGTTAATGGCTGTAAAATTAATATAAAAAAATGACGCAAAATGTCCCTAGTAAGTTGTTTCTTAAATGTATTGTAAATTAAATGCACCTGTGGCAAGACGTCCATCTAATGTTCATGGTACAATGAAAAGTATCTTACTGATTTTCCTTAGAGGAAAAGAGAAGGAAAATTCATTGTGTAGTAGGATCTGAACCACAAACCTCATCTGTTATACTAAATGAGGTGTAATCTTTTAAACAGATTTAAATTTGTCGATACATGTGCAACAAATGCCACCATGAGAAATGGTTTCTGGATGGGATACCCAGCACTTTAAATAACAGCAGCCGCAGTCTGTTTTCCTATCCCGTTGTCGGACTGTTTGCTAGCTCTGCTATCCATTTCTCTTCAACATAAGCTGTTAACCTCTAGCAAAGTTGGTACTTTTTTGGATTGTTCATAAGCTCACAGAATTTCTGCCATACAACACATTTCTCACATTGCCCAGGAATTTATGTTGTGTACGTGTTACTGCTTTTCCTTCGGCATAGATATTCCGACTGCACTAATCTCAGTATTACATATTCTTGCCATAGCTTGCATACAGAAAATTAGACATTTAATATTTGTTTTGTGTATTCTTTCACCCTTTGCCTCTGCAATGTCATTGCTTTCTCATCAACAAAAAAATTAATTTTGTTAACAAGTTTGCACCATCCCATAGCATTGAGCACAACTTTAACTGGAACATGGCTGTGTCTAGTCATAAGAAATAGTTTATTCCTACTACTGCTTGGTATGTGCTTCATATTGCTGACTAATACTTTTTTTTCAAGGTGTTAGCTGGAATACAATTGCTACATGACACTGTAATTAGACAGGTATGTCATTCTGCCTGCAAAGGAGCTCATAGATGTACTGCACACCTTGAGGAGAAGTTGAGGGGCAGAGAGAAAGGGCAAGGATGAGACAGGCAGAGAGAGTAGGTGACAAGATGGAAAAATAGTGGGCGAGGGTGAGACAAAAGAGTGGCAAAGGAGGAGATGGAATGAACGTGGGAGGAGAAGATGGACTAACAGATTGGAATAAATACCTACCCCAGCAATGCCACGAACTCAGCTGGTTACTAGTATACTGCTGATCTCTAGAAAACTCACAATCTATGATTATTTCAATTAGCTTTCAACTAGCCGATAACTTTTCTCAATCTACATGCAATATTAGTGATGTAAATGCTTGCAATATTCTCAAGATCATCCCACACCAAATGTAGTCTGGGATCCTCACTGGTACAATCACTGTGACAAGATACTCCCAACAGAACTTCAAGAAAATGACAAATATGTTCGAATTAATAAAGCTTGTGCAAATCTGTAATACAAAGATATAATTTGATGATCAGCTTTTCTAACCCACATTCCCATGATTCCACCTTGTGGTACATTTCACTGTGCTCTTTGCAGAGACACTAACAGCTCTCTGCTACACTGTTACTTCACAGCACAGCACAGCCAGCACACCACAGCACATACTGACACTGACCATCGTCTGGTGACCCAAATGTTTGCCTCATGTTGCAGTGTTGTGCTTTTCCTATCCACACACCTTTTATCACTCGTCTTCAGCCTTCACCTGCCTATTGTTGCCCGCATTTATCAACTTAACTTGTTCTCACACTCACAGCTTTAGTGCAAATGAGTTCAGGCATTTGACACCCGGTTCTGGGCAATGTATTATTGTTCCGGTAATCTTTGACTTCTCCTCCTCTCCAATCAACAGTAGTGTCTTGCACTGGACCCAAGATAGCATCCAAGATTTTCAGCCTGCAAAAATTATTTTGCATTGACTGCCTGTGTGACAATCAAGGACCTGGTTCTAGAAAGCAACAGGGTAATTTAATTGAACTCTACTTAAAATTACTTTACGACTGGCAACTAGAAATGAAATAGTGTGATGATACATGCAAAGACTGCAGAGCATACATTGTCTATCCCAAGGGATATACCTTCACCACACTGCCAATATATTTCCCAAGTGCAGTACAGTTCAGTTTTAGGCAGCTCGCAGCCCTATGGAAGCATTCACTGCACTATGGTATTTTGTTTGCATTCATTTCATATACTTCTAGTTGCAATGTTACCTGTCATTACTCTTAGCAGTTGTGGACTGTACAGTGCTTAATGCTAAAAGCCACTTCAGCAAAAGTTATTCAGTGGATATATCAATAAATTTCTTGCATTTGTAGACTTAGAGAAAGCTTTTGACAATGTTGACTGGAATACTCTCTTTCAAATTCTGAAGGTGGTACAGGGAGCGAAAGGCTATTTACAATTTCTACAGAAAGCAGATGGCAGTTATAAGAGTCGAGGGACAGAAAAGGGAAGGAGTGGTTGGGAAGGGAGTGAGACAAGGTTGTAGCCTCTACCCGATGCTATTCAATCTGTATACTGAGCAAGCAGTAAAGGAAACGAAAAGTTCAGAGTAGGTATTAAAATCCAAGGAGAAGAAATAAAAACTTTGAGGTTCGCTACTGACATTGTAAGCAAAGGACCTGGAAGAGCAGTTGAATGAAACGGACAGTGTCTTGAAAGGAGGGTATAAGATGAATATCAACAAAAGCAAAACAAGGATAATGGAAAGTAGTCTAAGTCAGGTGATGCTGAGGGAATTAGATTAGGAAATGAGACACTTAAAGTAGTAAAGAAGTTTTGCTATTTGGGGAGCAAAATAACTGATGATGGTCGAAGTAGAGAGGATATAAAATGTAGACTGGCAATAGCAAGGAAAGCGTTTCTGAAGAAGAGAAATGTGTTAACATCGAGTATAGATGTAAGCGTCAGGAAGTCGTTTCTGAAAGTATTTGTATGGAGTGTAGCCATATATGGAAGTGAAACATGGACGATAAATAGTTTAGACAAGAAGAGAATAGAAGCTTTCGAAATGTGGTGCTACAGAAGAATGCTTAAGATTAGATGGGTAGCTCACATAACTAATGAGGAGGTGTTGAATACAATTGGGGAGAAGAGTCTGTGGCACAACTTGACCAGAAGAAGGGATAGGTTGGTAGAACATGTTCTGAGGCATTAAGGGATCACCAATTTAGTACTGGAGGGCAGCGTGGAGGGTAAAAATCGTAAAGGCAGACCAAGAGATGAATACACTAAGCAGATTCAGAAGGATGTAGGCTGCAGTAGGTACTGGGAGATGAAGCTTGCACAGGGTAGAGTAGCATGGAGAGCTGCATCAAACCAGTCTCAGGACTGAAGACCACAACCACAACATATCAATATCACTCTTGTTCAAGGCATTGCGATATAAAATCAGTTGAGAGAAATGGTTTGTGCATAATCTGCCTAAATCATCAACACCTTTTGTTGATAGTGCTCCCAAATGTACTGTTGATGAGAAACTTGTGCTAAAATAAAAAGAGGAAATTATTGGCTTCAGCATCCGTAACTGGAAGTAAGTGAAAAATTTGAAAAGATAGAGCATATAAATCCAATACCTCTCAATAAACCAGTTGGCCACATACAAAAACTTACAGGTTGACAAAAACTTACAGGCATAAAATAATTAGGCTGATAACTTCTCACTGGCACTTCTACCCAACAGAATTCATATGGGCCTAAATTGAAGATTATGTTGCAAAACATTGATGAAACAAGTAAAAAAGGTACTCTGTCCAGTTGGGGAACTCAGTAATGAAGCTGTTAAGAAAATTACCACAGAATGTGTGGTGTATTTACCTGCAGAGCAGATTGTATTTTCATTACTAAGAAGGCTTTTATTGGCAACTACAATCAAAGGAAGTGCACCTCAGGAATTCAGCACTAGTGACACTAACAAAATCTTAATTTTTTGACTCATCATTGTTTTAATTAGAAGGTAGTGAATGGTATTATCACTATTCTTCTTACTTTCAAACTGTTAAATTTCCTTACCTCTACCAAAATGGGTAACTTTCTTGTTACATGGATTTGTAGTATTTAATCAGAAAACGTATTGTCATGTTAACCGTAAATCCTGTGCTGTGTTTCTCTCAACAAAACAGATGACTGATACCTTATCACATGACCAGAGCATCACACATAATGTTTAATTTAAATTAATCTTATGTTAGACATCTGACAGTTTGGAGCTGTTGAAAATAAGATATATTCTAAGTATTTTGTTAACACAATTTGGTCATTTAAACTCAGTAACAAAGTTTCCCTATGAGTCAAATTTTCAGGAACATTAGATAATGGATTTTAGAAAACATTCTGCATATAAAACTAAAAATTTATTGCCACGAACAAATCTAAAATGAGAATGTAGTGCAACTCCTCCAGAACCCACTTCCACCTTTGTACACTGATTAGTATGCAAATTAGTGTGTGTTCAATAAAATGTCAGATCATACGAACAGTGAAGGAAGAACGAGGCAACTGCATTTTGCATCTCCATGTGTTCCTGCTCTAGTGTCAATACCAAAGTACTTTTGGGGACAGTATAGATCACAAGCCTCAGTTTTAATTTTACTGTAGTTTGTGATTTTACACACAATCATTTTCATAATTTAAATGTTATTGATCTACTAGTGTTCTAGTGCTTTAAATTCAGCTGTAGCTTGTATCCATGTGTCAACAGTTCTCAACCTGTTTCCTCAGGTAATGCTCTACAGACCAACTTTCATGCATGCTATGGACAACCATTTTAGCTTTGGAATTAGCTATGACAGTGCCAAGCACAGATTTTCCCATTCAATGTATCACTGTTAATTTATCAAGTATTATGTTGAACACACTTGAACAATGATGACGATGGTTTTCAACACCCTCACAGTGCTGTGCAATAATTGTGAGTACTGTGATCTTTAAGAAATGGGTTCCTTATTCTCTCATAATAAATGTGTGATTATAGTCCATATCTCTGCCTATTAATATCTGATTCTTTGTACACCTACATCTACACTAGTCTAGTCACCTAATGGTGCATCCCAGAGGGTACTTCTGATAGCACTACATCCATTACTTCACCCTTTCCTACTCCATATCAAGGTGGTGTTTGGGGGAGAACAATTGCCAGGAAGCATCTATATTAACTCTAATGCCTCCTATTTTGTTGCCACAATTATTTTGCAAGACATACCCATCAAAAAAGCACTTCTTTATCTACTAGTTTAGAGTTGCAAGTGCATGATGAGGTTCCACTATTGACTATGTAACTAACATAAAAATTAACTACACTCTATTTAAAGTTTCTATTTGATATGTGTAATAGTACCATTTTTCCCCAAGTGAGATGGAAACACATCTGACTAGTTCACTACCTGATGTCTTAACACTTATCCTATCATCCTGTCCCTTCTTTTAGTCAGCATTTTCTGTACATTTCTTTCCTTAACAGTTCTACTGAGGACTCCATATTCCTTGTAAGTTCACTTAATTTTCAGTGGCATTCTACAATCCCACATCTGAAATGTTTCAGTTTCCTTCTTTTCATTTTCCTATCACGTCTACCCAGTAAAATTTCCAATATTCACCACAACTGATCTTAGTCCACAGAGCTGGAAACTGTTACAAAGAATAGATTTCTACTAAGTGTTACAAATTTTTGTAAACAGCATTAAATTTGATTGTTTGCTTTCCCGGCAAAGACTGTTGAAGGTTTATTGGGTCTCCAGCCGGGTGGTAGCATTGATATCTTGCAACGTTTATGACAAAAAAGGAGATGAATGACATCAGAGCCATGATCAATTTGGCTGGAAAAGAACTGGACGCTGCCACAATCGCAGTCCTCAAGAAAGAACTGAATTTTGCCCCTATCCCCAGAACAAACCCGAAACGAGACATTATAGTGGTGTGGAAGAAGCAGTAAGGGCTTCCAAAGGAGGAAGCAGAGGAAGTCATGTGGGAAACTTCCAGAATAATCGACAGATCTCAGTTGCCTACAAATAATGTATCTGACGAAGAACGAGCAGCTCTCTGGTCCCTTAGAGATGACGGTGATATAACGATCCTACCAGCAGATAAAGGGAACGCTACAGTGCTATTAAGCACTGCCAAGTACTGGTAGAAAATAAACCTACTGCCACAACATGAGGCCTATAAGATGCTGAAGAAGGATCCAACCCCGACGATGAATAGAAAGATGATAGCTCTGCTGAAGAAATCTGGCTTACCTGAGCCAATGAAGAAGTGGCTGTACCCTAGAGTGCCAGCAATACCACACCTCTATGGACTCCCTAAGATCCATAAGGAAGGGGTATCTCTCAACCGATTGTAGACTCCAACTCTCACAGTTAAGGACTTGCTAAATGCCTAGCAACACTGCTACAACCCCTTGTGGTACACTGCAGCCACCATGTGAGAAACTCAGCCAAATTCGTAAAAATACTCAGGGACATGCTACTACAAATCGAGGACCTACTCGTGAGCTTCAACATGACGTCGCTTTTCACGAAAGTGTCCTTCAAGACTCCTTGCACTTTTATCCCAGCACAACCACAAAGTCAGCCTCTTCGAACAAGCACTAACAACCTAATTTCAGCACCACAGGGAATTCATTGAACAGATTGACAATGTGGCCATGGGCTTTCCACTGGCTCCTGTGAATTCAAACCTCTATATCGAACATTTCGAGGAGGTGGCCCTTCAAAGTGCCTAACAGAAACCAAAGCACTTCTTCCGCTATGTCGACGACACTTTTGTTATATGCGGACATGGGAAACAGGTGCTAGATGACTTTCAGGAACACCTCAACAGCATCCATCCAAACACCAAATTTATAACAGAAATGGAGGAAAATGGATGCCTCCCCTTCCTTGATATTTTAATTAAGAGGAAGGCAGATGGTTCACTAGGCCATGCAGTACATAGGAAGAAGGCACACACAGACCTACAGCTTCATGCAACAAGCTGCCACCATCCAGCACAAAGACAAACAGTACTTAAATGGCTCTGAGCACTATGGAACTTAACTGCTGTGGTCATCAGTCCCCTAGAACTTAGAACTACTTAAACATAAATAACCTAAGGACATCACACACATCCATGCCCGAGGCAGGATTCAAACCTGCGCCTGTAGCGGTCGTGCGGTTCCAGACTGCAGCGCCTAGAACCCTCGGCCACTCTGGCTGGCCAAACAGTACTTACCACACTGGTACATAGGGCGCATGCCATCTGCAACTAAGACAGCCAACCATCCGAGCTGCAATACCTGAGGGAAGTCTTCCTCCAAAATTGCTACAGTGAAACGCAGATCAACAGGGCACTTAAAAGGAAGCAGTGAGAACCCCAGATTATGATGAAGTAGAAGGAGACAAACGACTCACTTTCCTTCCATACACGGTTCCGCTCTCAGCCAAAATTGCACTATTTCTGGGCAAATATAATATCAAAACCGTTCTCCAACCACCACCAAAGACAGGGAGCTCCTAGGTACTGCCAAAGACCTGCTGATCCTTAACACACCAGGAGTATAAAGCATACCATGCAAATGCATAAAACAATACATTGGGCAAACACAGCACTGTACATCTAAACGCTGTGAAGAACATATCAGATGTGTGCGACTAGGCCACACAGAAAAATCAGCCGAAGAAAAATACAGCATAAATGAAAAACACACCTTCAACTTCGAAAACACAAAGGTACAGTGCCGAGCATCTGGCTTCTGGGAAAGCATTATCAAAGAATCCATAGAAATAAGGATTCACAACAATCTGGTCAACAGAGATGAGGGATCTCAACTCGGCGCAGCATGGAACTCTGTGATAGCAACAGTCCATCGGGAGCTTACCTGTCAACGTCCTCCACCGTGGACGTAGACAGAACGCTTACACCGAGAACCAAACATGGCTGCCAAGGGTGACTGTTGTCACCATCACTGTGTGCACGCCACTGGTCCACCGCAGCTACCCAAGGTCTAGTGGAGGGGGGTGACCGCACATATAAATAACCCACTCTCCACCAATCTCGACACTTCGCCAGAAGATGAGTAGTATGACAATTCCTGAAGTGTTGCGAGATATCAACACTACCATGCACCGTAAGACCTGAGAAACCATCAGCATTAAAATTAGTACACTATGGTGATAGTTAATTAAATGAGTATGAAATTTCACATGCTATCACTGTAATGTGCTAAATTTAATGCTGTTTACAAGAGTTCTTGCTATCAATGTTTTCTCTTTGCAAGCAGTTTGAGATAAGCAATGTTCCATTACACTGTAAATTTACGTCATGCATACTGGATAAACCCATTGTCTTTACACAGAGCAAACAGAATTCCAGTAATGCAATATGTTTTTCATTAAATACTTCAGAGAAAAGAAGTAGTATGACAAATACCATACTTATCTGATAACATACTGCTTACAGTTGATTGCTTTACCTCTTACATCTTTTCTATTATAGAACTCTGACAGAGACAAATAAGTTGACAGCTGCTGCAAAGAGGTCTTCTTTGGTAGTGAATTTGAGACATTTATTATTTACAAGTACTATAAAATTACCATGTGTTACAGTTAATAAATGTTTCCTACAAGTTTCATTCAAATACCTTTACACACAACAGAACAATATACCTACAGTCAATTGAAATGCTATAAAAATTCTGGAGAAGTGCTAATATCCTCGGTTTTAATGTTTCATCATTTATCATCACTTAAATTTACTGCACCCAATGCATTTCATGATATTCATACAGTACTTCATGCACAATGCATCACCGAAGTGAAAACTTACATCATGCTCAATGCCATCTAAATCCCGTTTCAGTTCTAGGTCTTGCTTTATACGAAGACTAGGCATTACAATCCTTGGTGGATCTTGAAGAAACTGGAAAAAGAAAGAATGGCATATTCAAAGCTTCTGTTCTTGTGCTTGTGTTACACATCAAGTGGGGCTAAAAAGCTATTGGTCACATGTATTCACTTACTGGCATTAGGTAACAAGAATGTGTGTCACATTAAATTAGATTTACTTTCATTCCAATTGATTCATACTGAGGAGGTCCTATAGGATGTAGGAAATGTCAGAAAAACATGACAAACATTTGAAGTCAAAGTTCTGTTTACTTTGGAGGTAGACACATCAGATATCAACCAAACAGAAATTATTTCATCCTTGCCAAGCAGCTACTCCTTACTCCTACTCTCTCTCTCTCTCTCTCTCTCTCTCTCTCTCTCTCTCTCTCTCTCTCTCTCTCTCTGTGAATGTGCCAAGCTGAAGGCTCCAATAAGAACATTTTTTGATTGTATGATGATCTCAGCTCCCTATTTTCTGACCTATGTTATTTTGTGGAAGATAATAGGGTACCTCTGCAAAGCCAATGAGGGCACTATGGTCAAGAAGAAACTAAGCAACTAGCAGGTTATATGCAGAATGCGTTTTTTAGGTCAGAAAACCACCTGTAAAGACAATAAGCAGGTAAGTGCAGATCTAAGTGTGGGTCGCCAAATTTTGGTACAGAGGAAAATACATGTCTAATGTCACAAAAACTAATGCAAACCTCAAGTAAAAGTAAAGCTTTCAACAACCTGGAGTTAGTTATTAACACCTTAGTGCTCTGTTAGACATTGTCTTACTGGATGTGGTACACCACTGGCTTCCTCCAACTTTTGAACTCACTAACACAGTAAGTTACATGAGGACCTAGAGCTTCACAATGGAATGGAAACTGTCATTTTCCACATAGACAATTTCCATGTGAAAAAGTGACAGATGATGCCTGGGATGGAACCCAAAACACTTGAATTTGTAGCCTCACACCCATTCAATAAGCAATCCTCTTACTCTTATAAAAGTGTATATGCATTCAAGACAAGATCCAGAGTTTCATTAACTAACAGTGGCATTGTACACAACACTGGGAGAAAAACTAGAAATAATTAGCTACAAAATCAGATATTCCATGCCAAGGACCCACTAGAAAGATGCACCACAGAACACAGGCAGTAATACATCATCATGGAAAATCAGTACAGGACAATGAGAGAAATCTGCATTTATCTCATTGCATGTTACCGAAATTTGGAATCTGCATGCAGGTAAGTATCAAATGTGAGGAAAAAGTAATTTTGAAGTGTCAAATGTGATGTGGAAAAAGTAACTATTTGAGTTCCAACATCCACCCACCATAGTACATTAATGCTTAAGAAATAGTCTGGTAAATATTTTATACAAATATAAATCCTCTACCATACTGCAGTGACAGGATATATATACTTGTCAGCTACATAATTGAAGATGCATGAATTCAAACAGTGAAAAAGATTTGGAGGAAAATTACATCAATAAAGTACAACATGACATGAGGTTGACCAAATATAGACAACATGAGCCATGCTATCCATCCATTTCATTGAAGAGATTTAGAGAATCCATGGAAAATGTAGATCTAAATTTTGAGAGGACAAACTGAACTCTTTCATCTCAAAATCATGTCCTGTGACATTAGCACAGCTGTGAAAACAAAAATTCCTGGGAAATCTACGAAACATGTTTTCCCAAAATTAGCCTGTGTAACTGTTTAGAAAAACCACACAACAGGAAAATATTTATTCTGTTAGTAATAGACATGCCCAGAATAATAAATTCTCTAAATACAGAGATTGGAACATGAGCACTGGACTACTGAAGCATCACAGATTGCTACTGTTAAAAACAAACTCTGGAAGACAGGAACATACTTCTGCCTAACAAACCTGATAAAGTGATCAGACATAACAGCCAATACACCCAGCATGGGGAATAATGTGGAATACAGTGAGGACCTGCAAATGTTAACAACATTACATAGTTACATGACAGCAGATATCTGTACAGCAAATTCAAATGAAGCTAAATCCCCTGAATCCCCATGGCCAACCAAAAGTTGAACATATGAGAACCACCAAGACAGCTTATATAAGAAGCCTTCCATTAATTTATAAGTAACATCATATCTTGCAAAACATGAAAGAAAAAACGAAAACCCCAGAACTTCTGAACAAAAATGTTAGAAAAGGGATCAAAGACATCCCTACCATTGATAGTTGACAATGATGCAGATGGTAGCAAAACAGAAGACTAACAGAAAAGACATAATTACAATGCTTTGCCTCAGAAATTTTCTCCACGAAAGAACATAAAAATGCATTTCACATTTCTTACTACAGCACAGATACTAAAATTACAGATACATAATTGACTAAAGTGGGGACAGGAGGGAGAAGGAAAAACCAAACTTTTTCTACACAATTGACCACTAGACCTGAAGGGGCAGCCATCAGATGAAATAAAACAAGTGGATGTTGCAGGATCACCTCTGGCAATGGAACTTATTTTATGGAACAGTGGCGTTTCATGGGAATAGAAAAATGCACAGGTCATTTCAGGTTGTAAGAAGAGGCACAGCAAACATGTTTGGAGCTAAAGACCTAAACAGCAGACAATTTTGTTCTATATGATTTTGGAAAGAAAACAGTTCCTCTGCATGAATAAAAATGAATCCTACAGTGATTCATGAAGTGAAATTGACTGCTCTATTCGCTCACTGTTCTGCTGAATGCAATCAGCCAATACAATTTTGAATACCGGGTTATTTAAGCTAATCAGAAACATTCACATAGTGATCTAGTGACTGTCTAATATTAGAGATTTGTCTGACAACAGATGCAAAAATTTATTTTGGCTGCACTGATAAGTTAAACCTCGATATCTTGCATTTTATGGGCTGTCACCTTAACCATTATGGACACATCCCTGTGACAATAAGATTTTGACTGAAAAGGGTATCTTGCAGATCATCCTCTTCAATTTCCTTCAGACTTACAGTATTTGGAGTTTAGTGCTGGAACATCAATTTCCTAAACCAGCACTAGGCAGTAACCAAACTAAAAAAAATTGACTTTGAAGATCAGAACACTTCTGAGTGCTGCCTACTACAAAACATTTCCTATTTATTAACACAATTGCTGGTAATTGGAAGAATAGCATAAAAGTGCCTTAATGAAAAGGTTGCTGGTTCGAATCTCCTAGTAGGAACTTCTACTTTTTAAAAACTTCCATGTCTACTAACAAACTGCAAATTTAACAAGTACTGAATTGTAATGGTTTGGTAAAAATTACATATTTTTCATCATTGGACATATTAATACAAAAATTTTGATACATTCATGCGAGATTTACTTATTTTCAATTTGATGCTCTCCATTTTTGTACCAAAATGTAATTTTTTAACAATACTCGCATTTTTATGTAACTTTTAACTAAAAATAACTATTAGAAAAGTATGACTCAGCATAAATTAAAATTACCATTTGTTTTACATATGGAATTTAAATAAATCTAAAAGAACTGGTAGCACTTAGTGTGATCTGAACCATCAATTTTATGATTATTATAATATTATCCTATGCACTCAGCTACAGACAACTACACAATACATTTTTTACACTTGCCAGCACTCACAAATCACCCTATTGCCAAATGCATTTCTTGTTTCTACTTTTATGGAGAACGGTATCATACTGTTTTACCAAATAATTGGCTGGCCACTGACCGTCAAATCCTGAACCTAAGACTAAAATCTATGAGGACACACAAGTGAAATCCCCTTGGCAGCCCTGGAGGCATGCTTGGTTAGGCTAATTGTTTAAGTAACTGATCCTGAAACTAGGAGTTACAGCCTCAAATCTGAGACCTAGCAACAGTTTTCATCTGTTGGTTTGTACATGTACCAATGCAGTCTCACAGAATTGTTATTTATCTTCATATAGATAATGAAGTAATTCTACAGATATACATGCTAGAACTATTGCTCCTGCTCAAAGACAGCACTTTAAACAATAGTTCACAGTCCCCACCCCAAATGAACCTTGGACACTGCCGAGGCAGGGTTGCTTGCATGTCAATAACACTGAAAACAGTGTTAGGTGCAAACACAAATAAGTATTATCTGAGGAGATATCAAGCTAACACATGGTTCCTCAAGAGAGGCAAAAGCCTTTTCAGCAGTTGCAGGAGCAATGGTCTGGATTATCAACTGACTTGGCCTTGTAGCATTGACCAACTTCCTGTGCCAATAATGCAAATGGCTGAAAGCAAAGCGAAACTGTAGCTCTCTTTGTTTTTCTTCTCAAGAGCATGCAGCTCTACTGCACGAAATTACCTTAGGCAAAATATTCAAGAGGTAAAATAGTCCCCCATTCAGATCTCCAGGCAGAGTCTACTCAGGAGGATGTTATCAGGAAAAGCGGGCCAGGCAGTCTATATGTCTGAGTGTGGAGTATTACATACCTTAGTAGGATAAGCATATATCACTAGGGGTAAGATAGATATTGCCTACAGGAAAATTAAAGAGACCTTTAGAGAAAAGAGAAGCACTTGGATAAATATCAAGAGCTCAGATGGAAAACCAGTTCTAAGCGAAGAAGAGAAAGCAGAAAGGTGGAAGAATTATACAGAGGGTCTGTAGAAGGGTGATATACTGGAGGGCAATATCATGGAAATAGAACAGGATGTAGATGTAGATGAAGATGAAATGGGAGAAATGATACTGCATGACAAATTTGACAAAGCAGTGAGAGACCTAAGTCTAAACAAGGCTCTGAAAGTATAGAACATTCCATTACAACTACCGATAGCCTTCGAAAGGTTAGCCCTGACAGACCTCTACCATGTGGTGAGTAGGATGTAGGAGATAGGTGAAATACCCTCAGACTTCAAGAAGAATATAATAATTCCAATCACAAAGAAAGAAGGTGTTGACAGACATGAAAATAACCAAACTATTAGTTTGGTAAGTCATGGGTGCAAAATACTAACACGAATACATTACAGATGAATGGAAAAACTGGTAGAAGCAGACCTTGGGAAAAATCAGTTTGGATTCCATAGAAATGTTTGAAAACATGAGGCAATACTGACCCTACACCTTGTCTTGCAACACAGATTAAGGAAAGGCAAACCTATATTTCTAGCATTTGCAGACTTGAAGAATACTTTTGATAATGTTAACTTGATTACTCTCTCTCAAATTCTGAATGTTGCAGGGATCAAACACAGGGAACGAAAGGCTATTTACAATTTGTGCAGTAACCAGATGGCAGTTATAAAGAGTCGAGGGGCATGAAAGGGAAAGAGCAGTTGGGAAGGGTGTGAGACAGGGTTGTAGCCTATCCCTGATGGTATTGAATCTGTATACTGAGCAAGCAGTGAGGAAAACAAAAGAAAAATTCGGAGCAGAAATTAAAATCCATGGAGAAGAAATAAGAACTTTGAGGTTTGCTGACGACATTTTAATTGTCAGAGACAGTGAAGTACCTGGAAGAACAGTTGAACAGAAGGAACAGTGTCTTGAAAGGAGAATATAAGGTGAACAACAAAAGCAAAATGAGGATAATGGAATGTAGTCGAATTAAATCAGTGATGTCGAGGGATTTATATTAGGAAATGAGACACAAAGTACTATATGAGTTTTCCTATTTGGGGAGCAAAATAAATGATGGTCAATGTACACAGAATATAAAATGTAGGATGGCAATGGCAAGTAAAGCTTTTCTCGAGAAGACAAATTTGTTAACATCGAGTATAGATTTAAGTGTTGGGAAGTCTTTTCTGTAAGTACTCGTTTGGAGTGTAGTCTTGTATGGAAGTGGACAGTGTGACCACTGGAGGTACTCTAGTTTACTTATTAAAGTTTACCATTAGATATCAGTTTAATTTTTTGTCAAAAGTTATCCAAAGCCATATACTGAAATAGTGTCTTGTTTCTCCACTAGGCAGTGCCACAAGTTCCTCCAAAGCCGTAACACAACATACACACATATGTAATACTAACTAATGTAAATCGACCCGATGATGGAGGTTTAAACCTTCGAAACGCGTCGTGGAAAAAATAAAACGGTGACTGGCAACAGTAAACTTGTTGTTTCATTTAATGTCAGTAACAGTCACGGTAAAGCCTAACCTAAAAATGTTCGCATTTAAAGACAAAATTGATGACAAACAATTTAAACAAGAAGAGAATAGAAGCAAACATCAAACAATGGAAAATCCAGGATGGAATGTAACAATACCAGAGAAGGAAAGTCGCTACTGATGATACAGCAGCGATGCTGAGTCACGATAGGCACAATAAAAAGATTCACACAATTAAGGCTTTCAGCCATTAAGGCCTTTGTCAGCAGTAGACACTCATTCGCACACAGTCTCAGAGAGCTGAGAGCACAGCTTGGCAGTGTGGTCTCAGCTCCCTGCACGTGTGTGTGTGTGTGTGTGTGTGTGTGTGTGTGTGTGTGTGTGTGTGTGTGTGAGAGAGAGAGAGAGAGAGAGAGAGAGAGAGAGAGAGAGAGAGAGAATAGAAGCTTTTGAAATGTGGTGCTACGGAAGAATGGTGAAGATTAGATAGGTAGATCATGTAACTAATGAGGAGGTACTGAATAGAATTGGGGAGATGAGGAATTTGTGGCACAACTTGACTAGAAGAAGGTATCTGTTGGTAGGACATGTTCTGAGGCATCAATGGATCCCCCATCTAGTATAGGAGGGCTGTGTGGAGGGTAAAAAAGAGAGAGACCAACAGATGAATACACTATGCAGATTCAGAAAGATGTAGAGTGCAGTACGTACTTTGAGATGAAGAAGCTTGCAGAGGATAGGGTAGTATGGAGAGCTGCACGAAACCAGTCTCTGAACTGACGACAACAACGACAACAACAACAGCCTAGGAAGGTTGGAGACTTTAAAAAGGAAAAATTGATAGGTTGTATTCAGTTGTAGTAAGAGCTGAAGTGCAGTGGCAGAAAGGACAAGACTTCCGGTCAGGTCAGTACAGGATTATCTACAAAAAATAAAATAGGAGTCATGCAGGGAGAGCCCCAGTAATGAGCAAGAAAATAGGAACACAAGTAAGCTATTATCAACAGCAATGTCAATGAATTACCATAGCTGAAATAGGCATGAAGGAAATACAACAGTGGTAGAAATTTGTATGGCAACCAGACCAGCAGAAGAATGGAATAGGAAAAAGTTTGGTGAGTAATTATTCAATAGCTAAGGAAGATTAAAGCCAATTCTAGAAGGTAATGAAATTCAATAGTAGGAACAGGATGCACAATAGTTACGAGAACATCCAATGGCATAAATGACTTAAAGGGGGAAGCTGCCTGGTAGAATTTTGCACATTGCATGAATTAGTCACTGCAAACACTTGTTTCAAGTATCATGAAAGAAGCTTGTGTATGTGGAATAACGTGGAGAAACCAAAAGGTTTCAAGTAGATTATGTTATGTCAAAAACAAAGATTTCAAAACAGGATTCTAAACTACAAAACATTTCCAGTGATAGATGTGGACTCTGGCTAGAGTTGTTTTTATTAACTGCAGAGTAATGTTGTTGAAATGGTAAAAGTAGAATTTAAGTACATGGGATTTGGGTAAGTTGAATGAACCAAAAATCATTGATAGTTTGACAATGAGCATTAGGCAACAAGTGATAAATAGAGGGTAATTATACACTGGGTGATGAATAGGCAGCTTTGAGATGAAACAGTGAAGGCAGGAGGAAACATAGGTAAAAAGTAAGGCCTAGTACGAATACCTTAACAACTCAACTCATGAGATGCTGAATTTAACTGATGAGAAGAGAAAATACAAACATGTGGCTATTAAAACAGACAAAAGGGAATACAGACATTACTGGAATGATGTTAACAGAACATGCAATATGGCTAAACAACGATGGTTGTAAGGCAAAGGGGAACAAACTTGCTCCAGAAAGGGAAAGGAAGTAGTAGTAGACAAGACTGGAGATATTATGATATGGCCAAAGTTGATACAACACTGAAAGAGCAAAGTCTTAACAAGGCCATTGTAGTTGATGACATTCCCTCAGAATTATTGGGATACATGGGAAAGCCATCCATGACAAATTTATTCCACTTTTGTGCAAGATGTGAGATAGTTGACATACAGTCATACATCAACCAGAATGTAATAATTCATATTTGAAGAAAGGCAGGTGCTAACAGGTGTGAATATTATCAGATTAATATGACATGTTTGCAAGAATGAAATAGCTTTTAGACGGTTAACCTTACATAAGATCACTTTGGGTACCAGGAACATGTAACACAAGGCAATACTGATACTATGGCTTACCTTAGACGAGTTAAAGAAAGACAAAATTGTGTTCACAGCTTTTGCAGATTTACTGAAATGCTTTTCAGAATGTGGAGTTGACTGCACTCTTTGGAATTTGGACAGCAGCAGAATAAATAGACAGGAAGCCCAAGTTTGTTTGCAACTTTCACAGAAACCAGACTCCAGTTGTAAGACTTTAAAGACATGAAAGGGAAGCATTGAGTAGGAAATGAGACAGGCTTGTAGCCTACATCTGATATGCACTCTGTACAAGGAAGACATGAAGGAAATCTGGAAGGTAAAGGAAACTGTGTGTTTACCAATGAAAATTTAATTCTATCAACAAAACCAGCATCTTGAAATTGTCAATGAAGGGATGTGTGGGAGGTAAAAGCTGGAAGAGTAAAATTGTATAGTATTACTAGAAGGGATTGTATGACAAACATCAATAAAAGCAATAGAATCTAGCTGAAATAGATCAGTCAATGTTGAGTTTCAACTAGAAAATTAGACACCAAAAGTAGCAGACAACTTTTGCTATTTGGGCACCAAAGTAACTGACAATGGCTGAAGTAAGAAAGAAATAAAGTGAAGACTAGCAATATCAAGGAACATGTGCCTAATAAAGAGGACTGTTCACATCCAATATAATTTTAAGTGTTAGGAAGTATTTTCTGAAGATACTTGCAGTGCAGCCCTGTATGGAAGTCAAACATACATGATAGGCAATTCAGACAAGATGAGAATGGAAGCATCTGAAATGTGCCACAGAAGAAAGCTGAAGATTTGATGGGTAGACGAAACAAATGAGGGAGGAACATAGGGACCAATTTCACTAACACAAGGGACCTGTTAATAGCACAAATTCTGAGGCATCTAGGGATAGTCAATTTGGTAATGGTGGGATATGTGAGGGTAAAAAGTGTAGAGGGAGACTATGGCATGAAGACAAGAAGCAAGTTCGAATGGATGTAGTAGGTGACAGTCATCAGAGGTTAAGAGGTTTATAGAGGGTAGACTTACATGGACAAGTGCATCAAGCCAATCTATATTATATTCACCAAAACTGAGCCATAAGATAACACTGCTTAATTTCATACAGTCACACAAACTCTAGACTTACCTGTTGGTTCACTTGCTCATCCAATTCTTCTTTTACTTTCATGGTAGATGTGTGTAACTGAACCTGTGGTGAATAGTAAAAAAATGTGTAAGGAGTTCTTCTAATAAGACAATTTTAGATATATTACAAAAAAGTATCACATATTTAAGTCTAAGACATTTCTAAAGAATAAATGACTCATTCTTTTCAGAGAGTGGCCTTCTCAGTGACAGTCAGTAAGGTGCATTTCAATGGTAATGATTGAAAAGTTATATGAATGATCAGTGACAACATATTTGAAAATTTATTAGCATCTTGCACTTCATTTTCCTATGCTGCTATTTTAAATCATATTTCCTACTTCCATAATCTTTATTTACTTATCATTAACTATTTTAAACAAAATGCACACCAAGTAAAAAAAACAGTAGTGTAATGAAATCAGTGGGTACAACTAGAATCTTTAATATTAAAATCAACAATACCCATATCATACAACTAATTGCAACATGAATTTTCTATCAGCCAATCACACAGTTTTATTTTGAAATATTAAAATGATGTGGATGAAGCAGGGAGGGAATAATAAGTAAGATCTTTGAGGCCATTCACTTACTGAGAGTTTCCTGTTCTTGCTAGCCTATGACTTGGGATGTGGATTTTTGCATTACTTACAGTATCTTCTTTGTAAACAGCTTTCTGGGAACACATTCTTTAACATTCTCCCTGATGCCAACAGCAGAGTCAGAGATATCAAAAACTATTAGTATTCTAAGCCTGGTAAACAAAATACAGACAGCACTACGTTCCACCTAGCACATCACACGGACCTTTTTTATGTTACTGATATCAGGGGAATTAACACATATCTGAACCAAACACTCCTCTCAGTTTACACACGAGGTAGAACAATCTGGAGGACTTTTCTTGCAGATTTGGTTGGTGTGTTTTTTCCAGTTCACTTTCCCATTAACATGAAGTTTGGCATGTTTACTTTCTATACTGACTTGAAGACAAATACAATGAAACAGTATTAAAAAAATTGAGGTTCTGGACAAAGCCCTTCTGAAATAGAGAACACATTCACAGGAACACAACAAATACACGCATGGCCACTGTCTCCAGGAACTGGGAATGACCTTCTGCTTTTGGTATGAGCAACCATCTGTTAGGGTGGGTTGTGAGATATGAGGAGGCACGGGGCAGCGAGAGAGGGATAGCAGTGTAAAAGTGGGAGGAGAGGGGGGGGGGGAAGATAATGTGTTCTCTGTGATAGCATGGAAGGATGTGGCAGAGACAGTATGAGTGGCTAAAGGTAGTTTTGGGAAGCTGTACTGTGGGAGGGGAAGGGGAGGAGAGAAATTGAGAAAGGGAAAATAGTAACTGAGGAAAGGAGAGAGAGAGAGAGAGAGAGAGAGAGAGAGAGAGAGAGAGAGAGAGAGAGAGAGAGAGTGAGTGAGTGAGTGAGTGAGTGAGTGAGTGAGGGGGGTGAGAGCAGGGAAAGGGGATATGGGTAGAGGACATGGACTAGCATAGGCTGAGTCTAGAGGGGTTACAGGAAATAATATGTTGTGTTACAAGATAGAATCCAGTTGGAGACAGCTGTGAAGCAGTTACTGAAGTGAACCACATCATGGTGGGGGCACTTCCAGCAAGTGGGTGGTCCAGATTTCTTGGCCACACTTTGGCAGTGGTCACTCCTGCAGACAGAGCGATTTAGTTGTCATCCTTATGTAGGATACAGCACAGTGGCTGCAGGCGGGTAGTGGTCAATCACAAGGTTGCTTTCACAGGTAGCCCTGCCTTTGTGTTGGAGATGTCTGACAGGGCTGCAGGAAACATGCATCTCCTGCATGAAGCTCTGTTTCAGGGATATGAGACATGAGGCAAGAGGTTGGAAGCAGGGCTGGAGTAGCGATGGGCAAGAATATTTTATCAGTTCAATTGGAGACAAAACTACTGTGGGAACGGTGGAGAGATTATTCCTCATTTCAAGGCATGAGAGGTAGGGTAAATCTCGGCAGAAAATGTGATTCAGTTGCTTCAGTCATGGGTAGTACTGACTTGCAAGGGGAGTGCTACTCTAGGAGTATGTGGGAGATGGGGGTCGACCAAAGCGTCCGACCCCACCCGTCGGCTTTGACCCGTGACTTAAGGCCATTGTGGTGTGTTATATCATGGCAGTGTGGAATTTAGTTTGTGAGAGTGGCGTATTTGTAGGTGTTTTGATGTGATCAGTGGTGCTCTCTGGTGGTGTGTTCATGTGTTGTGTGTTAGGTGATGTTTTCGGTTTAGTTTGCATGTGTGGCATGCTTATAGGTGGTGTATTGTTGCGGTTGGTGGTTCTCTCTGGTGGTGTGTTTATGGGTAGCGTGTTACGTGGCGTATGATGTTCATTTGTGTGGTAGCATTGCACATGTGTGGTATTGGTTGTGACTGTGCTTTCAGAGGAATATTTTTCAGGGAGTTAACAATTTTGGTTTTTTTATGTCAATGTTACTTTTTTTTATTGGTGTGAGTGAATTTTGGTAAGCTGCTTTTTTTATGTCTTTGGTAGGTATGGATATGACTGGTAGGGTCAACAGTTTTCGGTTGTCGACGATGATGGGGGACAGTGCATTGTCTCTAATAAAATTTCTTCAACTATTCGGATTTTTGGATGAAGTCTTGAAGTTTTCAGTGTGTTGTGAAGAAATGCGGCTTACTAAACTTCTGGCATCTCTGATCAAGGATGGCTATATGTGGAGGTGTCTTAAGGATAACAGGCAAAGGGAAATGTTCGATTCCAATTCGTGGGATCGGGAGCTGCTGTTGAGCTATGTAGATCAAGCAAAGTGTCTGATTCCACTGTATATTGTGTTTAGTGGAATTTTAGTAGCTTTGTGCCGTCTTTTTTTTGGTCGTTTTGTGTCTTTTAGTATGGTGATGTGTGTCTAAATTTGTTCGTATTTACTTTGTCCCCACCCAAAAACCCCCAATTTCCCACGCTTGTCCCGTTAGTTTCCTTAGGTTTTTGTGGAATGTGTGTGTTGGTTTTTAATTGTATTTTCGTGTTAGTGGTATTGTTTATGTAATGAAATCATAGGCGCCGTATTGTAGTCTTAGTGTATGGTCGTTTCCGCCATATTTTGACGTCATGGGTCAAAGCAGATGGGTGGAATCGGACGCTTCTGTATTTGTAACTGACAAGACAAGGCATGGGAATTCCATTTCTGGGAAAAGGCTGTAAAGGAAATTTTAGGCTGTGCACGCCTCAGTGTGACCCTTAGCATTTCCTTCAAACCACATTGTTTCCCAATATTCTTAGCTGGTGGAGTCTCCTTGCATTTCCTTTCCCCATAACACACTGCATCAGAAAAAGTCTACCTTGCACACCCACAAATTCTTTCATCACCACCACCACTACCAGAACCACTAGTGGTAGCAACTGCAGTAGTAGAAGTACTGCCAGTATTAACTTTTAGTTCATAGTATTATTCACTGACACTGCTACTCCAGACACTCAAATCATTGTAATACTATTTGCCATATTAAAACTTACTTTCAGAAAAATATGATATAAAAAGGGAAACCATGGTCCAATTTAATAGAGGGTCTGATGGACTTAATCAGTTCAGGTTCAATAAACAAACCAATAAGATCACAAAAATGTCATCAACGAATCTTGATCTGGTGAACGGTTTGTGATTCTGGGTGGTTAGTAAGGAATCCTCGAGGTGGGCTATGAATAAATTTGCAGAACATGGTGACATACAGTTGGCCTTTGATGTACTGTAGATTTATTTGTAGGCCATCCCTTCAATAGAGAAGTAATTGTGTGTGTGAGAATGTAGTTGGACATGACGACCAGGAATGGGCTGTAGGTTAGGAGACAGTCGGACACTGGGGAAGGTACTGTTCAGTGACAAAGTCATGTGTGTTGGGGGATGTGATCATAGAGGGTGATAGCACTTCCCTAAATTGTACAAAATGGAAGCTCTTCCTAAAACATATCACTCATCCCCATAACCCCCATAGCGTCAATGTTCACTAGTCTGTATGCTCCGCCCCACCTATTCCCTACCCTGCTCTCATTCTAGCACTGAGCAGTGCACACACCTACCCCAAAACTCTCCCCCCCCCAACCCCACCCCCTGTACAGCCTCCCAACATCTACATCTACATTTATACTCCACAAGCCACCCAACGGTGTGTGACGGAGGGCACTTTACGTGCCACTCATTACCTCCCTTTCCTGTTCCAGTCGCGTATGGTGTGCGGGAAGAACGACTGTCTGAAAGCCTCCGTGCGCGCTCTAATCTCTCTAATTTTACATTCGTGATCTCCTCGGGAGGTATAAGTAGGGGGAAGCAATATATTCGATACCTCATCCAGAAACGCACCCTCTCGAAACCTGGCGAGCAAGCTACACCGCGATGCAGAGCGCCTCTCTTGCAGAGTCTGCCACTTGAGTTTATTAAACATCTCCGTAACGCTATCACGGTTACCAAATAACCCTGTGACGAAACGCGCCGCTCTTCTCTGGATCTTCTCTATCTCCTCCGTCAAGCCGATCTGGTACGGATCCCATACTGATGAGCAATACTCAAGTATAGGTCGAACGAGTGTTTTGTAAGCCACCTCCTTTGTTGATGGACTACATTTTCTAAGCACTCTCCCAATGAATCTCAACCTGGTACCCGCCTTATCAACAATTAATTTTATATGATCATTCCACTTCAAATCGTTCCGCACGCATACTCCCAGATATTTTACAGAAGTAACTGCTACCAGTGTTTGTTCCGCTATCATATAATCATACAATAAAGGATCCTTCTTTCTATGTATTCGCAATACATCATTACATTTGTCTATGTTAAGGGACAGTTGCCACTCCCTGCACCAAGTGCCTATCCGCTGCAGATCTTCCTGCATTTCGCTACAATTTTCTAATGCTGCAACTTCTCTGTATACTACAGCATCATCCGCGAAAAGCCACATGGAACTTCCGACACTATCTACTAGGTCATTTATATATATTGTGAAAAGCAATAGTCCCATAACACTCCCCTGTGGCACGCCAGAGGTTACTTTAACGTCTGTAGACGTCTCTCCATTGATAACAACATGCTGTGTTCTGTTTGCTAAAAACTCTACAATCCAGCCACACAGCTGGTCTGATATTCCGTAAGCTCTTACTTTGTTTATCAGGCGACAGTGCGGAACTGTATCGAACGCCTTCCGGAAGTCAAGAAAAATAGCATCTACCTGGGAGCCTGTATCTAATATTTTCTGGGTCTCATGAACAAATAAAGCGAATTGGGTCTCACACGATCGCTGTTTCCGGAATCCATGTTGATTCCTACATAGTAGATTCTGGGTTTCCAAAAACGACATGATACTCGAGCAAAAAACATGTTCTAAAATTCTACAACAGATCGACGTCAGAGATATAGGTCTATAGTTTTGCGCATCTGCTCGACGACCCTTCTTGAAGACTGGGACTACCTGTGCTTTTTTCCAATAATTTGGAACCCTCCGTTCCTCTAGAGACTTGCGGTATACGGCTGTTAGAAGGGGGGCAAGTTCTCTCGCGTACTCTGTGTAGAATCGAATTGGTATCCCGTCAGGTCCAGTGGACTTTCCTCTGTTGAGTGATTCCAGTTGATTTTCTATTCCTTGGACACTTATTTCGATGTCAGCCATTTTTTCGTTTGTGCGAAGATTTAGAGAAGGAACTGCAGTGCGGTCTTCCTCTGTGAAACAGCACTGCACCTAGAAGCCCTATTCTGTCACCGTATGTCCTTGACAAATCCCACAGGCAGCACAGCATCACCTCCACCCCTACCCTGCTATCCCTCACTTCCCACCCCACAGCACCTTTTTACACCACCAGTCACGCCAACAGATTTCTGCTTGCATTAGATGTATTCATGCTCTAGTGTTGTTCTGTACTTCATATGAATGACTTTGTCCAATAGCTTAAATATTTAGCAGTCAATTGATTCTACCTACCTGCAACCAAAGGCCTCCTCAATGTGTTGAGTACAAATGTATCCTTTGTATATCATTATTCTGTCCTGACATTTTCTGTGTTTGATTTTACTTTCTCTGTTCTTTGGAAAATATAACTGTGGCACCCGAGTTGTCGGCAGCTGAGTTTTGCTTTCCACCGTTGGACTAGTTCAGATGCAACCTACATGAAAAGCTGGAACAGCGACTGCTCACTCACACAGATTTGAGCTAATGGAAAAACAGATACATTTACAATACAGATGGAACACATGATATGAAAGTGCATTGTAGTCGTCACTTCTATAGTTGTTCCAAAAAGAAGTGATAAGAAGACTGGAACACCAAAGGCATGTGTGCTAAATCTACGATGACCAACTGCTTACATTTTGAGATCAATGCTAGACCTACAGTACCACTAGAAGAATGAACATCCCGAATATGAGCAAGACATTACACACACCAAGTTCATAAAAAGAAAGGTAAGTGAGACATTGAAAGTACAAAGGTTTTCTTCCTTCTGGGGCGGGGGGGGGGGGGGGGGGGAGGTAGGTAGAGGAAGGTCCTACTTGACCCAGACTTTGGAAGTTGACACTAACAAAAACCTGTTAGGGCTACTTTCATAATGTGACATTGTCTAGCATGGGTATACATTTGTGTTTTCACTGCTTCTAGATAAACTTTCAAGATGAATGATTCAGAGCAAAGACATCTTTATAGGGTCACAAGTGTTTTGATCTAGCTACAAAAACACAAATTAATTACAGCACTTTGATGAAGAAAGAAATGAACAATATATTTTCAAAACAAGTTCAATGAGGAGAGAATTATCCGTAGAATGTTGATGGCCACAAACTGGCAACTTCACATCCTGCTGATCTCAGAAATACTGAATCAAGAAGTGAGCTCTAACAGTAGCTTTAGCATGTTTTAATTTGCCAGAAGCTGACAGTGACGTTCTGCTATAATTACTTCTTTTATGAGCACCAAATATGTAGGCATATGTTGTGTGTTACAGATGTGTCATATTTGAGCCCACATAGTTTAACTCTGTGATTATACTAACACTTAAGTAATTTATGTGTTACCAAATATTGAGAGTGGTAATGTGAAAATCTACTGGTTAAAAAGCATTGCAAACATTCTGTAGTTAAAACTGTAACACTCCTTTACTCTTTTAGTATCACATTACCACCATTTCCTTCTTAGGGTTGTAAATTACACTACCAACTGCTCTTTCATTTAATAGTATTTAAGCTCCTCAAAGGATTTCAAGAACAGCTCTTTGTCACCTACCACTTCCCTATATTTAATAGATTCTGAATACCTACCCCCAAATCAAAAACTGATCAAGAACAGTAATATTGCTAACAAGAACACTGAGTGCATAAAACCAATTAGATGAGCAATAGCAAAAATAATACACCAGGAAAACAATATTGTAGGTCATGAGTTTACATTTCTCCATCAGGCACCATGACAAATAGACTGCCAACTATTGTCTTTGCAATAAATCCACATATATATATATCCCCTCTTGTCTGAGAAAGCAACTATGGTAAACTTAAAAACTGACCACAAAAGAGCATCTGATCAATTCATCCAGCAAGCCGTACAACTTATCTACAGTAGCAGCTGAATCACCTGTGCTCTAGCAAGTAAAGTCCTACTCATATATCACTTTATCATATCCATTAATTATACCACTTTCTAAGAAAGGAACAAATCTAGACATTAACAACACACCAAACTAAATCTCAAAGTAGAAAATTAATTTGTAACAAGTGATTGCAAACACCACAATAGTTCAAGAACATGTGACAATTTCCTAGTAGACAACAAACCTGTAATCATTAATTACTGGCATGCCAACATCACACTAACAATAAGCTACAGAAATTTTAAAACAAATTAAATATTGGAGAGCAGCATTATATACTACAAGATACCAATCCATTGCAAATATGTTGCACAGCCAAGAGCCACAACTTCATTTGGTCAAGAATCAAAACCAACAGCCAGTACCAAATATTTCATCTGACAAACAACAGGGAAGGTAATCTGCTTGTTTACACACCACATTGCACAGAGAAATTAATGAAACAATGGTAAAAAATACAAGAAGCTATTTACCAAAGAGCCTGGTTCAGCATATACTTCATTCTTCTCTTTTTTCAGCCAACTAGTTCCCTTGGAGTCCATGAGTGCTCTCCTAATCCACTGAAAAACAAGAAAGCAAAAGTGATATTGTTTAAATTGTTACTATTCAACATAGTGCACAGGCAGCATTTTCTGGCTGCAGCAAACGAGACAATGCATATTAAAAATTTAAAACTGGCTGAGGAACAAAGAACCTGATAAAAAGAACTGATTTACAACTTGCTGGTTATAAGGACTCTGAAGCCTCACTGTCATTAATGGAAAACATAACTCAATTTGACAGAAAACAAAAACCACACACAATGGAAACAAATGACACAGTTACTGCTGTTACTTAGTAGCATTTGCTTGTGGTATACAATCCCATTCTGAATATGGTAGCTGACATATCTTGCTTTTTCCACATACATTTCTAAGTGTCATGTGAAGCAACTAAGATAAAGTGAATTTACCAGACAAATCTATTTACTGTAGACAATTTTACGTATGAAGAATAAAAGATTAAAATGAGTCTCGAGGTATATCTAAGCCTGTCAATGTATCATGCAAATTCCTTAATACATAGAATAATGTAAGAGGTTTATACTTATGTTCTTAGCAACGTATGCAAGGACAGAAAAGAATTATTTCTCAATCATACTGGCTGCACTTTCAATCAATCTATAAACCCATATTTGTTCATGGTATTCAGAAAAGCAGAACATGAAAATCCACCCATACAGACAGAACTTTCTTCCTTTTCAGTCAGTTTAGTATGTATTTTTAACAACTGTTTCCTTATATAGTCATTTATATTCAACGTTAGCAACTCAATATAGAGCAATGCTGCAATCTTTACCCAGTCACTAAAAAACACACACTGCTGCCTGCACGTTGCATGGAAAAATAAATGATTCTTGACTGTCAAGATTTAACACCGATTACATTCCTCTAACAAGACTTAGTGAAATTACTTTGTCATAAGCGTACCCATGACAATGTTCTGTGGTTTTGGGATGCTTTTGTCGATGGCAATTACACATACCCATTAGGCCTTACAGGGTCAATTACATTTCCCATATCCTTCCGTAGACAAACGTGCACATTACTACAAACAGCAGTTAACACCATTTACTAAACTATGGAGCACATAGGCACATTGATAATCCATGGAAAACGCAACACAATGAATTCTCTTTCATACCAACATAACCAATCCCTGATACTCTGGATTAACGTGTGCTAACGAATATGATGTATCGGCAGTACAACTGTTTGCGCTACAACCCGGGCGAACTACAGATCAGATTACAGTGAACTCTTACCGTCCCTATTCCTTCTTCACAAATATTGTTACCGAACTTCGCATGCACAAGTAAATATAACAATATGAATGCAGCGGACGTGTGAACTTCGTGAGGGCCTTTTTTCGTCAATCACCGAGTATTTCACATTGACCTTGACTTTCTCCAACCACCACATATAGACACTTTGCCGGTAATTACAGACAACACATCAAAATTTCTGGTGGTTCTTTCGCTAAATCACGGGAAACATTTAGCAATTTCATCGGACAGAACGAAAACAGCAAGCATATTACATACCCACACGTCGATCTGGTATTCTTCGTAATTGCCAAACAGCACAGGTACGTAATGTGCACTAATATGTTTGTCTAAACACTACTCACCTCCTGCTCGCAATGCGGAAACACAAGCTCACTGAAAGTAACAAGTGTCTGGTTCTGATGCACATAACCTGAAATAATTACTTACGAAATTCTAAGGCTATCTCAAACCATAACCAGAGGCGCCAAAGATGATACAAGAATTAAATGTGGAACAAACTTATCGGTCAAATGTGCCCAATAAATGAAATTAAACCGATGTAATAACTGTACGAACAGTTACTATAGCATCATTACAAGGCATTGGCAAACTACTTCATTCGAGGCAGTTAGCTGTAATGATAATTAAGTATTGACTTAGTACCACACTCAATATACGTCTTGTTCGTGATTTCCTGTCTCCACCACCAAATCACTTACATATTACACAGAAAACGCAACATAATACCGTACAACCACATGACACGAACTACTAAACTCTACAGCCATCAACTGCTGTGGTCAAAGTCAATAAATGCGGAAGAAAGAACCTACCACGGAGGTCGTTCTAACATTCTTGGAATCAGAGCTGCATATCTGCTAGGAAAAAAATTAAAGTCGTTTGTTGGTTAATTTGGGGGAGGAGACCAAACAGTGAGGTCATCGGTCCCGTTGCCTTCTGTGAAAACTAACTAGAACAGACAGTTGGGAACCTCACTCATGATGTATACATATATTGTTTCTAACGGCAACAAAGAGACCTGACCTCTTTGAGGATGTCCACATCGGTGAACTTGATATGGTTGTGGCAGCAAATGACTAACAAAATACAAAGAATAACTGAAACAAGCATATATATATATATATATATATATATATATATATATATATATATATATATATATATATATATATATCTGTGGGTGGGTGGGTGGGTGGGTGTGTGTATTCAGTAAAGTAGATAAAAAAATTAGTAGTGTCGTATCTCAATGAGGAACTGAAAGTTTAAGCACAGGGCAGCAGTATGTAGAGAACGCTGGCCCAAGTTTAAAACAATAGCTGAGCATGCACTGGATAGATATGTACCCAATAGAACAGTTCATGACAGGAGGCACTCTCTACAGTAAACAGTTACTGTAAAGAAACAGCTAAAGCAATAGAGTACTGTGTCATAGATGTAAAACAAAGCATAGAGCTGTAGCTAGAGAATTGCTGAATAAAACGCATTTGTCTGTCAAGAGATCAATGTGTGAGGCTTTCAGTGACTGCCGCAGCAGAATATTGTCAAATGTTCTGTCAGCTGCCCACGTTGAATATCGATGCTTCGACTCTGACGAGGAGCTATGAAGGAATAAACATAGATAAACCGAGACCAGGCAGACCTCACATACTGATGGGCAGGAATTGCCGGGCATTGTTGTCAAATGATATTTCACAAACCCCAAAGCAATTCTGGTTGTATGTAAAGGCTGTTAGTGGCACAAAAGTTACTGTCCAGTCCCTAGCGAAGGAAACAGGAACTGAAACTGAGGGTAGCGAAGCAAAATCTAAAATGCTTAACTCTGTTTTCAGATTTTCCATTTCAAAGAAAAACCCAGGAGAAATGTCCCAATTTAGTCCTCATAACACTGGAAAGATGAGGGAAGTAAATACTAGTGTCAGTGGTGCTGATAAACCACTGAAATCGTTATACTTGAGTAAAGCTCGAGGGCCCAATGGAATCCCTGTCAGATTCTACACCGAATTTACAGCTGAGTTAGCCCCACTTCTAACTAAAATCTTTCACAGATGCCTCAAACAAAACAAGGTGCTTAGCAGTTTGAAGAAAGCACAGGTCACGTCCATCTATAAGATGGTAGTAGAAGTAATCCACAAAGTTACAGTCCAGCATCCTTGATATCCATTTGTTTTAGGATCTTAGAACATACTCTGAGCCCAAACATGATGAGGTATCTCGAACAGAATTACCTCCTCCATGCCAGCCAGCAAGGATTCCGAAAATATCAGTCATGTGAAACCCAACTCATTCTTTTCTCACATGACATACTAAAATCTTTGGATCAAGGCAGTCAGGTAGATGCAGTATTTATTGATTTTCGAAAAGCATCTGACTCAGTTCCACACCTGTGCTTGTTATCAAAAGTACATTCATATGGAGTATTAATTGAACTTTGCGACTGGATTGAGGAATTTTGGTAGGGAGGATGCAGCATGTTATTTTGGATGGAGAGTCGTCGTTACATGTAGTAATAACTTCAGATGTGCCCTAGGGAAGTGTGTTAGGCTCTTGCTGTTGATGGCGTATATTAGTGACCTTGCATACAATATTAACAGTAACTTCAGACTTATTGCAGATGATGCAGTCATCCATAATGAAGTACTGTCTGAAAGAAGCTGTGTAAATTTTCAGCAAGGTCGTGATAAGATTTCAAAGGCATGTAATATATGACAACTTGCTTTAAATGATCAGAAACATAACACTGTGCACTTCAACACGAAAAAGTGTAGCATCCTATGACTATAATACCAATGAGGCGAGCTATACAAATACCTGGGTATAACACTTTGTAGGGATATGAGGTGGCTCAGTCGGTGCAAAAGCAGAGGGTAGACTCCAGTTTATTGGTAGAATACTGGGGAAGTGCAATCAGTCTACAAAGGAAATTGCTTACAAAACAGTCATGTGATTGGTTCTAGCATATTGTTCAAGTGTGTGTGACCTGTCCCAGAAAGGGCTAACAGGGGATATTGAAAGTATACAGAGAAGGGCATCACAAATGGACACAGGTTTGTTTGAGCTTTGCGAAAGTGTCACAGAGATGCTGAAGAAGCTGAACTGCAGAATTTGAAGACAGACATAAACTATCCTAAGAAAGATTACTAACAAAGTATCGAGAACCGACTTTGAATGATGACTATGCGAATATATTATAACCCCTTATGTATCAATAACATAGGTATAGTGAGGGAAAGATTAGAATAATTCCAGCACATGCACAGGCATTCAAACAGTCATGCTTCCCATGTTCCAAGGGAATGAAATGGGAAGAAACACTAATAACTGGTATTTGGACATACCCTGTACCATTGACTTCAGGCTGGCCTACAGAGCATAGATGTTGATGTAGGTACACGGGAAATTGTCTACAGTTGTCATTTATTTGTGCCAAAAGCCAAAATAAGAATTAATCACTATGTCTAATCAATGAACATAACAAACTGTTAAAATCTTCGAAGAGTGGCGTGTATACAGATTTATATGGCACCTAAAAAGGTTGTTTGCTGAAAATGTTTGGCACTACATGAAAAAATTGTACTCTAGAAACCTGTTATTTTATTTTATGTGTCTACAAAAGCTGCTCACGGAAATTGACAATGGCTGGGAGAGTGGTGTACTCACCATGTGCCCCTCCATATCCCCATCTGATAATGCCTAAAGATTGAGGATGACATGGCGGCCAGTCAGTACTATTGAACCTTCAAGGCCTGTTAGGTTGATGTTTGCTTGTTTTCTTTTTTTTTTTGTTAGAAAAACAATCTGTATTTTCTTTAAAATATGTTGTGATAATCTGAGAAAGTTTGGTAGAAATACTGTTATTACGCTGCTTAGCCAGTGAGACAACAAGAAGATATAAAGTGTGGTATCATTCTGTAGGTTGTGTACAACGTGAGTACCAAGCAATTCTTACAACATGATATGTATGTTTTTAGTTAAATTATTTCAGTAGGAGCATATATCAACTTCCTACTTTCGAAGTTGTTCATAGCTAAAGTTTTTTGAGATGGCAGATATGAGTAAAAATGGTTAGTCTATGTGGTGGAAATGTATCATATCTGTGCTATCAGGCACATGGGTAGGTTCTGGTTGTGTGTTAGCATGTGTCATTGTGTAATTAGTGGAAGGGGATGTGTAGTTTCACTGCAGCTCACTGAATTCTACAAATGTGGAACGTCAACACAATATTGGCTAATGTATTCAGATCATAGTACTGGTGACATACATTTGAGCATCTATCCAGTGAATTTCAGAAAGGAAGTAAAGAAGGTTACTGTTGGCAATATACTTTCAACTTGACTCTAGCTTTTAATACAGGAACATGGATATTCAATGTTCAATTATATTATAGTGCACTTGAACAAAGCATAACTACAAAATGTATTATAGAGTAACATTATTGTTTTGTCATTTTTAACTGAGATTGGGTGCAAGGATGAAAAAATATTAGCTCTCAATTGTATCTTCTGGTCATAGTACACAACATGGAACAGAACATGCCAGAATTTAAAAATTTGTATTTGGGGACATGATATAAATATTGGAGAGATGACAGGTAAATGCCACATGTCAAATATCGAAGTGTCATTTGCAGTTTCACTCGAACTTCTAATGCATCTTCAATATGAGTATCGGATTTTTAAATGGTGTCCAATATGCAGCTCTACAACTATGCAACATTTGTTCTTGTTATTCGAAAGTGGTCCACCGACAGAAATTTTATTATGATTGCTACGTCTGTAAACATCATCCAGCATCTCATGTAAGTACCCGAAAAATGTATTTTTGAGGATGCTGTAGAGGCACTATAACGCTGAAATGCCAGTATCTATCACCTGCAGTTTCAGGCAAACTGGGTTTGCATCCAAAATTTGTGTTCCTCATCTTTAAATGGAGCTTGATACATGATTCAAGAAGTACTCTAAATTTGTTTTTGTAATTCAGAAATGATTTATAAAACAATGTTCAGGTTTGAATGGTAATTCTTTTTAAAGGTGAATGTGTGATTTCCATTTTATTCCTGCCTGAAATCTGTTTTGGTATCCTTTGCATTTTCTTTCATGTGTAATTAATTATTCGCATGCCACGCTCTATACCACTACATAATACCTGCCTCAATAACTTCAGTTGACACAGACGCCATATAGAAAACTGTGTAACTATGCAGAAATTGCAGCACCCCGATTACTGTGGCATCACTCAAGCGAAGCCACTTTTAGTTATGTCATAAAAGATAAAGTCGTTTTAACTATTTGGCACCACGTTCATTCACCCACACTAATTAGTGTCAGAAGTAAATCGAGCAATTGCCATTATGGTTTCAGTGCTTCTGAAGCTAGTATACAGTATTGGTAGCTTTGATATTTATACCTGTGTATTAGGATAATATGCACATTCAGTTTTAGACTATATCAAAGATCTCTACAAAAAGTGTCGGTTTTAGTACTGTTTGTTGTGATTCAGCCACAGGAAGTGGTGTGTCTGCCAGTCCAACTGGCACCCATACAGACTTATTTCTAAAAATTATGTTGCAACTGTATGGTTGTAAATAAGTTATATTATAGCCTACTAAAAGAAATTATTAGTTAATTTTGTGTGCATGTTGAAAAATATCCTATATATTCTTTGAAATGCAGAGAGACAGTTGTGAAAGTCTGATCACAATAATAATGTTACCATACTTAAGCCAAAAAAAAAGAAAAAGATGTGGAGCATGACTTTATTATTGGTAAGCACCAAGTAACTTTGACAATATCATGTGTGTTTTTATTCCAAACAGCATGTGCCCTGACTGTGACTATATGATGTGTATATTAACAGGAATATAATATTAAATTTCTACATTTAGGGTTGCTAGCAATGAAACGTTTGGCCACTGCAGTTGTGGGCACATCATTGTTCATTTATATTGTTTATGCTGTCCCATTATATGATGCACAGTTAAGATTTCTGTCTGAGTAAGCAAGTATTATTGGATAGTTAATGGAAGGTGATTTGTAGTTTCACATTAGCTCACTCATTTCTACAAATGGTGAAACTAAATACAGTATTGGCAGTATATCCGGATTTTAGGGTTGGCAGCTTCAATGCTCTCAATCCTTCCCACTCCAATGGCCAGTGGCGATCGATATTCCAAATATTGCTTTTCGTAACTCTTACATGCCCCATTCTCGAACCTGACTGCTTCCCATTTAGGGAAGTCTTTGTTAACTCAGTGTCGAACTATAGCCATAATGTTGAGAGAAAAGTTGTAATTACAAAGTTCAAGTAAGTTGGTGTGAAATGGCTAATTCTTCATATACATTCCTTTCTGAGGTAGACAGTGTAGAGGTTGTACAGAAATCTTAAAGTGAAAACTAGAACAACAACGATTTCCATGACAATAGTCTTTATAATGACAGTGATTCATTTGTAAACAATTCGAGTAAAATGATAGCGGAAACAAACCACCCTGAAGAAATTCAAAAAATATCAAACAATGAAAAGTTTTGCTTTGTAATGGTTATGTAAATATGCTTGCATGGAAGTGCACTTCTTGTTTTAATGTATATCCTAATTGTTGGTCAGTGACCTTATTGTTTCCACAGAGAGGCTTGTGCAATTCCCTGTGGTACGCTCGCCACCAGGTGGTGTCGATTTAAATATGAGTGTACACAGATGCCCTATGTCTCCATTACAGAGTACAAAGCGTTAGACACTGACCTAGTGGATTTGAGGAAGGAAGTAAGGAGGTTTCTGGTGACAGTATAACTTCAGATTAAGTATACTCTTTAATATAGGAAATGAACGAGATTACAGAGATTAAGTGTAGTTTTTAACAATGCAAATGAATTGTATTAGAGTGTATTTAAGTGCACTTGCACGAAGAATAATTCCAAATTCGTTATAGAGTAACTTCAATATTAGCTCTTATTTAACTGATGTGGGGTGCAGGAGTGACTTGCAACCAAAGTGACGCCACAGCAAGTGGCATAACAGAAACAGTTTCATCAGTTGGTAATTATTGTTCTTCTTGGATTGATTTAATTTTGCTTCAGGAAGCGATTAATAGCATTCAAAATACAATTACTTCATGTAAACCTTTTGTTAATAATTGTTACAAGTAATGTAGTATTTATATTGAAAAGTCACATGGATCTCCGATCCTCAGGAAAAAAATAAGAAGACAAATGAAGCTTAAATGTCCTCTTTAAAAAGGTGCTAACAATGGCAGAAAACATTATAATATTGTAAGAAAGTAATTGTGTTAAAGAAATGTGGGAAGTGCATTAGATGAATATTTAACTGTTTGTTTTCACATTTTTACTAAAAATTAGTTTAGAAATAAAGTCGAGAAAAGAATCCAGAAGGCAAAGTCACACTCAGTTTGTGCTTTGTTCCTCTCCGAGCCTGTGTGTTTTGTTAACTTGAGCGTCTACTGTAAGCTTCATACTGGTAGAAGAAAGTCTATGCCAAAAGTTCATCAATCACTTTTTATTCTAATTTGCTAATGTCAATTAAAAAGACTCCACTTTCAAAAGTTTCCTTATATTAGAAAGGTACTACAGCCAGTTATAGATTTCTACATAAATACATATCCAGCAGCTGTACAAAATTTTTGTTTTGTTTGTTCACAAAATTTGTTTTCTAATAGCACCTTTGTGATATTTCATCCCATATTTCCACCAGCCTGCTCATTATACATCTGTTCCCTAAGCTTAAACTGGCATATAACTTCTCTGATTTTTTTTATAATGAGAAATGAGAATCAGCGATCTCTATGTACTTTAAAGAAATAGTCTATAGGCAAGATTTCGATCCAAACAGTTTCTTATTGACTGGTTTCAACAGCTAAGATTGTCACCTTGAGATCTTTAAAAACTTGTTCAGGTCTACATCATGTTCCATTGTGCATTCATCACTCATGTGATGTTCACATTTGAGTGGAGATCGGATTGCACATTCCACACAGGTTTGACCAAAAGTTCATTACAAATAGAATTGTCGCAAGTAGAAACATACACAGCTAAAATGCACCTTGCGGAAATTGTCTACACAGCACTCTTTTGATGCTTGTCAGTTGTTAAAATTCACAATGTATAGCAAGAGTGCACATTTTTACACTGTTTACATTTACATAAAGAGTGAAGGACATGTTGGAACCTTTTGACTCAAAATTCATAGTGCTGTTATAGCATCTCTGGCTGCTTGTGGTAAACATGTCACAACTAGTTCACTTGGTCTCTGACACATGCCACTCAGGGCAACACGTCTTTCTCCACAAACACACTGTAGAAAAATGAAAGAATAAAAATGTGTTAGTCTCTTCATATTAGCTCAAGCTGCTCTAAATAATTAGCAGTACCCTAAGGTTGTCTAGTTCTAGAGTACATCATTTACTGGTGTCATGCTGCTCATGACTAATACTCGTGTGAAATTTTTCAGTGTCAGATATACGTATCATCTGCTATGTATTTACTATCAGGTAGGAATACAGAGAAATTTTTATCACTGTGTGGCATACAAGCCCAATCCATTTATTTAAATCGGTTTTTTGCGTTCTTACATGTCAGTCCCAGGAAGAGTTCAGTGCATTTCTCATCCTTCTGAAGAACTGGAAACTGAATTTTCTGTTTTATGCCACAATGTTATGTTCTCTGTGCTTTTAAATCTGTCCAAGGCAGTTTCTATCTATATTACCAATTACATTGTCAGCGACCATATTAGTCCTTCCTTTCAACTCTTCCAAATTAAGTGGCAATGGAAGCAGGAACGTGGTGATCTTTGACTTAACCCCATAAGAAGAAATCATATGAAGCTAAGACACATGACTGTGGGGGCCACTGGAGAAGAGGGTCACAATGGGAACCATGTGCATTTCGACACTGAGGCAGTTCGGCATTGAGATAATCATAAATGTCTGAAAGAAAGTAAGGTGGAACATTTTGTAGTTGCAAAATGAACCCTTCACTTGCTTGCTGTACTTCTGGCATAAGCCACAGCTGCAGTGTGTGTAGGTACACGAAATCAGGCACGGTTTTCTCCAGGAAGAAAAGTAGTCTGTAAACTTTTGAAGAGGACGTGGCACAAAAGACGTTAATGTTAGGTGAACCATGAATTTTTTCTATAATCTCGTGTGTATGATTCACCTTTCGAGACACACAAAACTTGGCTTCATCACTGAAAATAAACATTGTCAAAAACTGTCTTCCACTTGTTGTCACTTGAAGTCGTCGCTTGTAGCTGGTATGGTTTTAAGCCTGTATTACATGAGGTACCTAAGATGTCCTAGGCATATGCAGCAGAGCCCCAAGCGTACATGTATGGAACTGCACATTGGTTAATGTCACTTGATTACATCATGCAGACAGAGTAGTCCTGGTATAAGTCCAGGCTTTCACACTAGATGGTAATTATGTGCAAATCTTGAAGTGGGCTGTCTGATTTCTTGTAAAGGTGTTCATTCAAATTAAAAATGTCTGAGAACTAGAAGTTTCTATTTATTAAGTAATTGCTTCTATTTCTTGTTATTATTATTTATTATGTAATTGTTGTTCTCTTATGTAACTATTATCGAACTATATTATTTCTGTTCTGAATTATCGGCTTAGCTGTTTGTTTCAAGTTATGACATATGGAACAGCAAGAATATGTTTGTATGAACTGCACTGTTACAGCATTATGCACATGGAGGATGCAGTTGTTTTTCGAGCTACTGGACAGGCAGTGTTTGTCACTCTTAGGATTAGGGGAGTATAATGAAGAGCACAAGCCAGATATTGTTGGGTTGAAACCAGGCTGGGAAAAAGGGAGGAAGGTGATGGCATGTATTCCATATTGATGAAGGAACTGACACACATCTGCAGGAATTCTGGAATTTCGTGAGAATGGGGTGGCTTATTTCGACAAGCGGCTGTCGATGAAGGAAGTAATTCACTCAACTGATACAGTAATGTTAGAGACTCTTTCATCTAGACAGAAGTAAGACTTAAACCAGTAAATCATTTTTTACTCATTTTGTAATCGAGCACTCTCACCCACTCTTGGCAGTTTCTCCTTCCTGGCATGTTGAAATATACCAAAAGGTGAAATCAAATCAAACGTGACCTTTCAGCAATTATGGCACTACTATAGAAATCTAAAGTACAGATATAATGTTATACACTTAATTACTCAGAACTAAACGTTTGCCGACCACTTTAATATGATACAGTGGGTTGTGATGACCATACAGACACGATTCTTCACCAAACACATGATTTATACCGCTAAATGCTTGTTTATTTCTTTCTATCTGTAGGATACGAAACAATCAATACAAAGACTGATTTCCTGTAACAATTTGTCTAAAAGAAAGTTTGTTGGCACAATATCGCTTTTGTTTAATTATTACGTTTATGAAAATTTAATCACTGAAAACTGTGGTGAATTTACACTATGGAAACCTGAAGTTTAAGTGCGTTTAAAATAAGTGGCGACTCTCGACACTTCACTACAGAGCGAGTGGAGGGAAGTGCAGTTTACCAATGTGTGCTGGGTGGGTGAGCAGGTGACCACAGTGTAATGCCAGTACAGACCTACTCGGCGCAGAACCAGTCAGGCTCGCTTAACTGCCGCTCAAGCCGGCCAATCTGCGATCTTTCTGAAACGATTTTAAAGAAACTATTCGGTAGTAAATGCTCATTCTCGCGCATCTTATAGCTTAATTCGCCAGCTTCATGATGGACCATCTAGCATTTCGTTAATGGTTATATTTATTGTGATATTTCGCTAGTAGGTAAAATATTCAAGAAATTCTTAGTTTACAGTGAAAAATAGGTACCGCTATGAATCTGTGTTTGGTTCGTGTCAGTTTACATGTTGCTGTGTATTAAATGTATATAATATATTGAGTCATTCTTTAAACTTGGAAGTATATCGCTGTCTGTTTCCAATCTCGAGATAGTAGAATGTATGTAAAGCGCTCCATCACGAACTCGCGTGTCAGTGAAAAACTAGAACGACATATTCAAAATTTCCTCGTACGTCATTAATGGTCTGAGATATCGAAACAAGATTTTGGCAAATGATAGCACGAGAGTGTTTTGGCATATGATTAATATGTAAAATTCAATGTCTGCCTCGATATTCAAGTGACTCTAGGCTTTTTGAATGAAATAATGTAATTATTGAGAACCATAGATGTCTTGTGAAATGAGAACTGCTGTAGGTTTTGTAACAGTACATGTAAAGTATTTACAAGTTTATTTCTATACTGAGACTCGGCTGTTTCACAAACTATTGACCTGACTTGCACTTAGTTGTTAGTTTAATAATCCAATTGTTCATTATTCTGATGCAATTTCAACTGTATTAGTCCGTAACAGGGTTTGTTTGCTTGCAAAAGCTGAGATAGAATATTTAATTTTTTTTCATCTTTTGCATATAGTTGAGAGCATGTAGAATCCAAAACCCTCAGGACAATTTTTGTGGACAGCAAACCACAAAATTTGGGTACTTTTCTCGGGTTTTCACCTATTACTCGGTCACAATGCATCCTACTCAGAATTTCACTACTAGCAAAATGAAGGATCATTAAATTTTGCATCGAATTATTACGTAAATGCCAATATCGGTGTAGCCATCTGGCTGCAGTAAGTTGTCAAAGTTCGTTCATTTTTAGCAACTTGTCTAAAAAATCGTCTTCAACTCCTGTAACTCAAAAATGCCTACTCCAAATGGAAAACGTAATCAAAGTTGTAGAACATGAAATTTCATGTTACGAAAGCATACAGTTTTTCAGTTTTAGGCACTATAAATTGTTCATACTATTGAAACCAAAGGTATCTATTTTTCTTTTTACAAGCAAAGTTATTCAATAAAATGAATTTCCAGTGCGAAGACGGCTCTCTAATGAGCACATATGTGTTTCTATGTACATCTTTTCATGTTTCTTCATTCGTGTGTATATTTATTCATTTTTATGCATCGCTTTATTGCTGATAGTGGATTGCTAAAATGAAAACCAAGTACATAGTAATGGCCAGTATGAGTTTACGTACGAGTAATACACAAGTATGTACAAATTGCAACGTAACCTTCCAGTACTGGTGGTTGTATAAGTCCACCTAAGTAGGTAGATTACCGTCGCTTTGACATGTCCTACCGCTCCTGCAAGCTACCGTCTGCAGTAAATGGTTTCTTAAGTTCGTGTGGTCCACGAAATTACTGGCCCCTGCGAGTTATTGCTGGGTATTAATAATTTCTAGCGGAAGGTTTTAACAAACCGCTAGAAATTTGAACGCAACGGATAACGCATTTTTTGAACCACTACAGAAGGCACCTATACAGGGCGTAATAGTCATTAAATAGCTTTTATTTGCTTTCATGACACAGAATTCGACTGTGGTACTGACTGCCACCTATTCTTTATGATGGACGGAGTAAATAATCAGTCGAGGGTAGAGATTAATTGATATTTATTAAGTACCGATGGTATTTCAACAACTAGTCGTGTTTCTCTTGCAATGTACATCGTCATAACCGGTCTCTAGCTAACATGGTTCAGTTTCGCCACGTAATTATGGAATGGGACAGAGGAGCGCAGACCTGCCTCCAATGTAATTCTATACAACCGCACAATTATACCTATGCCCTCGGTTATTACATTCAGTTACTATAGATTACTCAGAACAAGTTCCGCAAAGACAATACAAGCAAAACTAGGTCAGGGTGGAAGAGTATTTCGCAAATCTTTATCAAATCAGTGGGCATTAACATCCGATACTTTTCCTAGTGGCACGTGTATTTTACTTAATGCACAACATCGCCAGCAAATCAACTCGTTATTGGGGTGCACAAGAAACATCTCTTCAATACTGTTCAACCCACATGGCCAAGTTTCAGTAGCCAACAGAAACCCAGAAAAATATGGACCCACACGATTACTCCTTCCCTATTTTACACTCGCTCACTATCGTATGATTATTCATTGTGTACAATATATTCTCAGACCGAAACTACAATTTATCAATGCGGCTGTTGCTCCAACCGACCACGTGGCGCGAAAGCAAGTTCACAAAGAAAACATATGGAAAATAAATAAAAACCCCAAAATATTACTGTAAATGGAAGAGCTGATTAAAATACATTGAATGAGTGAATTTCCGTTAAGCACAGAGCAATAACGTGACAGTGAGCTTAAGGCACATGGTGCGTTGCCTGAGCAAGGCACTAACGCAAGGTCTACTGAAATTCGAGTAAATTAAGAAAATCCATTCCCTTATGGGGTTCAGTGGAATTTCGCACCTGATTTCAACATCTGGACTTCATTACAGAGCAGATTTCGGACAATGTAATACCTATGTTAACATTACCAAGACGTGAGCTGCGCCTCCATGTCTGTCCAGCACCACGACCCAGGAACAAGTGATCTTCCAACCGAATTCGCCTAAGCGTTCTGCTTACAAACGTGGTGGGGGTGGCGCGCCAACCTGACAGAACCAATACGCGCGCCTGCGTGTCATCTTTGCCCTGACCTGCAAACTTGGTCTCTGATAAACTTGTTCACGCTTTGGATGGTTGGTATTACCCTACCCCAGAACGACCATTCATGCAGTGTTACAATCTGTGGCTAAAGCTTTCTGCTAGTTCACCCACTCACTCATTTATACCATCCAGATCGCACAAGGGAAAGGAAAATGGGAAACGTGGTACACAACAGAAAAATTTCAATAAATAACCCTGTTTAGTCCATTCTCTCCTTTTGGACACCAGCTGAGGTATTACCTGCAAGAGAAGAAACTCTTGCTAATAATTTCTGCGTGCTAGCAATTTAATAAAACATTGGAACGGTACAACAAGTTCCGTGTCAACACTATCGTGTTGGAATTTGAATTTGGCGCAATTTTCTAGTGGAGGTAGTCCTATAATAATAAATAATAATAATAATAAATGATAATAAATGATAATGAATGATAATAAATGACAGTGATTGATAATGAATGTTAATAAATGATAATGAATAATAATGAATAGTAAGAAACAAAAGTAAGGTTTTGCAGCCATTATTGTGTTGGAATTTGAATTTGGGGCCTATTTTTTTCTGGGGATTAGATTAGTGGACATAGCCCAATTGGTCTATTTAAATAGTAATAAATGATAATGAATGTTAATAAATAATAATCAATAATAATAATAAAGACAAGTATGGTTTTGCATGCATTATCCTGTTGGAATTCAAACTTGCCGCCATTTTTTCTTCTGGAGTCTTAGGTTAGTGGACATAGCACAGTTGGTCTATTTTACCACCAAAATTCAAAATTCCCGCCATTTTTTCTGGAGATTAGGTTAGTGGACATAGCACAATTGACCTATTTTCCCACCAAAATCCGTCATCTTGGATGACGTCATGTGCTGTTGCCAAGTCTACATGCCGCCAACTTGGATGACGTCAGCGCCGCCATCTTGAATAAATTTGGCAAGAATTGAGAGTGGGGTGCAACGAACCTTGCCCTGGTACTAATGATGATGATGATGATGATGAGGTTGCACATAAGGGGATGTACAAAAGTATTATCCACGTGCGTTAAAGCGTTGGCAGCTGCTTTATTGAGCGACCGAAATTACGCTCTTTGTGGTAAGAAGAGTGAGGCGGTCGCTGGTGTAAGAACAAGACTTTAGGCGTTTAGGGATGGCCAGTATACATCTGATCGAGTAAGGACCCATCCGAACCGCTGTGCCCAGAGTCACGGGACGCCGTGTCGCCGGCCACTGCTGGCGTGCGGCAGCCTCTGCCGCCGAGTGAGTGGGTGGCTCTGGTCGTAGCTTCCGGTTTCCTGAACAGTTTCTCACACACCGCGTGGACTCGAAGAATACAGACGTGCAATATCAATAACGTTACTTTCATTTACAGACCTTTAACAACTTCCATGCAAAAAAATCGCAGGCATTACTTTACAGCACGCCCCTGTAGATGAATCTAAGTCGGAGAGACAAAAATACGGAGACATGAAGTCCTCCGCTATATTCTTACATACCTACGTCACAAGAATAATACTATAAGGAAACAAACACACGTCATCTATTTCTCCTGGCCACAGTCTAACTTTATGACATATATTTACAGCTTTAACTACACTGTCTCACGTCTCAACGTAGGTCAACTACAAGAATTTAATAAGGTACCCGCTGAAAGTTTCCATGTTCATACTGAGGTACCAGCGTGGACAATAAAACAAACACAACGCTTACATGATCCACAAAACTAGCAAGGTGAAAATTTTTGTAAACTTGTTAGACGCGCATGGATTTTTTTATATTGGTGTTACTTTTACACCCTTGGTCTCTGAGTGACATTTATCCTGGTTGAATCGAACTTTGCAGTAATGTCATAATAATTTTTTTGAGAGTTGGACGACAGTGGAAACTTACGGAGGTGGAGCATACGGCACAAGAGGGGTGTCCAAAACTCAAAAATACATCAGTCTATGCGTTCGAAGCCGCCTTATTAACCCCCACAGCACCACCGCACCCTGATTATGAGCGTTCTGTAAATAAATGAACTGGTCGCTGGTGGAAGATTATTCGACGCAAGGTTTCCGAGTCCACGAATCGCTGCAAAACCTCCGACTGAGGAGAGGCACATAAACACTCCTGTAGGTTCGGCTGGCATCTGCGACGTCACCAGCCACCGGATGCGTACGAGAGCCTCTGCCACTGAGTGAGGCGCTGGCTGTGGTCGCGGCAGGTTAGAAATCAGCCAGCGGTGGACGACTCAGGACTGCTACGTGTCAGATCGATTTATGTGGTGCAGCAAAAATATAATTTCAGTATCTTCCAATAAAATAAAAAAAATTAAAGTGCAATATTTTCAGTTAAATGCAATAAATACAAGAGTTGGAACTCAAATTGAGGCAACTATTTATTCACAACCGATACAAAAGAGTTACATGTTTTCACCTGGTACTGTCCTTCAAAGTAGTCACCAGCCTTGTGTGGAACCCATTGCCAGCAATGTGCAAGGCGTAGCAGAGCCTGTTCTGTTGATGGTACAAATGGAGTGGACTGAAGATATGGTGATTCTCGTGTTCGACTGTGACGGTGTTATCCTAACGCATTACGTTACTCCTCGGCAGACCGTCAACGCACGGTATTACTGTTCGTTTTTGGAGCATCACCTGCGACCAGCTTTGCGAAAAAAGCGGCGACACTTTCTGCGCAACCCACATATCATTTTGCACGACAATGCGCGGGTGCATACAGCGCAAGCTGTGGCTCCTCTGTTCGGTCCATGAGACTGAGTAATACTGTACCATCCACCGTACTCCCCACACTTAAGTCCTTGTGACTTTGATTTGATTCCGAAGATGAAGGAACCACTTCGTGACATTCGCTTCAGAAATGTTCCAGAGATTCCACAGGCAGTAGACCGCTCCACTCGCACCATCAACAGAAGAGACTCTGCTGACGGTATACTACGCTGGCAACGGGTTCTACACAACGCTGGTGATTACTTTGAAGGACAATAACAGGAGCAAACATGTAACTCTTTTGTATCGGTTGTGAATAACCAGTTGCCACTATTTAAGTTCCAACCCTCGTAATTTCTCGCCCATTGCAGTAGTCATACATCTTCACACCGCATCAAATAACTTTGTCCACATTAAACCAACATTTTTGGAAGCAAGAGGGAACGTGACAATGTGGACATTTCTTAACGCGGTTGAGCGTCTCCGTGCGAGCAAATATCGATTGTGGAGCTGGAAGTCTTTCATCGGTAACCACATTTCCAGAATCGATGTAACAGTGTCAACATGACCAACCAGTAGCTGTTTTGCTCCACTCGCACCATCAACAGAAGAGACTCTGCTGACGGTATACTACGCTGGCAACGGGTTCTACACAACGCTGGTGATTACTTTGAAGGACAATAACAGGAGCAAACATGTAACTCTTTTGTATCGGTTGTGAATAACCAGTTGCCACTATTTAAGTTCCAACCCTCGTAATTTCTCGCCCATTGCAGTAGTCATACATCTTCACACCGCATCAAATAACTTTGTCCACATTAAACCAACATTTTTGGAAGCAAGAGGGAACGTGACAATGTGGACATTTCTTAACGCGGTTGAGCGTCTCCGTGCGAGCAAATATCGATTGTGGAGCTGGAAGTCTTTCATCGGTAACCACATTTCCAGAATCGATGTAACAGTGTCAACATGACCAACCAGTAGCTGTTTTGCTCCACTCGCACCATCAACAGAAGAGACTCTGCTGACGGTATACTACGCTGGCAACGGGTTCTACACAACGCTGGTGATTACTTTGAAGGACAATAACAGGAGCAAACATGTAACTCTTTTGTATCGGTTGTGAATAACCAGTTGCCACTATTTAAGTTCCAACCCTCGTAATTTCTCGCCCATTGCAGTAGTCATACATCTTCACACCGCATCAAATAACTTTGTCCACATTAAACCAACATTTTTGGAAGCAAGAGGGAACGTGACAATGTGGGCATTTCTTAACGCGGTTGAGCGTCTCCGTGCGAGCAAATATCGATTGTGGAGCTGGAAGTCTTTCATCGGTAACCACATTTCCAGAATCGATGTAACAGTGTCAACATGACCAACCAGTAGCTGTTTTGCTCCACTCGCACCATCAACAGAAGAGACTCTGCTGACGGTATACTACGCTGGCAACGGGTTCTACACAACGCTGGTGATTACTTTGAAGGACAATAACAGGAGCAAACATGTAACTCTTTTGTATCGGTTGTGAATAACCAGTTGCCACTATTTAAGTTCCAACCCTCGTAATTTCTCGCCCATTGCAGTAGTCATACATCTTCACACCGCATCAAATAACTTTGTCCACATTAAACCAACATTTTTGGAAGCAAGAGGGAACGTGACAATGTGGGCATTTCTTAACGCGGTTGAGCGTCTCCGTGCGAGCAAATATCGATTGTGGAGCTGGAAGTCCTTCATCGGTAACCACATTTCCAGAATCGATGTAACAGTGTCAACATGACCAACCAGTAGCTGTTTTGCTCCACTCGCACCATCAACAGAAGAGACTCTGCTGACGGTATACTACGCTGGCAACGGGTTCTACACAACGCTGGTGATTACTTTGAAGGACAATAACAGGAGCAAACATGTAACTCTTTTGTATCGGTTGTGAATAACCAGTTGCCACTATTTAAGTTCCAACCCTCGTAATTTCTCGCCCATTGCAGTAGTCATACATCTTCACACCGCATCAAATAACTTTGTCCACATTAAACTAACATTTTTGGAAGCAAGAGGGAACGTGACAATGTGGGCATTTCTTAACGCGGTTGAGCGTCTCCGTGCGAGCAAATATCGATTGTGGAGCTGGAAGTCTTTCATCGGTAACCACATTTCCAGAATCGATGTAACAGTGTCAACATGACCAACCAGTAGCTGTTTTGCTCCACTCGCACCATCAACAGAAGAGACTCTGCTGACGGTATACTACGCTGGCAACGGGTTCTACACAACGCTGGTGATTACTTTGAAGGACAATAACAGGAGCAAACATGTAACTCTTTTGTATCGGTTGTGAATAACCAGTTGCCACTATTTAAGATCCAACCCACGTAATTTCTCGCCCATTGCAGTAGTCATACATCTTCACACCGCATCAAATAACTTTGTCCACATTAAACCAACATTTTTGGAAGCAAGAGGGAACGTGACAATGTGGGCATTTCTTAACGCGGTTGAGCGTCTCTGTGCGAGCAAATATCGATTGTGGAGCTGGAAGTCTTTCATCGGTAACCACATTTCCAGAATCGATGTAACAGTGTCAACATGACCAACCAGTAGCTGTTTTGCTCCACTCGCACCATCAACAGAAGAGACTCTGCTGACGGTATACTACGCTGGCAACGGGTTCTACACAACGCTGGTGATTACTTTGAAGGACAATAACAGGAGCAAACATGTAACTCTTTTGTATCGGTTGTGAATAACCAGTTGCCACTATTTAAGTTCCAACCCTCGTAATTTCTCGCCCATTGCAGTAGTCATACATCTTCACACCGCATCAAATAACTTTGTCCACATTAAACCAACATTTTTGGAAGCAAGAGGGAACGTGACAATGTGGGCATTTCTTAACGCGGTTGAGCGTCTCCGTGCGAGCAAATATCGATTGTGGAGCTGGAAGTCTTTCATCGGTAACCACATTTCCAGAATCGATGTAACAGTGTCAACATGACCAACCAGTAGCTGTTTTGCTCCACTCGCACCATCAACAGAAGAGACTCTGCTGACGGAATACTACGCTGGCAACGGGTTCTACACAACGCTGGTGATTACTTTGAAGGACAATAACAGGAGCAAACATGTAACTCTTTTGTATCGGTTGTGAATAACCAGTTGCCACTATTTAAGTTCCAACCCTCGTAATTTCTCGCCCATTGCAGTAGTCATACATCTTCACACCGCATCAAATAACTTTGTCCACATTAAACCAACATTTTTGGAAGCAAGAGGGAACGTGACAATGTGGGCATTTCTTAACGCGGTTGAGCGTCTCCGTGCGAGCAAATATCGATTGTGGAGCTGGAAGTCTTTCATCGGTAACCACATTTCCAGAATCGATGTAACAGTGTCAACATGACCAACCAGTAGCTGTTTTGCTCCACTCGCACCATCAACAGAAGAGACTCTGCTGACGGTATACTACGCTGGCAACGGGTTCTACACAACGCTGGTGATTACTTTGAAGGACAATAACAGGAGCAAACATGTAACTCTTTTGTATCGGTTGTGAATAACCAGTTGCCACTATTTAAGTTCCAACCCTCGTAATTTCTCGCCCATTGCAGTAGTCATACATCTTCACACCGCATCAAATAACTTTGTCCACATTAAACCAACATTTTTGGAAGCAAGAGGGAACGTGACAATGTGGACATTTCTTAACGCGGTTGAGCGTCTCCGTGCGAGCAAATATCGATTGTGGAGCTGGAAGTCTTTCATCGGTAACCACATTTCCAGAATCGATGTAACAGTGTCAACATGACCAACCAGTAGCTGTTTTGCTCCACTCGCACCATCAACAGAAGAGACTCTGCTGACGGTATACTACGCTGGCAACGGGTTCTACACAACGCTGGTGATTACTTTGAAGGACAATAACAGGAGCAAACATGTAACTCTTTTGTATCGGTTGTGAATAACCAGTTGCCACTATTTAAGTTCCAACCCTCGTAATTTCTCGCCCATTGCAGTAGTCATACATCTTCACACCGCATCAAATAACTTTGTCCACATTAAACCAACATTTTTGGAAGCAAGAGGGAACGTGACAATGTGGGCATTTCTTAACGCGGTTGAGCGTCTCCGTGCGAGCAAATATCGATTGTGGAGCTGGAAGTCTTTCATCGGTAACCACATTTCCAGAATCGATGTAACAGTGTCAACATGACCAACCAGTAGCTGTTTTGCTCCACTCGCACCATCAACAGAAGAGACTCTGCTGACGGTATACTACGCTGGCAACGGGTTCTACACAACGCTGGTGATTACTTTGAAGGACAATAACAGGAGCAAACATGTAACTCTTTTGTATCGGTTGTGAATAACCAGTTGCCACTATTTAAGTTCCAACCCTCGTAATTTCTCGCCCATTGCAGTAGTCATACATCTTCACACCGCATCAAATAACTTTGTCCACATTAAACCAACATTTTTGGAAGCAAGAGGGAACGTGACAATGTGGACATTTCTTAACGCGGTTGAGCGTCTCCGTGCGAGCAAATATCGATTGTGGAGCTGGAAGTCTTTCATCGGTAACCACATTTCCAGAATCGATGTAACAGTGTCAACATGACCAACCAGTAGCTGTTTTGCTCCACTCGCACCATCAACAGAAGAGACTCTGCTGACGGTATACTACGCTGGCAACGGGTTCTACACAACGCTGGTGATTACTTTGAAGGACAATAACAGGAGCAAACATGTAACTCTTTTGTATCGGTTGTGAATAACCAGTTGCCACTATTTAAGTTCCAACCCTCGTAATTTCTCGCCCATTGCAGTAGTCATACATCTTCACACCGCATCAAATAACTTTGTCCACATTAAACCAACATTTTTGGAAGCAAGAGGGAACGTGACAATGTGGGCATTTCTTAACGCGGTTGAGCGTCTCCGTGCGAGCAAATATCGATTGTGGAGCTGGAAGTCTTTCATCGGTAACCACATTTCCAGAATCGATGTAACAGTGTCAACATGACCAACCAGTAGCTGTTTTGCTCCACTCGCACCATCAACAGAAGAGACTCTGCTGACGGTATACTACGCTGGCAACGGGTTCTACACAACGCTGGTGATTACTTTGAAGGACAATAACAGGAGCAAACATGTAACTCTTTTGTATCGGTTGTGAATAACCAGTTGCCACTATTTAAGTTCCAACCCTCGTAATTTCTCGCCCATTGCAGTAGTCATACATCTTCACACCGCATCAAATAACTTTGTCCACATTAAACCAACATTTTTGGAAGCAAGAGGGAACGTGACAATGTGGGCATTTCTTAACGCGGTTGAGCGTCTCCGTGCGAGCAAATATCGATTGTGGAGCTGGAAGTCTTTCATCGGTAACCACATTTCCAGAATCGATGTAACAGTGTCAACATGACCAACCAGTAGCTGTTTTGCTCCACTCGCACCATCAACAGAAGAGACTCTGCTGACGGTATACTACGCTGGCAACGGGTTCTACACAACGCTGGTGATTACTTTGAAGGACAATAACAGGAGCAAACATGTAACTCTTTTGTATCGGTTGTGAATAACCAGTTGCCACTATTTAAGTTCCAACCCTCGTAATTTCTCGCCCATTGCAGTAGTCATACATCTTCACACCGCATCAAATAACTTTGTCCACATTAAACCAACATTTTTGGAAGCAAGAGGGAACGTGACAATGTGGACATTTCTTAACGCGGTTGAGCGTCTCCGTGCGAGCAAATATCGATTGTGGAGCTGGAAGTCTTTCATCGGTAACCACATTTCCAGAATCGATGTAACAGTGTCAACATGACCAACCAGTAGCTGTTTTGCTCCACTCGCACCATCAACAGAAGAGACTCTGCTGACGGTATACTACGCTGGCAACGGGTTCTACACAACGCTGGTGATTACTTTGAAGGACAATAACAGGAGCAAACATGTAACTCTTTTGTATCGGTTGTGAATAACCAGTTGCCACTATTTATGTTCCAACCCTCGTAATTTCTCGCCCATTGCAGTAGTCATACATCTTCACACCGCATCAAATAACTTTGTCCACATTAAACCAACATTTTTGGAAGCAAGAGGGAACGTGACAATGTGGGCATTTCTTAACGCGGTTGAGCGTCTCCGTGCGAGCAAATATCGATTGTGGAGCTGGAAGTCTTTCATCGGTAACCACATTTCCAGAATCGATGTAACAGTGTCAACATGACCAACCAGTAGCTGTTTTGCTCCACTCGCACCATCAACAGAAGAGACTCTGCTGACGGTATACTACGCTGGCAACGGGTTCTACACAACGCTGGTGATTACTTTGAAGGACAATAACAGGAGCAAACATGTAACTCTTTTGTATCGGTTGTGAATAACCAGTTGCCACTATTTAAGTTCCAACCCTCGTAATTTCTCGCCCATTGCAGTAGTCATACATCTTCACACCGCATCAAATAACTTTGTCCACATTAAACCAACATTTTTGGAAGCAAGAGGGAACGTGACAATGTGGGCATTTCTTAACGCGGTTGAGCGTCTCCGTGCGAGCAAATATCGATTGTGGAGCTGGAAGTCTTTCATCGGTAACCACATTTCCAGAATCGATGTAACAGTGTCAACATGACCAACCAGTAGCTGTTTTGCTCCACTCGCACCATCAACAGAAGAGACTCTGCTGACGGTATACTACGCTGGCAACGGGTTCTACACAACGCTGGTGATTACTTTGAAGGACAATAACAGGAGCAAACATGTAACTCTTTTGTATCGGTTGTGAATAACCAGTTGCCACTATTTAAGTTCCAACCCTCGTAATTTCTCGCCCATTGCAGTAGTCATACATCTTCACACCGCATCAAATAACTTTGTCCACATTAAACCAACATTTTTGGAAGCAAGAGGGAACGTGACAATGTGGACATTTCTTAACGCGGTTGAGCGTCTCCGTGCGAGCAAATATCGATTGTGGAGCTGGAAGTCTTTCATCGGTAACCACATTTCCAGAATCGATGTAACAGTGTCAACATGACCAACCAGTAGCTGTTTTGCTCCACTCGCACCATCAACAGAAGAGACTCTGCTGACGGTATACTACGCTGGCAACGGGTTCTACACAACGCTGGTGATTACTTTGAAGGACAATAACAGGAGCAAACATGTAACTCTTTTGTATCGGTTGTGAATAACCAGTTGCCACTATTTAAGTTCCAACCCTCGTAATTTCTCGCCCATTGCAGTAGTCATACATCTTCACACCGCATCAAATAACTTTGTCCACATTAAACCAACATTTTTGGAAGCAAGAGGGAACGTGACAATGTGGGCATTTCTTAACGCGGTTGAGCGTCTCCGTGCGAGCAAATATCGATTGTGGAGCTGGAAGTCTTTCATCGGTAACCACATTTCCAGAATCGATGTAACAGTGTCAACACGACCAACCAGTAGCTGTTTTGCTCCACTCGCACCATCAACAGAAGAGACTCTGCTGACGGTATACTACGCTGGCAACGGGTTCTACACAACGCTGGTGATTACTTTGAAGGACAATAACAGGAGCAAACATGTAACTCTTTTGTATCGGTTGTGAATAACCAGTTGCCACTATTTAAGTTCCAACCCTCGTAATTTCTCGCCCATTGCAGTAGTCATACATCTTCACACCGCATCAAATAACTTTGTCCACATTAAACCAACATTTTTGGAAGCAAGAGGGAACGTGACAATGTGGGCATTTCTTAACGCGGTTGAGCGTCTCCGTGCGAGCAAATATCGATTGTGGAGCTGGAAGTCTTTCATCGGTAACCACATTTCCAGAATCGATGTAACAGTGTCAACATGACCAACCAGTAGCTGTTTTGCTCCACTCGCACCATCAACAGAAGAGACTCTGCTGACGGTATACTACGCTGGCAACGGGTTCTACACAACGCTGGTGATTACTTTGAAGGACAATAACAGGAGCAAACATGTAACTCTTTTGTATCGGTTGTGAATAACCAGTTGCCACTATTTAAGTTCCAACCCTCGTAATTTCTCGCCCATTGCAGTAGTCATACATCTTCACACCGCATCAAATAACTTTGTCCACATTAAACCAACATTTTTGGAAGCAAGAGGGAACGTGACAATGTGGACATTTCTTAACGCGGTTGAGCGTCTCCGTGCGAGCAAATATCGATTGTGGAGCTGGAAGTCTTTCATCGGTAACCACATTTCCAGAATCGATGTAACAGTGTCAACATGACCAACCAGTAGCTGTTTTGCTCCACTCGCACCATCAACAGAAGAGACTCTGCTGACGGTATACTACGCTGGCAACGGGTTCTACACAACGCTGGTGATTACTTTGAAGGACAATAACAGGAGCAAACATGTAACTCTTTTGTATCGGTTGTGAATAACCAGTTGCCACTATTTAAGTTCCAACCCTCGTAATTTCTCGCCCATTGCAGTAGTCATACATCTTCACACCGCATCAAATAACTTTGTCCACATTAAACCAACATTTTTGGAAGCAAGAGGGAACGTGACAATGTGGGCATTTCTTAACGCGGTTGAGCGTCTCCGTGCGAGCAAATATCGATTGTGGAGCTGGAAGTCTTTCATCGGTAACCACATTTCCAGAATCGATGTAACAGTGTCAACATGACCAACCAGTAGCTGTTTTGCTCCACTCGCACCATCAACAGAAGAGACTCTGCTGACGGTATACTACGCTGGCAACGGGTTCTACACAACGCTGGTGATTACTTTGAAGGACAATAACAGGAGCAAACATGTAACTCTTTTGTATCGGTTGTGAATAACCAGTTGCCACTATTTAAGTTCCAACCCTCGTAATTTCTCGCCCATTGCAGTAGTCATACATCTTCACACCGCATCAAATAACTTTGTCCACATTAAACCAACATTTTTGGAAGCAAGAGGGAACGTGACAATGTGGACATTTCTTAACGCGGTTGAGCGTCTCCGTGCGAGCAAATATCGATTGTGGAGCTGGAAGTCTTTCATCGGTAACCACATTTCCAGAATCGATGTAACAGTGTCAACATGACCAACCAGTAGCTGTTTTGCTCCACTCGCACCATCAACAGAAGAGACTCTGCTGACGGTATACTACGCTGGCAACGGGTTCTACACAACGCTGGTGATTACTTTGAAGGACAATAACAGGAGCAAACATGTAACTCTTTTGTATCGGTTGTGAATAACCAGTTGCCACTATTTAAGTTCCAACCCTCGTAATTTCTCGCCCATTGCAGTAGTCATACATCTTCACACCGCATCAAATAACTTTGTCCACATTAAACCAACATTTTTGGAAGCAAGAGGGAACGTGACAATGTGGGCATTTCTTAACGCGGTTGAGCGTCTCCGTGTGAGCAAATATCGATTGTGGAGCTGGAAGTCTTTCATCGGTAACCACATTTCCAGAATCGATGTAACAGTGTCAACATGACCAACCAGTAGCTGTTTTGCTCCACTCGCACCATCAACAGAAGAGACTCTGCTGACGGTATACTACGCTGGCAACGGGTTCTACACAACGCTGGTGATTACTTTGAAGGACAATAACAGGAGCAAACATGTAACTCTTTTGTATCGGTTGTGAATAACCAGTTGCCACTATTTAAGATCCAACCCTCGTAATTTCTCGCCCATTGCAGTAGTCATACATCTTCACACCGCATCAAATAACTTTGTCCACATTAAACCAACATTTTTGGAAGCAAGAGGGAACGTGACAATGTGGGCATTTCTTAACGCGGTTGAGCGTCTCCGTGCGAGCAAATATCGATTGTGGAGCTGGAAGTCTTTCATCGGTAACCACATTTCCAGAATCGATGTAACAGTGTCAACATGACCAACCAGTAGCTGTTTTGCTCCACTCGCACCATCAACAGAAGAGACTCTGCTGACGGTATACTACGCTGGCAACGGGTTCTACACAACGCTGGTGATTACTTTGAAGGACAATAACAGGAGCAAACATGTAACTCTTTTGTATCGGTTGTGAATAACCAGTTGCCACTATTTAAGTTCCAACCCTCGTAATTTCTCGCCCATTGCAGTAGTCATACATCTTCACACCGCATCAAATAACTTTGTCCACATTAAACCAACATTTTTGGAAGCAAGAGGGAACGTGACAATGTGGGCATTTCTTAACGCGGTTGAGCGTCTCCGTGCGAGCAAATATCGATTGTGGAGCTGGAAGTCTTTCATCGGTAACCACATTTCCAGAATCGATGTAACAGTGTCAACATGACCAACCAGTAGCTGTTTTGCTCCACTCGCACCATCAACAGAAGAGACTCTGCTGACGGTATACTACGCTGGCAACGGGTTCTACACAACGCTGGTGATTACTTTGAAGGACAATAACAGGAGCAAACATGTAATTCTTTTGTATCGGTTGTGAATAACCAGTTGCCACTATTTAAGTTCCAACCCTCGTAATTTCTCGCCCATTGCAGTAGTCATACATCTTCACACCGCATCAAATAACTTTGTCCACATTAAACCAACATTTTTGGAAGCAAGAGGGAACGTGACAATGTGGGCATTTCTTAACGCGGTTGAGCGTCTCCGTGCGAGCAAATATCGATTGTGGAGCTGGAAGTCTTTCATCGGTAACCACATTTCCAGAATCGATGTAACAGTGTCAACATGACCAACCAGTAGCTGTTTTGCTCCACTCGCACCATCAACAGAAGAGACTCTGCTGACGGTATACTACGCTGGCAACGGGTTCTACACAACGCTGGTGATTACTTTGAAGGACAATAACAGGAGCAAACATGTAACTCTTTTGTATCGGTTGTGAATAACCAGTTGCCACTATTTAAGTTCCAACCCTCGTAATTTCTCGCCCATTGCAGTAGTCATACATCTTCACACCGCATCAAATAACTTTGTCCACATTAAACCAACATTTTTGGAAGCAAGAGGGAACGTGACAATGTGGGCATTTCTTAACGCGGTTGAGCGTCTCCGTGCGAGCAAATATCGATTGTGGAGCTGGAAGTCTTTCATCGGTAACCACATTTCCAGAATCGATGTAACAGTGTCAACATGACCAACCAGTAGCTGTTTTGCTCCACTCGCACCATCAACAGAAGAGACTCTGCTGACGGTATACTACGCTGGCAACGGGTTCTACACAACGCTGGTGATTACTTTGAAGGACAATAACAGGAGCAAACATGTAACTCTTTTGTATCGGTTGTGAATAACCAGTTGCCACTATTTAAGTTCCAACCCTCGTAATTTCTCGCCCATTGCAGTAGTCATACATCTTCACACCGCATCAAATAACTTTGTCCACATTAAACCAACATTTTTGGAAGCAAGAGGGAACGTGACAATGTGGACATTTCTTAACGCGGTTGAGCGTCTCCGTGCGAGCAAATATCGATTGTGGAGCTGGAAGTCTTTCATCGGTAACCACATTTCCAGAATCGATGTAACAGTGTCAACATGACCAACCAGTAGCTGTTTTGCTCCACTCGCACCATCAACAGAAGAGACTCTGCTGACGGTATACTACGCTGGCAACGGGTTCTACACAACGCTGGTGATTACTTTGAAGGACAATAACAGGAGCAAACATGTAACTCTTTTGTATCGGTTGTGAATAACCAGTTGCCACTATTTAAGTTCCAACCCTCGTAATTTCTCGCCCATTGCAGTAGTCATACATCTTCACACCGCATCAAATAACTTTGTCCACATTAAACCAACATTTTTGGAAGCAAGAGGGAACGTGACAATGTGGGCATTTCTTAACGCGGTTGAGCGTCTCCGTGCGAGCAAATATCGATTGTGGAGCTGGAAGTCTTTCATCGGTAACCACATTTCCAGAATCGATGTAACAGTGTCAACATGACCAACCAGTAGCTGTTTTGCTCCACTCGCACCATCAACAGAAGAGACTCTGCTGACGGTATACTACGCTGGCAACGGGTTCTACACAACGCTGGTGATTACTTTGAAGGACAATAACAGGAGCAAACATGTAACTCTTTTGTATCGGTTGTGAATAACCAGTTGCCACTATTTAAGTTCCAACCCTCGTAATTTCTCGCCCATTGCAGTAGTCATACATCTTCACACCGCATCAAATAACTTTGTCCACATTAAACCAACATTTTTGGAAGCAAGAGGGAACGTGACAATGTGGGCATTTCTTAACGCGGTTGAGCGTCTCCGTGCGAGCAAATATCGATTGTGGAGCTGGAAGTCTTTCATCGGTAACCACATTTCCAGAATCGATGTAACAGTGTCAACATGACCAACCAGTAGCTGTTTTGCTCCACTCGCACCATCAACAGAAGAGACTCTGCTGACGGTATACTACGCTGGCAACGGGTTCTACACAACGCTGGTGATTACTTTGAAGGACAATAACAGGAGCAAACATGTAACTCTTTTGTATCGGTTGTGAATAACCAGTTGCCACTATTTAAGTTCCAACCCTCGTAATTTCTCGCCCATTGCAGTAGTCATACATCTTCACACCGCATCAAATAACTTTGTCCACATTAAACCAACATTTTTGGAAGCAAGAGGGAACGTGACAATGTGGGCATTTCTTAACGCGGTTGAGCGTCTCCGTGCGAGCAAATATCGATTGTGGAGCTGGAAGTCTTTCATCGGTAACCACATTTCCAGAATCGATGTAACAGTGTCAACATGACCAACCAGTAGCTGTTTTGCTCCACTCGCACCATCAACAGAAGAGACTCTGCTGACGGTATACTACGCTGGCAACGGGTTCTACACAACGCTGGTGATTACTTTGAAGGACAATAACAGGAGCAAACATGTAACTCTTTTGTATCGGTTGTGAATAACCAGTTGCCACTATTTAAGTTCCAACCCTCGTAATTTCTCGCCCATTGCAGTAGTCATACATCTTCACACCGCATCAAATAACTTTGTCCACATTAAACCAACATTTTTGGAAGCAAGAGGGAACGTGACAATGTGGGCATTTCTTAACGCGGTTGAGCGTCTCCGTGCGAGCAAATATCGATTGTGGAGCTGGAAGTCTTTCATCGGTAACCACATTTCCAGAATCGATGTAACAGTGTCAACATGACCAACCAGTAGCTGTTTTGCTCCACTCGCACCATCAACAGAAGAGACTCTGCTGACGGTATACTACGCTGGCAACGGGTTCTACACAACGCTGGTGATTACTTTGAAGGACAATAACAGGAGCAAACATGTAACTCTTTTGTATCGGTTGTGAATAACCAGTTGCCACTATTTAAGTTCCAACCCTCGTAATTTCTCGCCCATTGCAGTAGTCATACATCTTCACACCGCATCAAATAACTTTGTCCACATTAAACCAACATTTTTGGAAGCAAGAGGGAACGTGACAATGTGGGCATTTCTTAACGCGGTTGAGCGTCTCCGTGCGAGCAAATATCGATTGTGGAGCTGGAAGTCTTTCATCGGTAACCACATTTCCAGAATCGATGTAACAGTGTCAACATGACCAACCAGTAGCTGTTTTGCTCCACTCGCACCATCAACAGAAGAGACTCTGCTGACGGTATACTACGCTGGCAACGGGTTCTACACAACGCTGGTGATTACTTTGAAGGACAATAACAGGAGCAAACATGTAACTCTTTTGTATCGGTTGTGAATAACCAGTTGCCACTATTTAAGTTCCAACCCTCGTAATTTCTCGCCCATTGCAGTAGTCATACATCTTCACACCGCATCAAATAACTTTGTCCACATTAAACCAACATTTTTGGAAGCAAGAGGGAACGTGACAATGTGGGCATTTCTTAACGCGGTTGAGCGTCTCCGTGCGAGCAAATATCGATTGTGGAGCTGGAAGTCTTTCATCGGTAACCACATTTCCAGAATCGATGTAACAGTGTCAACATGACCAACCAGTAGCTGTTTTGCTCCACTCGCACCATCAACAGAAGAGACTCTGCTGACGGTATACTACGCTGGCAACGGGTTCTACACAACGCTGGTGATTACTTTGAAGGACAATAACAGGAGCAAACATGTAACTCTTTTGTATCGGTTGTGAATAACCAGTTGCCACTATTTAAGTTCCAACCCTCGTAATTTCTCGCCCATTGCAGTAGTCATACATCTTCACACCGCATCAAATAACTTTGTCCACATTAAACCAACATTTTTGGAAGCAAGAGGGAACGTGACAATGTGGGCATTTCTTAACGCGGTTGAGCGTCTCCGTGCGAGCAAATATCGATTGTGGAGCTGGAAGTCTTTCATCGGTAACCACATTTCCAGAATCGATGTAACAGTGTCAACATGACCAACCAGTAGCTGTTTTGCTCCACTCGCACCATCAACAGAAGAGACTCTGCTGACGGTATACTACGCTGGCAACGGGTTCTACACAACGCTGGTGATTACTTTGAAGGACAATAACAGGAGCAAACATGTAACTCTTTTGTATCGGTTGTGAATAACCAGTTGCCACTATTTAAGTTCCAACCCTCGTAATTTCTCGCCCATTGCAGTAGTCATACATCTTCACACCGCATCAAATAACTTTGTCCACATTACACCAACATTTTTGGAAGCAAGAGGGAACGTGACAATGTGGACATTTCTTAACGCGGTTGAGCGTCTCCGTGCGAGCAAATATCGATTGTGGAGCTGGAAGTCTTTCATCGGTAACCACATTTCCAGAATCGATGTAACAGTGTCAACATGACCAACCAGTAGCTGTTTTGCTCCACTCGCACCATCAACAGAAGAGACTCTGCTGACGGTATACTACGCTGGCAACGGGTTCTACACAACGCTGGTGATTACTTTGAAGGACAATAACAGGAGCAAACATGTAACTCTTTTGTATCGGTTGTGAATAACTAGTTGCCACTATTTAAGTTCCAACCCTCGTAATTTCTCGCCCATTGCAGTAGTCATACATCTTCACACCGCATCAAATAACTTTGTCCACATTAAACCAACATTTTTGGAAGCAAGAGGGAACGTGACAATGTGGGCATTTCTTAACGCGGTTGAGCGTCTCCGTGCGAGCAAATATCGATTGTGGAGCTGGAAGTCTTTCATCGGTAACCACATTTCCAGAATCGATATAACAGTGTCAACATGACCAACCAGTAGCTGTTTTGCTCCACTCGCACCATCAACAGAAGAGACTCTGCTGACGGTATACTACGCTGGCAACGGGTTCTACACAACGCTGGTGATTACTTTGAAGGACAATAACAGGAGCAAACATGTAATTCTTTTGTATCGGTTGTGAATAACCAGTTGCCACTATTTAAGTTCCAACCCTCGTAATTTCTCGCCCATTGCAGTAGTCATACATCTTCACACCGCATCAAATAACTTTGTCCACATTAAACCAACATTTTTGGAAGCAAGAGGGAACGTGACAATGTGGGCATTTCTTAACGCGGTTGAGCGTCTCCGTGCGAGCAAATATCGATTGTGGAGCTGGAAGTCTTTCATCGGTAACCACATTTCCAGAATCGATGTAACAGTGTCAACATGACCAACCAGTAGCTGTTTTGCTCCACTTGCACCATCAACAGAAGAGACTCTGCTGACGGTATACTACGCTGGAACGGGTTCTACACAACGCTGGTGATTACTTTGAAGGACAATAACAGGAGCAAACATGTAACTCTTTTGGATCGGTTGTGAATAACCAGTTGCCACTATTTAAGTTCCAACCCTCGTAATTTCTCGCCCATTGCAGTAGTCATACATCTTCACACCGCATCAAATAACTTTGTCCACATTAAACCAACATTTTTGGAAGCAAGAGGGAACGTGACAATGTGGGCATTTCTTAACGCGGTTGAGCGTCTCCGTGCGAGCAAATATCGATTGTGGAGCTGGAAGTCTTTCATCGGTAACCACATTTCCAGAATCGATGTAACAGTGTCAACATGACCAACCAGTAGCTGTTTTGCTCCACTCGCACCATCAACAGAAGAGACTCTGCTGACGGTATACTACGCTGGCAACGGGTTCTACACAACGCTGGTGATTACTTTGAAGGACAATAACAGGAGCAAACATGTAACTCTTTTGTATCGGTTGTGAATAACCAGTTGCCACTATTTAAGTTCCAACCCTCGTAATTTCTCGCCCATTGCAGTAGTCATACATCTTCACACCGCATCAAATAACTTTGTCCACATTAAACCAACATTTTTGGAAGCAAGAGGGAACGTGACAATGTGGGCATTTCTTAACGCGGTTGAGCGTCTCCGTGCGAGCAAATATCGATTGTGGAGCTGGAAGTCTTTCATCGGTAACCACATTTCCAGAATCGATGTAACAGTGTCAACATGACCAACCAGTAGCTGTTTTGCTCCACTCGCACCATCAACAGAAGAGACTCTGCTGACGGTATACTACGCTGGCAACGGGTTCTACACAACGCTGGTGATTACTTTGAAGGACAATAACAGGAGCAAACATGTAACCCTTTTGTATCGGTTGTGAATAACCAGTTGCCACTATTTAAGTTCCAACCCTCGTAATTTCTCGCCCATTGCAGTAGTCATACATCTTCACACCGCATCAAATAACTTTGTCCACATTAAACCAACATTTTTGGAAGCAAGAGGGAACGTGACAATGTGGGCATTTCTTAACGCGGTTGAGCGTCTCCGTGCGAGCAAATATCGATTGTGGAGCTGGAAGTCTTTCATCGGTAACCACATTTCCAGAATCGATATAACAGTGTCAACATGACCAACCAGTAGCTGTTTTGCTCCACTCGCACCATCAACAGAAGAGACTCTGCTGACGGTATACTACGCTGGCAACGGGTTCTACACAACGCTGGTGATTACTTTGAAGGACAATAACAGGAGCAAACATGTAATTCTTTTGTATCGGTTGTGAATAACCAGTTGCCACTATTTAAGTTCCAACCCTCGTAATTTCTCGCCCATTGCAGTAGTCATACATCTTCACACCGCATCAAATAACTTTGTCCACATTAAACCAACATTTTTGGAAGCAAGAGGGAACGTGACAATGTGGGCATTTCTTAACGCGGTTGAGCGTCTCCGTGCGAGCAAATATCGATTGTGGAGCTGGAAGTCTTTCATCGGTAACCACATTTCCAGAATCGATGTAACAGTGTCAACATGACCAACCAGTAGCTGTTTTGCTCCACTCGCACCATCAACAGAAGAGACTCTGCTGACGGTATACTACGCTGGCAACGGGTTCTACACAACGCTGGTGATTACTTTGAAGGACAATAACAGGAGCAAACATGTAACTCTTTTGTATCGGTTGTGAATAACCAGTTGCCACTATTTAAATTCCAACCCTCGTAATTTCTCGCCCATTGCAGTAGTCATACATCTTCACACCGCATCAAATAACTTTGTCCACATTAAACCAACATTTTTGGAAGCAAGAGGGAACGTGACAATGTGGGCATTTCTTAACGCGGTTGAGCGTCTCCGTGCGAGCAAATATCGATTGTGGAGCTGGAAGTCTTTCATCGGTAACCACATTTCCAGAATCGATGTAACAGTGTCAACATGACCAACCAGTAGCTGTTTTGCTCCACTCGCACCATCAACAGAAGAGACTCTGCTGACGGTATACTACGCTGGCAACGGGTTCTACACAACGCTGGTGATTACTTTGAAGGACAATAACAGGAGCAAACATGTAACTCTTTTGTATCGGTTGTGAATAACCAGTTGCCACTATTTAAGTTCCAACCCTCGTAATTTCTCGCCCATTGCAGTAGTCATACATCTTCACACCGCATCAAATAACTTTGTCCACATTAAACCAACATTTTTGGAAGCAAGAGGGAACGTGACAATGTGGGCATTTCTTAACGCGGTTGAGCGTCTCCGTGCGAGCAAATATCGATTGTGGAGCTGGAAGTCTTTCATCGGTAACCACATTTCCAGAATCGATATAACAGTGTCAACATGACCAACCAGTAGCTGTTTTGCTCCACTCGCACCATCAACAGAAGAGACTCTGCTGACGGTATACTACGCTGGCAACGGGTTCTACACAACGCTGGTGATTACTTTGAAGGACAATAACAGGAGCAAACATGTAATTCTTTTGTATCGGTTGTGAATAACCAGTTGCCACTATTTAAGTTCCAACCCTCGTAATTTCTCGCCCATTGCAGTAGTCATACATCTTCACACCGCATCAAATAACTTTGTCCACATTAAACCAACATTTTTGGAAGCAAGAGGGAACGTGACAATGTGGGCATTTCTTAACGCGGTTGAGCGTCTCCGTGCGAGCAAATATCGATTGTGGAGCTGGAAGTCTTTCATCGGTAACCACATTTCCAGAATCGATGTAACAGTGTCAACATGACCAACCAGTAGCTGTTTTGCTCCACTCGCACCATCAACAGAAGAGACTCTGCTGACGGTATACTACGCTGGCAACGGGTTCTACACAACGCTGGTGATTACTTTGAAGGACAATAACAGGAGCAAACATGTAACTCTTTTGTATCGGTTGTGAATAACCAGTTGCCACTATTTAAGTTCCAACCCTCGTAATTTCGCGCCCATTGCAGTAGTCATACATCTTCACACCGCATCAAATAACTTTGTCCACATTAAACCAACATTTTTGGAAGCAAGAGGGAACGTGACAATGTGGGCATTTCTTAACGCGGTTGAGCGTCTCCGTGCGAGCAAATATCGATTGTGGAGCTGGAAGTCTTTCATCGGTAACCACATTTCCAGAATCGATGTAACAGTGTCAACATGACCAACCAGTAGCTGTTTTGCTCCACTCGCACCATCAACAGAAGAGACTCTGCTGACGGTATACTACGCTGGCAACGGGTTCTACACAACGCTGGTGATTACTTTGAAGGACAATAACAGGAGCAAACATGTAACTCTTTTGTATCGGTTGTGAATAACCAGTTGCCACTATTTAAGTTCCAACCCTCGTAATTTCTCGCCCATTGCAGTAGTCATACATCTTCACACCGCATCAAATAACTTTGTCCACATTAAACCAACATTTTTGGAAACAAGAGGGAACGTGACAATGTGGGCATTTCTTAACGCGGTTGAGCGTCTCCGTGCGAGCAAATATCGATTGTGGAGCTGGAAGTCTTTCATCGGTAACCACATTTCCAGAATCGATATAACAGTGTCAACATGACCAACCAGTAGCTGTTTTGCTCCACTCGCACCATCAACAGAAGAGACTCTGCTGACGGTATACTACGCTGGCAACGGGTTCTACACAACGCTGGTGATTACTTTGAAGGACAATAACAGGAGCAAACATGTAACTCTTTTGTATCGGTTGTGAATAACCAGTTGCCACTATTTAAGTTCCAACCCTCGTAATTTCTCGCCCATTGCAGTAGTCATACATCTTCACACCGCATCAAATAACTTTGTCCACATTAAACCAACATTTTTGGAAGCAAGAGGGAACGTGACAATGTGGACATTTCTTAACGCGGTTGAGCGTCTCCGTGCGAGCAAATATCGATTGTGGAGCTGGAAGTCTTTCATCGGTAACCACATTTCCAGAATCGATGTAACAGTGTCAACATGACCAACCAGTAGCTGTTTTGCTCCACTCGCACCATCAACAGAAGAGACTCTGCTGACGGTATACTACGCTGGCAACGGGTTCTACACAACGCTGGTGATTACTTTGAAGGACAATAACAGGAGCAAACATGTAACTCTTTTGTATCGGTTGTGAATAACCAGTTGCCACTATTTAAGTTCCAACCCTCGTAATTTCTCGCCCATTGCAGTAGTCATACATCTTCACACCGCATCAAATAACTTTGTCCACATTAAACCAACATTTTTGGAAGCAAGAGGGAACGTGACAATGTGGACATTTCTTAACGCGGTTGAGCGTCTCCGTGCGAGCAAATATCGATTGTGGAGCTGGAAGTCTTTCATCGGTAACCACATTTCCAGAATCGATGTAACAGTGTCAACATGACCAACCAGTAGCTGTTTTGCTCCACTCGCACCATCAACAGAAGAGACTCTGCTGACGGTATACTACGCTGGCAACGGGTTCTACACAACGCTGGTGATTACTTTGAAGGACAATAACAGGAGCAAACATGTAACTCTTTTGTATCGGTTGTGAATAACCAGTTGCCACTATTTAAGTTCCAACCCTCGTAATTTCTCGCCCATTGCAGTAGTCATACATCTTCACACCGCATCAAATAACTTTGTCCACATTAAACCAACATTTTTGGAAGCAAGAGGGAACGTGACAATGTGGACATTTCTTAACGCGGTTGAGCGTCTCCGTGCGAGCAAATATCGATTGTGGAGCTGGAAGTCTTTCATCGGTAACCACATTTCCAGAATCAATATAACAGTGTCAACATGACCAACCAGTAGCTGTTTTGCTCCACTCGCACCATCAACAGAAGAGACTCTGCTGACGGTATACTACGCTGGCAACGGGTTCTACACAACGCTGGTGATTACTTTGAAGGACAATAACAGGAGCAAACATGTAATTCTTTTGTATCGGTTGTGAATAACCAGTTGCCACTATTTAAGTTCCAACCCTCGTAATTTCTCGCCCATTGCAGTAGTCATACATCTTCACACCGCATCAAATAACTTTGTCCACATTAAGGTACGTTTACACTGGGATACATGTATCGCGACATGTATGAGGGACATGTCAATTTGACATGTCGCGATACATCACCTCATACAAAAATTCACGGAACTTGTATGCGGACCCTCGAGCTCATACATGTCGCGTATACATTTTGTATATCGCTTTTTGGCCATATACGCGACATGTATGAGCGACATTTGAAGAACTCGCGCATGCGCAGTACTATCATTTCCTGTCGTCTTGTCGACTGCCGCTTATTTTGACGATTAGCGCATGCGTAGTACCAGGCACTTTGGCGGCTGTTTGAGTTTTGAAGGTGCCGACTGTCGTTTCGACGTTAATGTATCTGCATAGAATATCAAAAAGTGCCATATGCAACATTATTCTTCGTGTTTGCGAGGCCATTGTGCAAGTTTTATCCCAAGAAGTGAAGGTAAAAGTTTTATATATATATCAGGTATGTAATACATTATATAATTTTTTCATGCATCTGGCACGTATATCAATGTTTAGCTATTATTCCGGCGGCCTCGCGTGATAATGTTGACAACGGATGCCGACAATCGTGTGTGAGCCGTTGGCATTAGCAATCGCGCGACAATGCAAATGTTTTGTCATGAAATCTTCGTTTTACGAGGAATCCCCAGTGGCTAAAAAACGGAGTGTTACTGCCAACTGATCCTCTGGTGGAATCGCTTCCCAAAAGTTTGTGTTGGTTTTGGACACAAGAGGAGCCACAAGTGATAACAAACCGCGGAAATCCTCCATACTCATCCTAACATAATTTCTAAAATATGCGCCATCCTCTAGCGTTAATTCGCGAGAAACTCTCTGTGCCACCATCTACGCTTCCTCCGCCTTTTCTTCCTATCATCTTCCAAAAGAGCAAGTGTATCAGCACATAAAAATGTGAAATCTTCCAAATCGTCGTCGGAAGCTATCGCACAGTGATACATATCAACCAGTGTAAACGCACGCTCATACATGTATGAGGTTGATACTTGTCAACTCATACAAGTCGCGATACGTGTCGCAAAGTCGCATATACATGTATCTCATACATGTGCCGATACAAATCGCAGTGTAAACGCACCTTTAAACCAACATTTTTGGAAGCAAGAGGGAACGTGACAATGTGGACATTTCTTAACGCGGTTGAGCGTCTCCGTGCGAGCAAATATCGATTGTGGAGCTGGAAGTCTTTCATCGGTAACCACATTTCCAGAATCGATGTAACAGTGTCAACATGACCAACCAGTAGCTGTTTTGCTCCACTCGCACCATCAACAGAAGAGACTCTGCTGACGGTATACTACGCTGGCAACGGGTTCTACACAACGCTGGTGATTACTTTGAAGGACAATAACAGGAGCAAACATGTAACTCTTTTGTATCGGTTGTGAATAACCAGTTGCCACTATTTAAGTTCCAACCCTCGTAATTTCTCGCCCATTGCAGTAGTCATACATCTTCACACCGCATCAAATAACTTTGTCCACATTAAACCAACATTTTTGGAAGCAAGAGGGAACGTGACAATGTGGACATTTCTTAACGCGGTTGAGCGTCTCCGTGCGAGCAAATATCGATTGTGGAGCTGGAAGTCTTTCATCGGTAACCACATTTCCAGAATCGATGTAACAGTGTCAACATGACCAACCAGTAGCTGTTTTGCTCCACTCGCACCATCAACAGAAGAGACTCTGCTGACGGTATACTACGCTGGCAACGGGTTCTACACAACGCTGGTGATTACTTTGAAGGACAATAACAGGAGCAAACATGTAACTCTTTTGTATCGGTTGTGAATAACCAGTTGCCACTATTTAAGTTCCAACCCTCGTAATTTCTCGCCCATTGCAGTAGTCATACATCTTCACACCGCATCAAATAACTTTGTCCACATTAAACCAACATTTTTGGAAGCAAGAGGGAACGTGACAATGTGGACATTTCTTAACGCGGTTGAGCGTCTCCGTGCGAGCAAATATCGATTGTGGAGCTGGAAGTCTTTCATCGGTAACCACATTTCCAGAATCAATATAACAGTGTCAACATGACCAACCAGTAGCTGTTTTGCTCCACTCGCACCATCAACAGAAGAGACTCTGCTGACGGTATACTACGCTGGCAACGGGTTCTACACAACGCTGGTGATTACTTTGAAGGACAATAACAGGAGCAAACATGTAATTCTTTTGTATCGGTTGTGAATAACCAGTTGCCACTATTTAAGTTCCAACCCTCGTAATTTCTCGCCCATTGCAGTAGTCATACATCTTCACACCGCATCAAATAACTTTGTCCACATTAAACCAACATTTTTGGAAGCAAGAGGGAACGTGACAATGTGGACATTTCTTAACGCGGTTGAGCGTCTCCGTGCGAGCAAATATCGATTGTGGAGCTGGAAGTCTTTCATCGGTAACCACATTTCCAGAATCGATGTAACAGTGTCAACATGACCAACCAGTAGCTGTTTTGCTCCACTCGCACCATCAACAGAAGAGACTCTGCTGACGGTATACTACGCTGGCAACGGGTTCTACACAACGCTGGTGATTACTTTGAAGGACAATAACAGGAGCAAACATGTAACTCTTTTGTATCGGTTGTGAATAACCAGTTGCCACTATTTAAGTTCCAACCCTCGTAATTTCTCGCCCATTGCAGTAGTCATACATCTTCACACCGCATCAAATAACTTTGTCCACATTAAACCAACATTTTTGGAAGCAAGAGGGAACGTGACAATGTGAACATTTCTTAACGCGGTTGAGCGTCTCCGTGCGAGCAAATATCGATTGTGGAGCTGGAAGTCTTTCATCGGTAACCACATTTCCAGAATCGATGTAACAGTGTCAACATGACCAACCAGTAGCTGTTTTGCTCCACTCGCACCATCAACAGAAGAGACTCTGCTGACGGTATACTACGCTGGCAACGGGTTCTACACAACGCTGGTGATTACTTTGAAGGACAATAACAGGAGCAAACATGTAACTCTTTTGTATCGGTTGTGAATAACCAGTTGCCACTATTTAAGTTCCAACCCTCGTAATTTCTCGCCCATTGCAGTAGTCATACATCTTCACACCGCATCAAATAACTTTGTCCACATTAAACCAACATTTTTGGAAGCAAGAGGGAACGTGACAATGTGGACATTTCTTAACGCGGTTGAGCGTCTCCGTGCGAGCAAATATCGATTGTGGAGCTGGAAGTCTTTCATCGGTAACCACATTTCCAGAATCAATATAACAGTGTCAACATGACCAACCAGTAGCTGTTTTGCTCCACTCGCACCATCAACAGAAGAGACTCTGCTGACGGTATACTACGCTGGCAACGGGTTCTACACAACGCTGGTGATTACTTTGAAGGACAATAACAGGAGCAAACATGTAATTCTTTTGTATCGGTTGTGAATAACCAGTTGCCACTATTTAAGTTCCAACCCTCGTAATTTCTCGCCCATTGCAGTAGTCATACATCTTCACACCGCATCAAATAACTTTGTCCACATTAAGGTACGTTTACACTGGGATACATGTATCGCGACATGTATGAGGGACATGTCAATTTGACATGTCGCGATACATCACCTCATACAAAAATTCACGGAACTTGTATGCGGACCCTCGAGCTCATACATGTCGCGTATACATTTTGTATATCGCTTTTTGGCCATATACGCGACATGTATGAGCGACATTTGAAGAACTCGCGCATGCGCAGTACTATCATTTCCTGTCGTCTTGTCGACTGCCGCTTATTTTGACGATTAGCGCATGCGTAGTACCAGGCACTTTGGCGGCTGTTTGAGTTTTGAAGGTGCCGACTGTCGTTTCGACGTTAATGTATCTGCATAGAATATCAAAAAGTGCCATATGCAACATTATTCTTCGTGTTTGCGAGGCCATTGTGCAAGTTTTATCCCAAGAAGTGAAGGTAAAAGTTTTATATATATATCAGGTATGTAATACATTATATAATTTTTTCATGCATCTGGCACGTATATCAATGTTTAGCTATTATTCCGGCGGCCTCGCGTGATAATGTTGACAACGGATGCCGACAATCGTGTGTGAGCCGTTGGCATTAGCAATCGCGCGACAATGCAAATGTTTTGTCATGAAATCTTCGTTTTACGAGGAATCCCCAGTGGCTAAAAAACGGAGTGTTACTGCCAACTGATCCTCTGGTGGAATCGCTTCCCGAAAGTTTGTGTTGGTTTTGGACACAAGAGGAGCCACAAGTGATAACAAACCGCGGAAATCCTCCATACTCATCCTAACATAATTTCTAAAATATGCGCCATCCTCTAGCGTTAATTCGCGAGAAACTCTCTGTGCCACCATCTACGCTTCCTCCGCCTTTTCTTCCTATCATCTTCCAAAAGAGCAAGTGTATCAGCACATAAAAATGTGAAATCTTCCAAATCGTCGTCGGAAGCTATCGCACAGTGATACATATCAACCAGTGTAAACGCACGCTCATACATGTATGAGGTTGATACTTGTCAACTCATACAAGTCGCGATACGTGTCGCAAAGTCGCATATACATGTATCTCATACATGTGCCGATACAAATCGCAGTGTAAACGCACCTTTAAACCAACATTTTTGGAAGCAAGAGGGAACGTGACAATGTGGACATTTCTTAACGCGGTTGAGCGTCTCCGTGCGAGCAAATATCGATTGTGGAGCTGGAAGTCTTTCATCGGTAACCACATTTCCAGAATCGATGTAACAGTGTCAACATGACCAACCAGTAGCTGTTTTGCTCCACTCGCACCATCAACAGAAGAGACTCTGCTGACGGTATACTACGCTGGCAACGGGTTCTACACAACGCTGGTGATTACTTTGAAGGACAATAACAGGAGCAAACATGTAACTCTTTTGTATCGGTTGTGAATAACCAGTTGCCACTATTTAAGTTCCAACCCTCGTAATTTCTCGCCCATTGCAGTAGTCATACATCTTCACACCGCATCAAATAACTTTGTCCACATTAAACCAACATTTTTGGAAGCAAGAGGGAACGTGACAATGTGGACATTTCTTAACGCGGTTGAGCGTCTCCGTGCGAGCAAATATCGATTGTGGAGCTGGAAGTCTTTCATCGGTAACCACATTTCCAGAATCGATGTAACAGTGTCAACATGACCAACCAGTAGCTGTTTTGCTCCACTCGCACCATCAACAGAAGAGACTCTGCTGACGGTATACTACGCTGGCAACGGGTTCTACACAACGCTGGTGATTACTTTGAAGGACAATAACAGGAGCAAACATGTAATTCTTTTGTATCGGTTGTGAATAACCAGTTGCCACTATTTAAGTTCCAACCCTCGTAATTTCTCGCCCATTGCAGTAGTCATACATCTTCACACCGCATCAAATAACTTTGTCCACATTAAACCAACATTTTTGGAAGCAAGAGGGAACGTGACAATGTGGGCATTTCTTAACGCGGTTGAGCGTCTCCGTGCGAGCAAATATCGATTGTGGAGCTGGAAGTCTTTCATCGGTAACCACATTTCCAGAATCGATGTAACAGTGTCAACATGACCAACCAGTAGCTGTTTTGCTCCACTCGCACCATCAACAGAAGAGACTCTGCTGACGGTATACTACGCTGGCAACGGGTTCTACACAACGCTGGTGATTACTTTGAAGGACAATAACAGGAGCAAACATGTAACTCTTTTGTATCGGTTGTGAATAACCAGTTGCCACTATTTAAGTTCCAACCCTCGTAATTTCTCGCCCATTGCAGTAGTCATACATCTTCACACCGCATCAAATAACTTTGTCCACATTAAACCAACATTTTTGGAAGCAAGAGGGAACGTGACAATGTGGACATTTCTTAACGCGGTTGAGCGTCTCCGTGCGAGCAAATATCGATTGTGGAGCTGGAAGTCTTTCATCGGTAACCACATTTCCAGAATCGATGTAACAGTGTCAACATGACCAACCAGTAGCTGTTTTGCTCCACTCGCACCATCAACAGAAGAGACTCTGCTGACGGTATACTACGCTGGCAACGGGTTCTACACAACGCTGGTGATTACTTTGAAGGACAATAACAGGAGCAAACATGTAACTCTTTTGTATCGGTTGTGAATAACCAGTTGCCACTATTTAAGTTCCAACCCTCGTAATTTCTCGCCCATTGCAGTAGTCATACATCTTCACACCGCATCAAATAACTTTGTCCACATTAAACCAACATTTTTGGAAGCAAGAGGGAACGTGACAATGTGGACATTTCTTAACGCGGTTGAGCGTCTCCGTGCGAGCAAATATCGATTGTGGAGCTGGAAGTCTTTCATCGGTAACCACATTTCCAGAATCAATATAACAGTGTCAACATGACCAACCAGTAGCTGTTTTGCTCCACTCGCACCATCAACAGAAGAGACTCTGCTGACGGTATACTACGCTGGCAACGGGTTCTACACAACGCTGGTGATTACTTTGAAGGACAATAACAGGAGCAAACATGTAATTCTTTTGTATCGGTTGTGAATAACCAGTTGCCACTATTTAAGTTCCAACCCTCGTAATTTCTCGCCCATTGCAGTAGTCATACATCTTCACACCGCATCAAATAACTTTGTCCACATTAAACCAACATTTTTGGAAGCAAGAGGGAACGTGACAATGTGGACATTTCTTAACGCGGTTGAGCGTCTCCGTGCGAGCAAATATCGATTGTGGAGCTGGAAGTCTTTCATCGGTAACCACATTTCCAGAATCGATATAACAGTGTCAACATGACCAACCAGTAGCTGTTTTGCTCCACTCGCACCATCAACAGAAGAGACTCTGCTGACGGTATACTACGCTGGCAACGGGTTCTACACAACGCTGGTGATTACTTTGAAGGACAATAACAGGAGCAAACATGTAATTCTTTTGTATCGGTTGTGAATAACCAGTTGCCACTATTTAAGTTCCAACCCTCGTAATTTCTCGCCCATTGCAGTAGTCATACATCTTCACACCGCGTCAAATAACTTTGTCCACATTAAACCAACATTTTTGGAAGCAAGAGGGAACGTGACAATGTGGACATTTCTTAACGCGGTTGAGCGTCTCCGTGCGAGCAAATATCGATTGTGGAGCTGGAAGTCTTTCATCGGTAACCACATTTTCAGAATCGATATAACAGTGTCAACATGACCAACCAGTAGCTGTTTTGTGAGATAGCTCTATTGAATCCGCCTTTGATTACCCGTCGTAGGACGCACTAAACAAATCGTACTGTGCGTCATCCACAGAAACGATTTCTGGATTACATACACTTACGTACGTGAGTGTCTTTCTGAGAAGTTAAGGATTCAAATGGTAACAAATAATTCTAGCATAAGAGACGTGTTTGGCTCTTACTGGGACATGGTTTTGAAATAATTGCAGATACCTCTTTCTGTTACGGCTTTGTGCTATCGACTATCAAACGCGATAGAGGATCGACATTATACTTGACAAGAGGTTATAATAATGATAACTTTTCTTGTTTCGCAATGTCAACAAGACGTGTTTGGGTCTGTTGTTACATACGACGGGAATGTTGAAGAGATCACCGCACCATTTCCTTACAGGAAATATAAATGTCACAGCAGTGTAAACACGTCGCCTACAGGGCTCGCGTGATCCTTTTGCTGAATCAGAAGACAGAGCGATTGATAATTGTATAGTTGGCAGCTGCAACCAGGAGAGTTAAAACCTATCGGGCCGCGCGGGATTAGCCGAGCGGTCTCAGGCGCTGCAGACTGGGCGGCTGGCCCCGGTGGAGGTTCGAGTCCTCCCTCGGGCATGGATGTGTGTGCTTGTCCTTAGGATAACTTAGGTTAAGTAGTGTGTAAGCTTAGGGACTGATGACCTTATCAGTTAGGTCCGATAAGTTTTGACACACATTTGAACATTTTTTAACAAAACCGATCGGAAACATTTCCACCGTTTGCTTTTTCAAGATGTATCGGGCCTACATTAGAACAAAAATGAGACACACTGTAAAGTTAAAAAAAATAAGTTTTTCCATAAACGCACGGAACTTTCAGAGTAGTCATTGTATTACTTTAAGGAGCAGAATGTCAGGGCAGACACGCTCGATTACAGGGGTAGCATATGCGGCAGTGCAGGATCGTTAATAATGGATGAGTCGCGACTGTCGATGTTATGACGTCACCATAGTGTATCAGCAAGAGACGTCCCCCGAGACCAGAATATGCGTAACGGAACTGAAGCGAAGGGAACAGTTAATCCTGGGATGCTCGTCATATTTCCAACATTTTCCGTCGTTTTCTACTTGGCTTATCTAAGTATAATATTTCAAAATAGTGTTTTAATCGAAAATATTTACAGTACTGTTATCAACGCAAAACCGAGGGATACAGATATTTTTTATATCAGAAAGAGGCTTTACATTTTCTGTCATCTGAGAGTCCTCACGGATCATATTTCTCAACATTAAATTCAACCTGGACAGCGGCTATTATTCTTAACGTCGAGTGACGACAGAGCAATTGGCAGAATTTATTAGGTATCCATGTGGGGAAACAGCGCCGCAGACATCGACACCTTATGTGGTAGCAAGGCACCACTGATAGGGTCCCGGAAAAAAAGGCGATGATCATTTTTGAAATTATCTTGATTTGTTACTCAAGTTTGGGGGCAAGAATACGGATAAGGTCTGACGCAAGAAAGCCGTCGCGAACAACTCCGTTACCGGTTGTAACGTAACTTTCGGCCTACAGCTGTTTTCGCGGCAATTTATAAACACCGCGTCATTTTAATTGCCGGTCTATTTGATGCTGACGAATTACAGAGCAGTGAACTGGAAAGAAACGTGATTACGATGACGAGATGGGGGCCATTTCTCAGCTGTAGTTTATTCTAAAGAACGTAACATTTCATATTGTCTTTTCTGTGGATTAAAGGAGGCAACACTATGCACTTTCAGTCTGTTCCCCTAAGCAATGAAAGTATAAGGCAGAACATTTTGACGAGTCGGTCCAATCACTTCATCGCCACGTTAGTACGGGCGACCCAGTTTGATAGCGTCTCTGGTTTGGAAACAGAGATTCAGCCGTGGGCAAAAGTCTGCGGCCATTACTAGAGGCGCGCCCCTACTTCCCAGATACAGCAGTGCACACAGCGAGAGCTGAATAATAAACTAACTAACTACTAACTAACTCCGTCTACAGGCCGCAAGCGACCCATCGGGACCATCCGACCGCCGTATCATCCTCAGGTGAGGATGCGGATAGGAGGGGCATGGGGTCAGCACACCGCTCTCCCGGTCGTTAAGACGGTTTTCAGTGACCGGAGCCGCTACTATTCGGTCGAGTAGCTCCTCAATTGGCATCACGAGGCTGAGTGCACCCCGAAAAATGGCAACAGCACGTGGCGGCGGGACGGTGACCCATCCAAGCGCCGGCCACGCCCGACAGCGCTTAACTTCGGTGATCGCACGGGAACCGGTGTATCCACTGTGGCAAGGCCGTTGCCGCTGAATAATAAACACAAAAATAAATGTGACGAAGCTACTACAGTGATTCTATCATTTTTTTCCTCGTCTCAATGTATATCTACGGCACAACAGTAACGTAATTTCGATGACGTTGTGGTCTACGTGGATAAAAGGTTAAACATAATCTGTCGCAACTAATGGGTGCTCAGTTCCTTACGACCTGCTAACAACGTAGCGTCATTTGTTACCAATACTGAGTAAACTGGAAGCTGCTAAATATCGCCTCCAGAACGGTATGAGGATAGTCTCCAAACCAGCAGCTGCAACATTCGATATTCACATCGAAGCATCGGTCTGAACGAAACAAAAGTAGAATGCGTCGTTCACAGAAATGATCTGAGTACCGGAGAGGCTTTCCTACGTAAAGTCAGTCTACCAAAGACAAATTGAAGACGCCAGTAGTACACAGTACCTTTAGCTTAGCAACTTCGTTTGCCGTAATTGTGAATTGGTTTCCAAAGATTAGGCACACAGTCGATTCGCGTAAATTTCTAATACAGACTACTTCTATGGACTATTCAGACACGTCGGAGAGCGGACGCCAAATTTCGCACGAGCAGCTACTAGTGACAAATCGCTTCTCTGTCATTAACAAGGCAACTATGATACCAGTTTGATACTTGTCAGGAATTTGTAAGAAATCACAGCACCACTTCCTGCAGGAGGATGGAACTACAAGGTTAACACTTTGGCAACAGAGGTTGTGCAATTTGATTGTGGGGTCAGAAAATAAAGCGATGGAAATTCCGCGTTTGGCTCTTGTAAGCCGCTGTGTGCCAAACGATTGGTTAGTTGTACGCCAGTGATGTTTTTTAAGAGTCTTTAAAGCTGTAACAGAGCAAAAAGGTACTCCCTTCGAAAAGATAAACTAGACAATACAACCAGTCTTTGGGAATACTGAACGTATCAACTTAGGTGCAGGAGTGTGAGGCCAGGCTCTGTAGATTGTAGGGGCTGCATTATGTGGCGTTGAAGAGTAAGGCGCGAGTGTCCATGTCACGACGACAGTGTCTGTGTGTCACGAAACGAGGCCTGCCGTGACGTGTATAGAATATAGGGGAATGACTGTAATTCTGTCGTTCTTAAAAATATGGAATTTTCGGGACAGTGTTTTAAACGTTGCTGTCATTCCACCTTGACAAATGAACAGAGGTAGTCATCGCATTAATAATGTGAGTCTTGAGTAAGTTGTTGTTGTTGTTGTGGTCTTCAGTCCTGAGACTGGTTTGATACAGCTCTCCATGCTACTCTATCCTGTGCAAGATTCTTCATCTCCCAGTACCTACTGCAACCCACATCCTTCTGAATCTGCTTAGTGTATTCATCTCTTGGTCTTCCTCTACGATTTTTACCCTCCACGCTGCCCTCCATTATTAAATGATGCCTCAGAACATGTCCTATCAACCGATCCCTTCTTCTAGTCAAGTTGTGCCACAAACGTCTCTTCTCCCCTATCCTATTCAGTACCTCCTCATTAGTTATGTGATCTACTCATCTAACCTTCAGCATTCTTCTGTAGCACAACATTTCGAAAGCTTCTATTCTCTTCTTGTCCAAACTATTTATCGTCCATGTTTCACTTCCATACATGGCTACACTCCATACAAATACTTTCAGAAACGACTTCCTGACACTTAAATACACTCGATGTTCACAAATTTCTCTTCTTCAGAAACGCTTTCCTTGCCAATGCCAGTCTACATTTTATATCCTCTCTACTTCGACCATCATCAGTTATTTTGCTCCCCAAGTAGCAAAACTCCTTTACTACTTTAAGTGTTTCATTTCCTAATCTAATTCCCTCAGCATCACCCGACTTAATTCGACTATATTCCATTATCCTCGTTCTGCTTTTGTTGATGTTCATCTTATATCCTCCCTTCTAGACACTATCCATTCCGTTCAACTGCTCTTCCAAGTCCTTTGCTGTCTCTGACAGAATTACAATGTCATCGGCAAACCTCAAAGTTTTTATTTCTTCTCCATGGATTTTAATACCGAATTTTTCTTTTGTTCCCTACACTGCTTGCTCAATATACAGATTGAAAAACATCTGGGAAAGGCTACAACCCTGTCTCACTCCCTTCCCAACCACTGCTTCCCTTTCATGTCCCTCGACTCTTATAGCTGCCATCTGGTTTCTGTACAAATTATAAATAGCCTTTCGCTCCCTGTATTTTACCATTGCCACCTTCAGAATTTGAAAGAGAGTATTCCAGTCAACATTGTCAAAAGCTTTCTCTAAGTCTACAAATGCCAGAAACGTAGGTTTGCCTTTCCTTAATTTAGCTTCTAAGATAAGTCGAAGGGTCAGTATTGCCTCACGTGTTCCAATATTTCTACGGAATCCAAACTGATCTTCCCGAGGTCGGCTTCTACTAGTTTTTCCATTCGTCTGTAAAGAATTCGCGTTAGTATTTTGCAGCTGTGGCTTATTAAACTGGTTGTTCGGTAATTTTCACATATGTCAACACCTGCTTTCTTTGGGATTGGAATTATTATATTCTTCTTGAAGTCTGAGGGTATTCCACCTGTCTCATACATCTTGCTCACCAGATGATAGAGTTTTGTCAGGACTGGCTCTCCCAAGGCCGTCAATAGTTCTAATGGAATGTTGTCTACTCCCGGGGCCTTGTTTCAACTCAGGTCTTTCAGTGCTCCGTCAAACTCTTCACGCAGTATCATATCTCCCATTTCATCTTCATCTACATCCTCTCCTATTTCCTTGATATTGTCCTCAAGTACATCACCCTTGTACAGACCTTCTATATACTCCTTCCACCTTTCTGCTGTTCCTTCTTTGCTTACTACTGGGTTTCCATCTGAGCTCTTGATATTCATACAAGTGGTTCTCTTTTCTCCAAAGGTCGCTTTAATTTTCCTGTAGGCTGTATCTATCTTACCCCTAGTGAGATAAGCCTCTACATCCTTACATTTGTCCTCTAGCCATCCCTGCTTAGCCATTTTTCACTTCCTGACGATCTCATTTTTGAGACGTCTGTATTCCTTTTTGCCTGCTTCATTTACTGCATTTTTATATTTCCTCCTTGCATCAATTAAATTTATTTCTTCTGTTACACAAGGCTTTCTACTAGCCCTCGTCTTTTTACCTACTTGATCATTTGCTGCCTTCACTACTACATCCCTCAATGCTACCCATTCTTCTTCTACTGTATTTCTGTCCCCCATTCTTGTCAATTGTTCCCTTATGCTCTCCCTGAAACTCTGTACAACCTCTGGTTTAGTCAGTTTATCCAGGTCCCATCTCCTTAAATTCCTACCTTTTTGCAGTTTCTTCAGTTTTAGTCTACAGTTCATAACCAATACATTGTGGTCAGAGTCCACATCTGCCCCTGGAAACGTCCTACAATTTAAAACCTGGTTCCTAAATCTCTGTCTTACCATTATATAATCTATCTGAAACCTGTCAGTATCTCCAGGCTTCTTCCATGTATACAACCTTCTTTTATGATTTTCTTGAACCAAGTGTTAGCTATGATTAAGTTGTGCTCTGTGCAAAATTCTACCAGGCGGCTTCCTCTTTCATTTCTTAGCCTCAGTCGATATTCACCTACTATGTTTCCTTCTCTCCCTTTTTCTACTACCGAATTCCAGTCACCCATGACTATTAAATTTTCGTCTCCCTTCACTATCTGAATAATTTCTTTGATTTCATCATACATTTGTTCAATTTCTTCGTCATCTGCAGAGCTAGTTGGCATATAAACTTGTGCTACTGTAGTAGGCGTGGGCTTCGTGTCTATCTTTGCCACAATAATGCGTTCACTATGCTGTTCGTAATAGCTTACCCCCACTTCTTTTTTTTTATTCATTATTAAACCTACTCCTGCATTACCCCTATTTGATTTTGTATTTATAATCCTGTATTCGCCTGACCAAAAGTCTTGTTCCTCCTGCCACCGAACTTCACTAATTCCCACTATGTCTAACTTTAACCTATCCATTTACATTTTTAAATTTTCTAACCTACCTAACCGATTAAGAGATCTGACATTCCACGCTCCGATCCATAGAACGCCAGTTTTCTTTCTCCTGATAATGACGTTCACTTTATTAGTCCCCTCCCAGAGATCCGAATGGGGGACTATTTTACCTCCGGAATATTTTACCCAAGAGGACGCCATCATCATTTAACCATACAGTGAAGCTGCATGCCCTCGGGAAAAATTACGGCTGTAGTTTCCCCTTGCTTTCAACCGTTCGCAGTACCAGCACAGCAAGGCCGTTTTGGTTATTGTTACAAGGCCGGATCAGTCGATCATCCAGACTGTTGCCCCTGCAACTACTGAAAAGGCTGCTGCCACTCTTCAGGAACCACGCGTTTGTCTGGCCTGTCAACAGATACCCCTCCGTTGTGGTTGCACCTACGGTACGGCTATCTGTATCGCTGAGGCACGCAAGCCTCCCCACCAACGGCAAGGTCCATGGTTCACGGGGGGGAGGTTGAGTAAGTTAGGTTAACTGAATTACAACGTGTGTGATACTGGCACAACGAGTACTTCAGTTGTAAAAATAAGTGCTTCCAGCTACAGATACTGTAACTGTCTAATGCATTTGGTTTCAAACAACTGCATACATGCAGCGCTACAGGAACGTAACTCAAATCTGACGTACAGGTGACTTTACTCATCGTGATGGGTAATATACGGAATATGTATACATAAACGGGACCAATCGCCACGATGAGAACAAGATAAATTTCAAGCATCACTTACACGTATATCTGACTGAGCTGACGCACTACACTGCACTTTTTCAGAAACGAATAACATGTTCATGTTTCATTTTTGAATATTTCTTAAAAGGGCCAAAGTAAATGCAATACGAGCCACCACTTAATTCACAAAATCATGTATAGCAAATGTTCATACTGACCACCGTTTTCATGCTGGCGTAGCGCCTTAGGTATTCAATTGCGACCTCTAGCTTCTATACTGAGATTTCTTCATTTGACGCTGTCTTTGTGCCCTACACTTTTGCTCAAATTGTGTTTCCGCACCCTGCATATGCCAGACGAGGCGTGACGAAATGTCGGTCGAATTCTCAGGAGTCCAGTGCACTTAATCTCTGGCAGAAAGTGATGAAAACGGCAAAATGGCAGAACCCGTTGGTAGTGATGTGTAACTTTAAAATTCAGTAGACGATACGTTTAAGAAAGGCGCTAAGGAAATGGATGTAAAGTACGTTTCTTGATTACGAAAACGTACAGTAAAGTGCCAAACGTATAAGTGTGGTGAGGAGGGCGTCAGTCACGCTGTTATGGGGCAACAAATGAGACCGCACAGAATCGGTACTAGTGAAAGCAAAGACATTGGTCAACTGCCAAAGCATTGAAAACGAAGCATAATTTTTAACTGCGTTGGTCACATTGTTCCTGTGTCCGTGGGTAATGACGGTACTCTTTTATATCGTCTGTGATCGGTAATGATGACTCAGAGACTGTTAAATACGGTGACATTAACTTCTCTTTGTACCTCAGTATGTACCTACAACATATGGGCAATGAATGATCTATGGGAACAACGCAGCCGTCGACCAGAGTTTAGTACTTGCTGCGTATTTCCATGTGGCCTGTTTACTGAACAGGCAAGGTGAACGGCACGACAGATACGACGTTTACACTGGACACAACATTCAGAAGACGAAAATTTCGGAAATCGCTTTTTTCAAGTCATCGTTACATATTAAACCGTAATAGGTTCTGCTAGTCTGAAGAAGCCTCCGTGTTGCGAGCTTCATAATTTTTAGGCGTATGGTCTCTGCAGTGCAACTGACCTTGATACAGCGAACTTGTCGGTGCGTTCCTAATATCGAGAGGAGACATTGCCAAATAGTGGAGGGGACGGATTTGTTACGGGCGGCAGTGAAAATATACGCAGGAAAAGGACATTGCACAAAAAGGTTTATCCACGTCCGTTAAAGCGTTCGAAGATACTTTATTGAGCCATCAAAGTTACGATTACTGGTGCACGGTTCTGAATTAAGTGTAGATATAGATTGAGGACCTATTTTGTTTTGCGGCTTTGTGGTATCTACTATTCAAACACGATGGAGAATGGACGGCATACTTGACAAAGAGGTTTCAAAGATGATAACTTTACGTGTCTCCACATTGTCAACAAGACGAGAACGGGCTTGTTTTTATATTTGACCGAAATGTGCTGGAGATCACAGCACCATATCGGGAAAGAAGACGTTACGGCGATGTAAACATGTGGTCTACACGTCTCACGCGATCCTTTCGCTGTATCAGCAGACACAGCGATTAATAATTTTATACTTGGCAGCTGTAACCGGGAGAGTTGAAACCAATCGGAAACATGTCCGCCGTTCGAGTTTTCAAGCTGTATTAGGCCTATACTAGAGCAAAAATGAGACTCATTAAAATGCGGGAAAATGTTTCTTCCGTACTCTAGTAATAAGAATGTGGGGCCAGGGTCACTCGATTACAGGGATGGCGCGTTAGGCAGTGCAGGTTCGTTCGTAATGAATGAGTCGCGAGTGTCGATGTTACGACGTCACCATACGTCTCAACGATAGACGCCATCCAGAGACTTGAATATATGTAACCCAACTGAAGCGAAAGGAACAGCTAATTCAGGGAAACGCGCCATATTTCTAGCATTTACCGTCGTTTGCTACTTTCCTCTTCTAAGTGTCATGCTTCGCCTAGCGTTTTTACGCAAAGTTAGAACTGTTGTCAACGAAAAACCGAGGAATACAGATATTCTTTTGTATAAGAAAAGGGCTTTTTTTCCAGTCATCAGATAGGCCGCACAGTTCAGATTCGCAAAAATAATTTCACCCTGTACAGCGGCTGTTCTGCAGAGCAGTTCGTCGAATCATTTGCGTCCCGACGTGGGGAAACAGCGTCGCAGACGTCGACACCTCGTCTGGCAGCACGACGGTAGTGATACAGTGCCGGAAAAATGGCGATGGACATTTCTACAGTGATCCTGAACTGCTACTAAGGTTCAGCTCGACAAGAGCACGGACGGTGTCTGGCGCAAGAATGCCGTCGCAAGCAACTCCGTTTCCCATTGTAACGGAATTTCCGGCCCACAGCTGTTTTCGCGGCAATTTATTGTGAACTGCGAGTCATTTTAACTGTCCGTTACCTGACTCTGACGAAATACAGGGCGGTGAAATGGGAAGAACTGCGATTACGATGATAAGCTCAAGGCTTTTCTTAGCTGTGCTTTAATCGGAAGAACTTAACATTTCTCATCGCGTTTTCTGTGGATTAAGGGAGAGATACTGCGTGAAGAGTTTGACAGAGCACTGAAAGACCTAAGTCGAAACAAGGCCCCGGGAGTAGACAACATTCCATTAGAACTACTGATGGCCTTGGGAGAGCCAGTCATGACAAAACTCTACCATCTGGTGAGCAAGATGTATGAGACAGGCGAAATACCCTCAGACTTCTAGAAGAATATAATAATTCCAATCCCAAAGAAAGCAGGTGTTGACAGATGTGAAAATTACCGAACTATCAGTTTAATAAGTCACAGCAGCAAAATACTAACGCGAATTCTTTACAGACAAATGGAAAAACTGGTAGAAGCGGACCTCGGGGAAGATCAGTTTGGATTCCGTAGAAATGTTGGAACACGTGAGGCAACACTAACCTTACGACTTATCTTAGAAGAAAGATTAAGAAAAGGCAAACCTACGTTTCCAGCATTTGTAGACTTAGAGAAAGCTTTTGACAATGTTAACTGGAATACTCTCTTTCAAATTCTGAAGGTGGAAGGGGTAAAATACAGGGAGCGAAAGGCTATTTACAATTTGTACAGAAACCAGATGGCAGTTATAAGAGTCGAGGGGCATGGAAGCAGTGGTTGGGAAAGGAGTGAGACAGGGTTGTAGTCTCTCCCTGATGTTATTCAATCTGTATATTGAGCAAGCAGTAAAGGAAACAAAAGAAAAATCCGGAGTAGGGATTAAAATCCATAGAGAAGAGATAAAAACTTTGAGGTTCGCCGATGACATTGTAATTCTATCAGAGACAGCAAAGGACTTGGAAGAGCAGTTGAACGGAATGGATAGTGTCTTGAAAGGAGGATATAAGATGAACATCAACAAAAGCAAAACGAGGATAATGGAATGTAGTCGAATTAAATCGGGTGATGCTGAGGGAATTAGATTAGGAAATGAGACACTTAAAGCAGTAAAGGAGTTTTGCTACTTGGGATGCAAAATAACTGATGATGGTCGAAGTAGAGAGGATATAAAATGTAGACCTGCAATGGCAAGGAAAGCGTTTCTGAAGAACAGAAATTTGTTAACATCTAGTATAGATTTAAGTGTCAGGAAGTCGTTTCTCAAAGTATTTGTATGGAGTGTAGCCATGTATGGAAGTGAAACATGGACGATAACTAGTTTGGACAAGAAGAGAATAGAAGCTTTCGAAATGTGGTGCTACAGAAGAATGCTGAAGATAAGGTGGGTAGATCATGTAACTAATGAGGAGGTATTGAATAGGATTGGGGAGAAGAGAATTTTGTGGCACAACTTGACTAGAAGAAGGGTTGGTTGGTAGGACACGTTTTGAGGCATCAAGGAATCACAAATTTAGCATTGGAGGGCAGCGTGGAGGGTACAAATCGTAGAGGGAGACCAAGAGATGAATACACTAAGCAGATTCAGAAGGATGTAGGTTGCAGTAAGTACTGGGAGATGAAGAAGCTTGCACAGGATAGAGTAGCATGGAGAGCTGCATCAAACCAGTCTCAGGACTGAAGACCACAACAACAACAAGGGAGAGAACACTGTGCTGTTTCAGTCTATTCCCCTAAGCAATGAAACTAAAAGACAGATTTACCCCGAGTCGGCAAATCGCTTCATCGTCTCGCTAATACGGAAGACTTCCAGCTTGAAAACGGAGATTCAGCCGTTGACAAAAGTTTGTTAGCGACGCTTCCTCAGTTCCCAAGCAGAGCAGTGCACACAGCGAGAGGTGAGTAACACACACGGAAACGATTGACTCCGCTAAGTATACTGATATCAGGTGTATTTTATTTCTGTCTGGTCTCACTATAAACCAACGGCAGAAGAGTAACATAGAGTGACGTGGTAGTTGTAGGTGCAGGAACGGTGAAGTAAATCTGTCGGAACAAAGAGGTGCTATCAGTTTCTTCTGACCAGAAGACAACATACCTTCGTATACTACCAATATGTTACCAATTCTGACTAAACTGAAAGCGGCTAAATACTTCCTCCAGAACCATATCTGTACTGGCTGCAAAACTTTAATAGTGGCTGAAAGTTTTGATGTGTACTTCGAAGCATCTGTGTAAACGAAACAAAAGAGTCGTTCATGGAAATCTTCTGAGTGCAACAGACGCTATGTTACGTACGAGTCAGTGTATCAATGACAAATTAAAAATTCTAGTAGCACACAGTGATTGTAGTACAGCTACGATGTTTCCCGAAACTGCGTCACGGTTTTTAAAGATTACGCACATGTACCTTTGGCGCCAATTTCTACTACAGTTCTCTAGTCAGTACTCTTTAAACACGACGGAGAGTGCACAACACATTTGGTACAAGCAGATATTAATGACAAATTCATTCTTTGTTGTTATCAAGGCAACTTTGATACTGATTTGATACGTGGCCGCAATGTGTGAGATGATGCAGAAGTACCTTGCGGGGGAAGATGCAACACTTTGGCAAGAGATGTTGCGGGATTCGATTGCCGAGACAGAAATCAAACCGATGCAAATTTGTACGTTTGGCACTTGTAACCCGCAATGTTGCAAACGAAGTCTTAGTTATACCGCATTAATATGTCAAAAACGTATATGAAATCTTCACTCAACAAGGAGCACCCCTTTTAAACGCTTAAACTTGATAATACAGCAATATTTTGGAACACTAAACGTATCATATTGTGAGAAGAGCATAAGGTAGGGGCTGCATATGTGACGTTTGAGAGTCCTCGTAATAAAGAGGACGCGAGTGCAGATGTTATAACATCACCGTTGTGTATCAGGGAACGCGATGTGTATAGAACACACGCAGATTTTCCAGAGCAGGTCTCCACACCTGCATCTACGTTTCCAGGGCTGGGCTGACAGCGATGAGCTGCCGCTGTGTCTTATGACGGAAGTGCTTGCCGACCGCCACAAACACACGTGAGAGAAAAGCCAAGTAGCGTTTTCTGGTACATCACGCGTCTTATCTCGATATTGTGTCGCTATCTGTGCTGGCTTAAGCACAAGTCATAGCTCTTTATTCCATGTAAAAATCGGACATGGCGGATGTCACTTCTTAAAGCATAATGCCACACGTGACACGCACTCCTGAGGAAATGGCCAAAAGGCTACGTGCTTCCTGCCAAACCTATTCTGCGGAAGCGGCCAGCTAAATGAGCCACAGTCCAACAGCGACAGGTATCCATCGAATTGCTGCAATTCTGTCGTTTATGAAAAAAAGAATTGTCAGGGCACTGTTTGAAAAGTTTGCTGGCGTTCCACCTGGCCAAACGTAACAAGGATAGTTATCGAATTAACATTGCGACTCTTGGGGAAAGTGGGTTAATTCAATTACTACATGTGTGACACTAATACAACAAAGTCAGTTGTTGAAATCAGTACTTGATTCCATGTATAGACAATGTAACTGTCTAATCCATTTGTTGTCGAACCTAAACACGGCAAGAATGGATGCATGCTCCGTGTATCTCTACGGTCGAACACATGATAGATGGTGTATGTCCACAGTTCCACATGCGCCAACGAGCGGCGTATAACCAGTCAGGCACCGTAAATTAAAGCGTTGGTGGTCTGCGTTCTGCCGATCGACGCTGCCCAGCGACACGACACAATAATATCTAAGACACGAGCTTTTTCCTTGTCATCGCCTTTTCAGTGAATTAACAGATCGTTTTTTATCTGTTACCGTTTAACGAATGCAATTTGTAGAAACAGAACGTGAACAGTTAGATCCATTGCACCCAAGTAAAACAGGTTCTCGCACTGAGTTTGAATTTCGCTTCCATAAAAAACAGATCAAAATCAAATAGGGGTAATGCAGGAGTAGGTTTAATAATGAAAAGGAAAATAGGAATGCGGGTAAGTTACTACAAACAGCATAGTGAACGCATTATTGTGGTCAAGATAGATACGAAGCCCACACCTACCACAGTAGTACAAGTTTATATGCCTACTAGCTCGGCAGATGGCGAAGAAATTGAAGAAATGTATGATGAAATAAAATAAATTATTCAGATAGTGAAGGGAGACGAAAATTTAATACTCATGGGTGACTGGAATTCGTCAGTAGAAAAAGGGAGAGAAGGAAACGTAGTAGGTGAATATGGATTGGGAGTAAGAAACGAAAGAGGAAGCCATCTAGTAGAATTTTGCACAGAACACAACTTAATCATAGCTAACACTTGGTTCAAGAATCGTAAAAGAAGTTTGTATACATGGAAGAAGCCTGGAGATACTGACAGGTTTCAGATAGATTATATAATGGTAAGACAGGGATTTAGGAACCAGGTTTTAAATTGAACTGTAGATTAAAACTGAAGAAACTGCAAACAGGTGGGAATTTAAGGAGATGGGAACTGGATAAACTGACTAATCCAGATGTTGTACAGGGTTTCAGGGAGAGCGTAAGGGAACAAATGGTAGGACTGGGGGAAAGAAATACAGTAGAAGAAGAATGAGTAACTTTGAGGGATGAAGTAGTGAAGGCAGCAGAGGATCAAGTAGGTAAAAAGACGAGGGCTAGTAGAAATCCTTGGGTAACAGAGGAAATATTGAATTTAATTGATGAAAGGAGAAAATATAAAAATGCAATAAATGAAGCAGGCAAAAATGAATACAAACGTCTCAAAAATGAGATCGATAGGAAGTGCAAAATGGCTAAGCAAGGATGGCTAGAGGACAAATGTAAGAATGTAGAGGCTTGTCTCACCAGGGGTAAGATAGATACTGCCTACAGGAAAATTATAGAGACCTTTGGAGATAAGAGAACCACTTGTATGAATATCAAGAGCTCAGATGGAAACCCAGTTCTAAGCAAAGAAGGGAAAGCAGAAAGGTGGAAGGAGTATATAGAGGGTCTATACAAGGGCGATGTACTTGATGACAATATTATGGAAATGGAAGAGAATGTAGGTGAAGATGAAATGGGAGATACGATACTGCGTGAAGAGTTTGACAGAGCACTGAAAGACCTGAGTCGAAACAAAGCTCCGGGAGTAGATAACATTCCATTAGAACTACTGACAGCCTTGGGAGATCCAGTCATGACAAAACTCTACCATCTGGAGAGGAAGATGTATGAGACAGGTGAAATACCCTCAGACATCAAGAAGAATATAATAATTCCAATCCCAAAGAAAGCAGGTGTTGACAGATGTGAAAATTACCGAACTATCAGTTTAATAAGTCACGGCTGCAAAATACTAACGCGAAATCTTTACAGACGAATGGAAAAACTGGTAGAAGCCGACCTCGGGGAAGATCAGTTTGGATTCCGTAGAAATATCGGAACACGTGAGGTAATACTGACCCTACGACTTATCTTAGAAGCTAGATTGAGGAAAGGCAAACCTACTTTTCTACATTTGTAGTCTTAGAGAAAGCTTTTGACAATGTTGACTGGAATACTCTCTTTCAAATTCTGAAGGTGGCAGGGGTAAAATACAGGGAGCGAAAAGCTATTTACAATTTGTACAGAAACCAGATGGCAGTTATAAGAGTCGAGGGACATGAAAGGGAAGCAGTGGTTGGGAAGGGAGTGAGACAGGGTTGTAGCCTCTCCCCGATGTTGTTCAATCTGTATATTGAACAAGCAGTGAAGGAAAAAAAAGAAAAATTCGGAGTAGGTATTAAAATCCATGGAGAAGAAATAAAAACTTTAAGGTTTGCCGATGACATTGTAATTCTGTCAGAGACAGCAAAGGACTTGGAAGAGCTGTTGAACGGAATGGACAGTGTCTTAAAAGTTGGATATAAGATGAACATCAACAAAAGCAAAACAAGGATAATGGAATGTAGCCGAATTAAGTCGGGTGATGCTGAGGGAATTAGATTAGGAAATGAAACACTTAAAGTAGTAAAGGAGTTTTGCTATTTGGGGAGCAAAATAACTGATGATGGACGAAGTGGAGAGGATATAAAATGTAGACTGGCAATGGCAAGGAAAGCATTTCTGAAAAACAGAAATTTGTTAACATCGAGTATAGGTTTAAGTGTCAGGAAGTCGTTTCTGAAAGTATTTGTATGGAGTGTAGCCATGTATGGAAGTGAAACGGACGATAAATAGTTTGGACAAGAAGAGAATAGAAGCTTTCGAAATGTGGTGCTACAGAAGAATGCTGAAGGTTAGATGGGTAGATCACATAACTAATGAGGAGGTACTGAATAGGATTGGGGACAAGAGAATTTTGTGGCACAACTTGACTGGAAGAAGGGATCGGTTGATAGGACATGTTCTGAGGCATCAAGGGATCACCCATTTAGTATTGGAGGGCAGCGTGGAGGGTACAAATCGTAGAGGGAGACCAAGAGATGAATTCACTAAGCAGATTCAGAAGGATGTAGGCTGTAGTAGGTACTGGGAGATGAAGAAGCTTGCACAGGATATAGAGTAGCATGGAGAGCTGCATCAAACCAGTCTCAGGATGAAGACCACAACAACAACAACAAAAAACCGATGATGCTGTCAGCTTGATTATTATATGTTCACAAGCAGTGGCTAGAGACAACATATCCGCTAATCCTACTTAGATGATTAATACTTCGCCTAGACTCCAGAGCAATTTTTCTATCCATTATATATGTCTTCAAAACCATGGAGTGTAAATACGTTCCACATATTATAGCTGTTCCTATTCCGTACAACGCGTGTCATCCAAGTGAGTATAATAAAAGTATCACATGTGTTAATTGGCTAGGATAAAAGCATTGTGACGATTTCTACACATATTTATCGGGAGATTTTCTCACAGAATCGCCTCCTTCTCAGAAGCGTAGAGCTGGAGGCAGCTGAGACAGGAGGCCATCCACGAATGTGTGGAGTGCGAAACAGGAAGTGTGCGGGTGCGTTAAGATGGTGAAACTGGCCAGCGACTGTCAGTGTGACCCACATGTGGGAGTGGACACGCATCTGGCAACTGGAGCGATATGCGACGTTGTGCTGTGGGTTGATTTTATAAATGTAGTCGCCGCGTCAAATACGGATTCACTCTCATTTCGGTAATGAACTCGTGCATGTAAATTTCTTTACCGTTCTCATTTACTTCATATAACCGCCAATGCTCGCGGGAGAGTTAAAACCGCCAACATTCCGCGGAGCAAACAGCAACAATCAGTCGCTGAGGCAGCGACAAAGCTGTGTCGGTTGCAGGAGACGGAAAGTTAACGAAAAAATAAATTCAACTTTTACATTACTACTACCTGCATTTGCGATCTACATCTAAATGTGCTCATAATCGGTACACGTTAGGTATGCGGATCTGATGCTGCTTTCGCGATGCGGGAACGTAATTTAAGACATAGGGACGTCTTTACTCAAAATGAAAGGAAATTCACAGAAAATGTACGCATGAACACAGTCTCTGGACTAGCCAGTCTTCAGGATGAGAACAAGAAAAAATTAAAACATTACATACACTTTTATCATACTTAGCCGACGTACCAGATAGTACTTCTTTGGAAATGAAGAAAATCACAAGTCCATGTTTAATGTTTGAAGATGTCTTAAAAGATCAAAGTAAATGAAAAATGAGTAAAAAAATTAGTCACCACTTAATTAACGTAAGTATGTGGTAGCAAATGACATAATGATAGTCGAATTCTCAAGAGTCCATAGAAACTGCTGGAAACGGCAAAATGACGGAATGCGTTGGTAGCAACGTACAAATTTAAAATTACGTAGACGGTAAGTACGTGAAAGAAAATGCGGTACGTTTAACCACGGTGTTACTATGTAAGATGTAAAATATCTTTCTTGATTACAAAAAGTCCTCGACCGAAGTTGTAAATGTATAAATGTCGTGAGAAAAGCGTCTGCCACATTATTATGGGGCAACATATGAGCCGCTACAGTATCGGTATTAATGAAACGAGAGACAATGCACCATTGGTCAGTTCCCAATGCACCGACAATGAAACACAACTTAGCCCAGTTGCCCTCATTTGTTCTATTTATTTACAGTTTTGACTGAAATGTGGTAAATTTGCCTGAAGTCCTCCATGTAGGTATCTAATACCTGCTGCAAGTTTCCATTTCTTTTTTTACTCAGCAGTCAAGATGAACGGTACGACACAGACAAGGACAACACGGAAAACAACATTCAGATGAGGAAAATTTCGGAATCCGTTATTCTCTAACCATGTGGTTATATGTTAAGCATTAATCGGCTTTGCTAGGGTCAACAAACGTCGATGTCCCGTGAATCATAATTTTTACACGCATGGTCTCTGCAATACAGCTGTCCTTGACGAAGAGAACCTATCAGTCTTTGTGTAATATGAACGGGAGACATAAACAGATAGTGGAGAGCACGGATTCCTGACAGACGCCAGTGAAATCAGTGGAAGACGAGGAAGGAACTGCGGGTAGATGGATGCTCAAAAGTCTCGTGCACGGCCATTGAAGCGTTCATAGCTGATTTGTTACGCGATCAGGATTACGATTGTTGTGGAAAGAAGTGGAAGATGGGCACTGCTGCAAACACATTTCACTAGAAAGCATCAGGCGTTTACGCACGGCGACAAAACTTGTCAGAGAGTGAACACACACTCACACGGCTGTGCCCAGAGTCAGGGGGTGTCTTGTCTCCGGCCACTGTTTGCCGTGGCCCTCGCCACTGAGCGAGAGGCTGGCTGTGGCTATTAGCACATTTCCAGGATCCACATCGCAGAGGTTGCGTGATAAGACAGAACAGCTATTGGCAGATCGGCTTGGAAAGACTGCCCTATGTGCTACGTAGTAGCAGTCCCTTCTGTTTGATGTTCAGAAAAACAGACTGAGTACCAGATACGCTTCCCTACGGAAGTATATTACTGGGAAACCGGAGATTCGAAGACTAGATAACAATTCCGTCATCGCTAATGTCCCGCAGACGGGTTTCTCTCATATTAGGCAATGACTTCGAGATAGTCTCGTAGACATACAAATCGCGCCGATTTGTGGTACAGCTTTGCGATGTCGACTGTTGAAACACGGCGGATAGCACGTTTATTAAGCGGAAATAAAAATGACAACTTTGTTTCGTGGTCACTCAAAAAGGTTGTGGGATTGTGTTAATATATACCAAAAATGTAAAACCGACTACGGTAGAATTTCGAGATGTAAGGCGCTGCAGGAATATTATTAGCATGTTGCCAACAGAGAGCACGTGATCCGTTTGTATAGGCGAACACAAGCTGTACTCTGGTGAGTTAGACACGACCGGAGACATATCGACCATTTAGAAACTTTCAAAGTGAGTTAATAGCTGTGCTAGAAAAAAAAGTGTCGTATTAAACGGAAAAAATCATCTCTTCAGAAAAGCATGGATTTTTTTAGAGTAATTAATGTATTATTCTAGTGAGAACAAAAAGGCCAGGCTCACTCGATTTCAGGGCTAGGATATGTGGCACTGCAGAACCGTTCGTAATGAATGAGAAGCGAGTCTGTGCGTTATGACGTCACCATAGTGTATCGGCAAGAGACGACTGCCGTGGTCTTTAGTTAATGAAGTACTGTCACAAAGAAGCTGCAGAGTTACTCTTTAAGCTCTTAATAACACTAGATAAAATAATAACAACAAATTTTTCTCTTTCCGTTCTCATCACAATTGTAACACTCTTTTAATATGTGGCCGGAATATGTAAAGGGCCACAGCGGCACGTCGCAATAGAAGTGCCATATTAAGGAAAACATGTCAAGCAGTCAGCTCCTAAAACACATGTTTAGGCCATAATAATTATACATAAGCGACAGAGTTGCAAACGGTTACATACACATCGCTGCTTTTAGAGCTCATTAAAGCTAGAGCCAAACAAAAAGCATGCCCCTTAAATTCCTTACCTTCCTAAAACGACGGAATGTTTAGGGTGCCAAATGCATTTTCTTAGTGTGCCAATAACAGTCGAAGGTCTGTCGATTCTAGAATACATGTAAACTATCATAAGTAGCTTTCTAGATAAGCAAATTCGTCTCCAATTCTGGTTTGAACTTGTTTGCACTTGTTCATTATAGTGTCTGTTTACAAATTAATACAGTAGGAAATACAAATTGAACTGCCACATCAGACTCCTCTTTCTGACTGACCTTCTTGTCTGACATTTTTATTAAATCGACAGAAAATACCTCTTCACTTATATTGAAGTATCATTTACCATTTTCTATGTCAATTTGCGTCTCATGTCGTGAACCTGTCCATCCCCTATTAATTTGTCAATGATGAGGAAATGACATTTGACTAAAGTGTCCTATTTTAAATGGCATAAGTGCTTGCAACTTCACTACTTTGGATTTGTTTCCACTGGCCGTCTGTATTCTACCGTTCTGCACTCGGAACATGGGAATTTCACCCCTTTTTCTTTAACTCTTGGAAAGGTTCAGTCGACATTAAGTTAGTCGTTGCACCTGTGTCTAGAACTAAGTGTACCTCTATGTCAAATATCGTTTTTGTAACTGCGTGTACCTGCTCTTCGTACAACTGTTCCTGAACTTCCTCCTCATGTCAGTATAAATCATCTTTCACGTCACCTTGTTCGTCGCATATCAGAAAACATGTGTTTACAGGTGTACTGGCCGCACTCGCTACCTGGTCAGCAGCGTGGGGTCTCACTGCGACCGGTTGGAGTTTGGAACCCCGGTGCAGGAGCGTTGACCTCCAGTCACCGGACTGGAGTAATTTCAGCGAGATGTACGGTGTGTGTTGTGTTACGCCAATTGGTGTCACTGGCTGCGGGTGACCCATTTTCGCCTGAATTTGTAGTTGTGAAATTACAGTTCGCGCCATTATGTTGTCCGAAAGTGGGCTGAGGCACAGCGCGCGGCATTCGATTGTAGCCGACCGCTTGCCACAGCATCGGCTGGCTGTTACCACGTAACTGGCGGCGGATCTTTTGCAGAAAGATGTTTTACATAAGACACTGTCTGTAAACTCAAGAGCGAGCAGCCCTTTTGGTGGGGGAAGTGGCCTTTCCCAAACGAACCCTGCCACTGGCCTACAGGGCCAACCAAAGTCAGTTGCCCCTTACCTGCCTAGCGCAGTAGATCGGCGTGCAGTGATAGACGTCGTTCTGTTCGTAGGATCTTAATTTCTAGTGTCAGACAGTTAGTTCTGTATGCTTACTGATATTCTTCGCTATCCGGAAGCAATGGATAATCACCCTGCATTGCAAGAAAATGTGCAGAGTTTGGAGAAGAGGAGGTATTTATGGAGTAACGTGCGTTCGATCGTCTCTAATGTTACAACATCATGTGTTGAAGAGGCGGCACAAAAAGAACTGTTGGCTAATATTACCAGTCCCAGTCAGAGGGCTGCAATTTATGCAAACGTCAGCCTCGCCACAATAGGACGCAGAAGGAAGAGAGACCGAGCGAGGTGGCGCAGTGGTTAGCACACTGGACTCGCATTCGGGAGGACGACGGTTCAATCCCGTCTCCGGCCATCCTGATTTAGGTTTTCCGTGATTTCCCTAAATCGTTTCAGGCAAATGCCGGGATGGTTCCTTTGAAAGGGCACGGCCGATTTCCTTCCCAATCCTTCCCTAACCCGAGCTTGCGCTCCGTCTCTAATAACCTCGTTGTCGACGGGACGTTAAACACTAACCACCACCACCACCACCAGAAGGAAGAAACGCGAAAATAAACCCGCGTGGTTTACCGGAACCGCCACGAGGTAAGACTGACAATTTTGGGAGGTCGTTACAGGCAGTTTCACAAAATCGTTCATTCGACAAACGATGGAGGACTTTAACATAAACAAAAAAATAATGCCGACATTACGGACATTACTTACTGCCGTGAAAAAAAAAACCTATTTTCTTTTGCAGAAAGATGTCTTACATAAGACACTGCGTGAAATGTGATTTACTTGGAAAAGATCTATAAATAAACGAAAGATTCCGATAGAGAGAACGGATATAATTGACTGGCGATGTTAGTACCCAAACCAAGTGAGGAAATTAAGGGAGTTAGGCAGAAAATTTGTTTTATATTGATGAAACTTGGGTGGACAACAATATTACTTACAGAAAATGTTGGCAGGGCCCTTGCGTTGATAGCATTATCGACAATGTTAGCTGAAGCCACAGGATTATAGTGATCAATATTGAGTAAAAAGATGGGTTTTAATCCAACGCACAGTTAATTTATAAAGCAGGATATGCAACAGGGGATTACCGTGGGCAAATGAACTACGAAAATGTTTCAAATTGTATATCGACTAAAGTAATTCCGAATCTGCCACCGAACTTCGTTTTTGTAATGGACAACACTTCAAGTCACAACAAGGAGAATAACAAAGCTCCGACTAGGTCCTCGAATAAAAGGGAAATGATTGAATGATTATTAAAAAAAAATGAGGTGGAAGATGATTTGTCAATGATAAAAACAAAATTATTTGATTTAATTAAACAACATAACCTGGAAGACAAATTATTTGAAATTAATAAAATACTTGAAGCTTATGGGCAGACTGTGCTGCGACTTCCACCATAAAACTGTGATTCAAATCCAATTGAAATGGCGTGGATAAAACTCAAAAATTTCCTCAGAGGAACAAATATTCTTGGAGATATTTACAAGACGAAGTTGCTGCAGTTGGTGAAAGAAGGTATGAAGCAGTTTTCCGAGATTCCGTTTTTTATTACAATCTAAATTTGGCAGTAACCGCAAAAAACATATACAAACACTTGTCCCAACTGTAACAGGTTTTGAAACGATAACTCAAGTTGACAGGAGTGTATAATGCCTCGACGTGGAGACACTTGAGACTACTGGGTTAAGGATGGGATTATTGAAGGCCTACTAGACGCCATAGTTATTAATTTAGAAAATGACGACGACGATGACAATGATAGTGACAGTGACACTGTTGATGGTGACCTCTAAAGTCAGATGTATGTAAATAGGGCGATAAGTAATTTCTTAAGAAATACGTTGTGTATTCTTTCAAGCGTGACTCTGCTCATACACTATAAAGTTTCTTTTGGTAGAAATGTACTACATGGTAACAGAAGTGTTAAACAGTTTTCCAAGATAAGTACAGTCAAATGTGATTCAAAGCAATAAATACCTTTATCACTAGTTGTACAAAATCAGTAATAATTTAAGAACTTTATGATAAAATTAATTAATTTAGAATGTGATTTAATCACGTAAAACCTTTGATGCTTAGGGAACGCCAGCATTCGAATATATTCTGTCGCTAAATCTCTATCTCGGTTACTAGTCAACTAATTCTAAGACATATTGCTTAAAAGCGCAATAACTACGCTAAACACTGCTAAAATTTCCTTCGACACTTTGTAACCTCCCCACAGAAAATTTAAAAGACAGTACTTAATAGAAATGGAGCCAAGTGTAACCTTCCCGCAAAAATATTAATGACAATGACAATTAAACAAAAATTAGCAATCTGACGCAAGTATAAGTTCGCATAAAATAATGAAACATGATCCCATGACAATGGAACTACAGTGACAATCAAAACTCAGCTTAACCGAAATGTCGGTCTTTGGCCCTGTACAAAAATCAGAATTAATTTCTTACCTTAATATAACTGCATGTCAAATATCTGCTCTTATTCTGCGCCACAGCTTGGAGGAAGTGCATCGCAATAATTATTTTTTTTTGTAATTTAACTGACAATTTTCTTTAAGGAAAAGCAAGGGAATCAAATGATTTTTTTTGTTTGTTAAAAAATTGCTTTGAAATCAAAATTATTATTGTGGCGATTCTTGAAAGTTAATTACAATGAATATACATTAGATTATCTGTTGAGCGCAATGCTGCATGAATACTTATTTAATAAAAATATACCTCATCCTGAATCTTGACCAGTGGCATGTCGACGCCCGCCGACCGCTCACACACAACTGCACTCTCTCGTAACTAAACCGCGACTACTTCATCTCCGACGCGCTACTCGCAACCGCTAGCTCGCAACTGTCCTCGGCTACTACTGTCGACAGACTGACTGCTCGCTACTGCGAGTGGAGCGCAACTGCACCAACTACATGCTCTCTGGTCAGAGATTCTACAATGCCTCGCCATCGCCGCCGCACAACATACGTGTTTCATAACCCTCCACTGTGGGGGCAAAAATTTGGCAGCGATGGTGAGTCATTTGGACTTGCCAATCGCGGCAAAATTTTTCTGTAATTAATTAACTTTTACGTTTTACAAAAAAAATTCAGATGTAGTACATGAATTAAATGTTGTGCACATGCACCTAGTACAAAACACTTCAGACAAGACAAAATATAAGTACAAAACATATTAGTAAATCAGAAAAATGTATATACAAATTATTTGACAGATAACAAAGTGCACATGCACTGTAAGATTCTGTAGCATTTTCAGAACAAATTCATGTTGACAAGGGACATGAGTGCACATGCACTGCAGTGGAGAACATATCAGCAAAAGACGAAATGTATATACAATGAGTAACAAATGACATAAAACATATCACGAAATCATAAAAGGTATACAGAAAAGGCACAAATCATATTGAAAAATGAGAAAAGTGCACAGGCACTGAAGTTCAGTAGAAAACATATAAGTGCACATGTACTGAAAACTTTTGAACATTTTCATAACAAATAAACGCAAGGGTAAATAATCAGCAAATCACAAAAAGTATATACAATATAGATGACAAGAGTGCACACATACTGCACTTCAGAACAAACCGAAAATGTCTTTAGTATTTTCACAACAAATATACATAATGGCAGAAAAAAAATCATGTCGACAAGTGACACAAGTGTACTCGCACTGGAGTTCAACAAATCGAAAAAAAATGTATAGGCCATGAACATAAATGATGTTAGCTAAAATGATTTTCACTATTAGGATAGGAAAGGAAAGGATTGTATCATGGTTGTAGCACTTTAGTTTGCACACAGCTGCACTGAAAGTCCATATCTTTCCACAGAATCACAACACTAAGTGATACAATCTGCAGTTCCGTTCCCAGAAGTATTTATCAGCGTATCAAGACACTGAAACGTCGTAGTAATATTCCATGCTATCATTTGGCAGTATACCAGGTACACCAAACAGTGGGACCATAATAACGTCTTCATCGCTTACGGTGGTGGACAGCATGTCGTGTCAACACCACACTCTTAAGAGGCACACCAACGTAGAATTAGTGCAAAAACCAAATATAGTGCTCCATGATAATGAGGATGGACAAGACAAATGGATGTTACAATATTTTCAGGTAGTTAGGTCAGAAGGTGAAGGACATTAACTAACACAGAAGTCTTGAGTAGTGATTACATAAGTAGTTTGCGGCATCCGTACTCTAGTTATTGAACATTTCTGTACCAAGTATTTTAGTATTACAGAATAATGTTCATAAAATTAAATTATTGCCATCATGGGTAGTCGTATTACAATAAACAGCGGCAATCTTTGTTCAGTTACACAATTACAATCATAGCATTAATAATCATGGGCATAATAAGTAGTCTCATTACAATAGACAGTGGCAATTTTTAGCCAGTTACACAATTACAATCATAGCATTAATAATCATGGGCATTATAAGTAATCTCATTACAATAAACAGTGGCAGTTATTAGCCAGTTACAAAATTACAATCAGAGCATTAATAATCATGGGCATTATAAGTAGTCTCATTACAATAGACAGTGGCAATTACTAGCCAGTTATAAAATTACAATCATAGCATTAATAATCATGGGCATTATAAGTAATCTCATTACAATAGATAGTGGTAATTCTTAGCCAGTTACACAATTACAATCATAGCATTAATAATCATGGGCATAATAAGTAGTCTCATTACAATAGACAGTGGCAATTACTAGCCAGTTATAAAATTACAATCATAGCATTAATAATCATGGGCATTATAAGTAATCTCATTACAATAGATAGTGGTAATTCTTAGCCAGTTACACAATTACAATCATAGCATTAATAATCATGGGCATAATAAGTAGTCTCATTACAATAAACAGTGGCAGTTATTAGCCAGTTACAAAATTACAATCAGATAATTAAGAAGTCATTATTAAAGTGACATACTATTCAGAGCTGATCAGTATTATTCAGAATTATCATAAACTAGTGACATTATATGAGACTGGTAATACTTTTTTTTTTGTGCTAGCAATGCATTGCTTTGGGTAATTATAAGGGAAAGCAAGAAGAAATAAGAGAAAAAATTGCTTCCAGGTTGTTCCTATAAATGAAAAATGTGTAACGTTATTCGTCATGAGTCAGCTGTAGCAAGGTTATCACTTTATAAATGATAGACACAAATGGGTAAAAATAAAAAAAATGCAAGTACTAGAACAGGTATAATAAGTAACAAGTTTAGTAAGTATCATGAAAAGCTTCTCCTGGAAAAAATACAAAATGGATTATTGAGCTGAAAGAAGAAACGCAGACTATGCTGAAAAGTAGTGAACTTCGAATTAACAGGTAGTGAAATGTGTATAAAAATGTGTTCCATAGCTGTCCTTTCCAAAACCTTCAGTCATCCTACTATGCAATATAACACCTGCTGTCAAAGCAAACTGCAACAAATACTTAAATAACTACATAGCATAAATACATAACTTCAACATTATCCTCATCTGTAAAGAAAAAACTTCATTATCCATATTATCATAACTTCATTATCATCATCATCTGTAAAGAAAAAAACTTCATTATTCATAGTAGCATATTCTTCATCATTACTCTTCATCAGCATTCATTATCATCTGCAAAAATCACTTCATTATTCATCACACAACTATTCCTTATCTCTAGCATATTTCATCACTTAAAACTAAGATGTGTAGTTCTGTCTGACAGCTTGCATCAATCGCCATGTATTCTGAAAGAAAAAAATAGTTAAGACTACTATTCTGCGATGTGTATAGTATATTCTTGTTAATGCTTGTTAATCCTAATCCATTTACTCTTCTTCATAAAGTTATTGCATCTTCTTTCGTTTATTCCGTAGGTGAAATTCCCATTTCTGTTGAATTTATTTCCTTTACGCATCATTTCTTTCTGAAATTGATGAACAAAGATTAATGTCTTGCATTTAAATCATATACCCTTTAAATAATGACTGGTTAATGGTGACACAATTAAGCATACAGCATAACATGACAGAAAACGTAATATGTCAAAAGCATAGACAGTGTTTAAAGGCAAAAAGTGTACAGAGAATATCATAATGCAGCAGCAAAAAAGAAAAATAGTCACGATGTTGAGATATCATAGGGCAGAAAAAAAGTCAAAGTCAACTGGTGTGTGTTATACCTTAGCTATTTCATAATGTATACAAACAAAACGGGAAAACAATTATATACAAAAAAAATGAAAAATGTCCACAGTCTGATGTGTAACGACAAGAAAAGCGACCTGCTAACCTTACCTTGCCGGGCACTTGCCAAGAAAAAATACGATAATCATCAATAATTGTTCACATAAATATCTGGAAAATGTATTACAGTGTGATAAATCATAAAGTATGTTCATTCAATAAACGGTTTAACATTGGAGATATGGTGATTGCCTTTCGATTTTCTGGTTCTCAAAGTTTCGACGTGTACAACATTGGGGTGAGGAATGCTGCGAATCCGATATGGACCTGCGTATAGAAGTTCAAATTTACTGCACTTACCTTTTAATTTGCTGGATAAATAGTGTGTACGTACTAATATCTTCTGTCCAACGTGAAAGTCTCGGCGTCTACAAACCTGTTTTTGCTGTCTTCTCCGGCGCTCTGCGGCACGTTTGATGTTGTTCAGCGCAATGTCAATTATTTCGTGGTGTCGTAATCGACGAGATGTAGGAAATGTTACTAATTCTTTAATTTTGTTTGGTGGTTCAACGTTTTTCAGTATTACAGACGGAGATAGCATAGTGGATTCATTTGGAATGCAATTAATTACATCTTGGAATGAGTGTATGTGTGTGTCCCAATTAACATGTCTTTTGTGGCAGTATATTCTACACAGTTTACCAATTTCTTTCATTAATCGTTCACAAGGGTTCGAAGAAGCGTGGTACTTGGATATATAAATCGGAGAAATGTTTCTAGCTCATAACATGCGTGTCCATATAGCAGAACGAAATTGTGGTCCATTGTCAGAAATTACTTTCATCACATGCCCTACATGAAATAGAAAATGTTTTACAAATGCTTTCGAAACAGTTTTAGCAGTAGCTTTGCGTAACGGAGTGAAAGTAAAAAATTTTGAAGTGAGTTCAACAGCAACAAAGATGTAGCAAAAACCTCTGTTAGTTCTCGGAATTGGACCAAAAATGTCTACTGCGGCCATATGTCTTAATTTAACAGGTATAATGGGATATAATGGAGGAATGTGTGAAGTGGTGTCAGACTTAGCTTTCTGGCAAATTTTACATGACGCTAAAACTCGTCGTATACGTTTTTCCATATTTGTAAAATAACAGTTCTATCTCAATATAAGAAAACATTTTCTGGCTCCGTAATGTGCGTAACTTAAATGAGTGTACCAGATTAATTTGTTAATCAGTTCGTCAGGAATGCATAATAACCAATTGTTGCTGTCTGGATGAGAGCGGCGAAACAGAATGTCATTGCGTACAGTGTAGTGGTTCCTAACCGTAACATTATTCTTATCTTGCCAAAGGTGTTTAATTTCTTTCCACACATTGTCTTTGCTTTGCTCTCGTGCTATGTCCTGTAATGACGACGAAATAAAATTTTCAAATGCAACTTGCTGAATGTACATGACACTGAAATTTGCTTTGCAGAAGTTGGTTGCTACGTCTTGCTGATTGTTGCTGAGAAAACGCGAAAGTGCGTCTGCTATAACATTTTGTGTGCCGGGAATGTGAACAATCGTAAAATTAAATTCCTGTAAATAAAGTTTCCATCTGCTTAAGCTATCGTGAGTAAATTTAGCCGAAAGTAAGAATTGTATAGCTCTGTGATCTGTGTAAACGGTGGTATGTCTTCCATAAAGAAAGTGTCGAAATCTCGTAAATGCCCAAACAACACATAATGTTTCCAATTCTGTGACGGAATAATTTCGTTCAGCAGGTGACAAAATGCGGCTTGCAAATGCGATGTTTTTAATTACTGTTGAGCCATCTTCTTCAATTTCCTGAAAAATGTGTACGCCTAAAGCTGTGTTAGAACTGTCGGTGGCAATAGAAAAATTTCGAGTAAGATCTGGGTGCGATAAAAGTGGAGCATTCAACAAAGCATGTTTCAGGTTCACGAATTCAGAATGTGCTTGCTTATCCCATGACCAAATAGTATTTTTACCTGTTAATTGGCATAATCTAGGTGTGTCTAAAGCAGAGTGATGAATAAATTTGCGAAAAAAGTTAATTAAGCCCAAAAAAACTGCGTAATTATTTCTTCGTCGTAGGAACAGTAATGTCACGTAGAGCTTGAAGTTTTTCCGGATCAGGCGCAATGCCTTCTGCTGAAATTACGTGTCCAAGAAATTTTATAGAAGTTTTGCCAAAATGCGATTTACTGAGGTTAACTGTAAGTCCTTGTGCATGAAAAGTTTGCAACCGTCGTTCTAAAATCATATTGTGTTCAGACCAGTTAGCTTCTGCGATAAGAATGTCATCTACGTACGTCGTAATTCTGTCTTTAAGTTCTGTCGGAAGTATTGTGCTCAAACCGCGAATAAAAGCTGCAGAGGAAATAGTTAAGCCGAATGGTAATTTGCAAAATTGATAACAGTCACCAAAACAGAGAAAAGCTGTGTACTTTCTGCAATTCGGATGAAGTTGTATTTGCCAAAATCCCGATTTCAAATCTAATGTGGAATAAATAGCTGTACCGTGAAATTTCTGTAGAAGTTCCTCTAATGTCTGTGGTCGATCTGTTTCATTAATAATAATGTCATTAATGTGACGTGAATCAAGTACGAGGCGAAGTGAGCCATCTTTTTTCTTAACAATATGCAGCGGGTTTATGTACGGACTAACTGCTGGTTCTATAATTCCTTGGTCGAGCATATCCTGCAACTCTTTTTTAACTTGTTCTCTATGAATATACGGAATAGGATAATGCTTAGCTTTAAATGTATCGTGCTGTTTCACTTGAAATTCATACATAAAACCGGACATAGTACCAGGAACGTTGTCGAAAACTGGAGCTTGCTGCAAAAGAATTTTGTGTAATTGCGTTCGGTCATCGTCTGTATTTGCACTGCTCTGTTTAACTTTATCGGAAATCATCTGCATTACGTCGTACTCAGCTTCGTCTGGAGTATTATAGTTATGTACGTACGTATCCGTGAACAATGCGGGCTTACAGTCTATGTTACGTGTTGCGGAAATGACCTCTGTGCAGTTAATTGTTTGTTCTTCTGCAGATAGTGAATGCTGAAATTCTAAAGCTAATTGCACATTTTCATCTTTTAACATTAAATAAGAATTTTGAAAATCAACCACTGCGTCGTGTTGTACGAGAAAATTAGTACCTAAAATTACGTCTGTTGTCAATAAAGGAACAATCCAAAAATTTGAGTGAAAAATATGACCTCCAATACAAAATGATAAATGTGTCTGTAATTTAACGTCTACTCCTTTACTCGATACTGCTCCTTTTACTTTCGTTTTGCCTAATGGTAATGTAGGATATGTATTCTCTTTGTTACACTCGTTAAAAGTTTCCTCATTAATGACTGACATAGGTGAACCAGAATCGATTACTGCTGAAAATTTCGATGAACCAATTTTAATTTCGATGACAGGATGTGAAATAGTTTTCTGAACAACTGGTCTTTCCTGTAAAAGAGTGTCTCGAATGTCGTCGAAAGTAATAACATTTTCGTGAACAACATTTTGCGTGTCAAAAGTAGTGCTTGTGTTATTGGAAGATGCGTCCTGTACAGTATCTAGTCAGATTCTATCTGACGTGTTATTATTATCAGGAGGATGTTGTGGCATTTGTACAGTTTGAACAGTTCTATGACTTCTTCCAGACGCATTACGCTCTGGATGATACCTACTGTCGGGTTCATTCATGAGAATAGGTTCTTGTGGACAATTTTGCTGTTGGTATGACCGACTGTTATTAAACGTACGCTGATAATTGTGCTCATCATTTTTACGTCTGTCGTGATACTCATTCCTATACGGTGCATTGCGATAGGAATTGAAATACTGTCTTCTCTGTACGTAGTTATTTCCTTGCTGCCGTGCGTTACTATTTGTTGTATCAGGGACTACACGTGCACGCGGCGAAACATTAAAGCCTGGTTGACCTTGTGCATTCCATTGTTGGTTAGGTATGCTAACCGGCTGACTTTCATGTTGTTGTGGCGGAAAACGTCTATTGTTACCAAAATGTGGTTCCTGTTGCTCATAATTTTGACGATACCGATAATTAGAATTTTGTCTGTTTCCAAAGTTCTGGTGGTTGTCAGTCCTAAAGCGTCTATCACTTCTACCACTGAAATTACGTGTCTGATCATAATTGCTGTACGTTTGTTGGCCTTGGTTGTCATACGAAAAATTTCTGTTTACAAAGGAATAATCAGATTGCTGCACTTCTAAAAGCTGCAACAGATCCCTGAATGCCGAAATATTTTCCTTTTGTTGACCTGTTAAAAGTGACACTCTTAATGACCGCGGTAATTTAGAGATACATAATTGTATAAGTGCAGATTCACTGTACGGTTCACTTAAATACTGATTTTGCTGGACCATGTGCTCAAAAAATTGCGTCACACTGGGAAAATTTGTGTTTTCATAATTTGGCAAACTAATTAGCTGATCTTTAATTCCGCGCTGTGTCGTCTTCGACCAGTACGCTGACAGAAAAGCATTCTGAAATTCCTCTACTGAATAACATTGTCTCGCGATCGGCCTCATACGAGTTGCCGGTTCGCCTTCCAAAAAGCTGCAAATAAATTCCAGTTTGTGCGTTACAGGCCAAGTCGGTGGAAAAGCAAAGCTAAATTGTTGGATCCAATGTAGCGGGTGAATCTGCGTTCTGTCATTTTTAAACACTTTAAACTTTCTCACTGACAGAAAATGTTTGTAATCGAAATTATCGTCTCTGTGTGATGGAACAGGTTCAGGATTGTAAGAGAATCTGTTGAACTGTGGTTGTTCGGAATCTAAGTCCCGTACTCTTTGTAGATTACTCAAATTACACGCGCTGCGTGACTCTGGCAAATGTTCGAAAAGTGGCATCTGCTGTGATGTGTTATTAACTGAAATGTTTTTCATCTCTGTTACCTCCTGCTGTAAACTTGACAATTTTCTACGTAAAGTGTTATTAGATGAATCAATCTCATTAATTGTCTGCTGTAAATTTTGAAATTCAGGTGTTTGGTTAAATGAAACCGGTGAAATGTCGTCTGATTTGCTGTCATTAGCACTTTCGATAGCATCAATACGACTGGCCAATTCATCATATTTTTCAGTCAGTATTTTTGCCTGATCATCGGTTTTAGTGTCAGTGGCATTAATCTGTTTTTGCAATTTACCTGTAGTTTCGTTCAGTTTTTTAACGTCAGCTTTGACAACATCGGAATCCTGTGTTAGTTCTAATTGTTCGAGTCTGTCGGTCACTGTTTGAAAATCTGTTATGTATGTGTCTGTTTTCGATTTCAGATCAGAAATTTCGTCACGTAATTCTGTGTTTGACTGTTCGATGGTATTAATTTTGTCGGACACTGTGGCAATATTATTGTCTACGTATGTTTTTGCCTTCGCAAACATTTTACGTTTGTCTTCCTGTCTCTGAACAGTGATTGTTTCCATTACTTGACGTTTTACTTTATTTTGATCATCAATAAATTTGCGGAAACGCGTATCACTGTTTTGTATATGGAGACTAAGACGTTCGTTAATTTGTGTGTTCTGTTGGTCGAATTTCGCGTCAATCTTTTCATCCATTGTGCGCGAAAGTTCTGCTGTCATTGCTTTAAACTCGTCGCGTAATTGTGTAGCTTTTTCAGAGCATTGTTTAGCGACTGTACTGATTTCCGCTCTAAGTGTTTCTGTTGCAGCTGTTTGCAATTCCCTTAATTCCTGAGCAACAGACTTAATTTCTTCGCTACTTTTTTTTGAACAAGCCTCGATTTCCTCGCGTAACTGTTCCTTAGTGTCATGACACTGCGCGGCAACGGCTCTAATTTGTTCACTAAGCTGTCTGGATTTTTCGTCTAATTTTTCATTAAGATTGTCTTGTTTTTCGCTCTGTTGTCTGACCTGTTCACTAAGTTTGTCTTGTTTTTCATTAAACTGTTTGTTCTGTTCACTAAGTTGTTTGAGATTTACATCATTGTTGTCTAATTTTTCACTAAGTTTGTCTTGTTTTTCACTCTGTTGTTTGGAAATTACGCTAAATTCGTTCTTAAACTGTAGCATTACTGCCATAAATTGCTCCAAACCAAAAGTAGCTGCTGCATTCTCAGTGCTCTGTGATGGGGTACATGCAATTGTCACGTTCTGTGTGACCATTTGGTCATTCTGTACTTTGCAAAAAGGTTTATCAGTCGGATGTACACTGTCAGACATTATTTCGGAATTAAATAAATCCGTCGTACTTTGTGTATCTTGCTCATTTTCATTAGAGAAATTTGTCTGTACGTTATTTGAATTTTCCAAACCGGGTGTGTTAAGCTGGGCAGCGCTCATTCCAACAGAACGCCCCACATCATCAATTGTTGTCAAATTAACAGAGGAGACAATTGAGTTCTCTTGTTCATCATTAAGGTAAAAGTCGTCATTCGCGGTTGGAACGCACTGACTGTTAGTGAACGCAGCATTGTCATCACTACTCTGCGCGTCACAATTGCTGTCGGTCATGTTGTTTAAGTCGGAAATTTCATTCAAAATACCTCGCGATACACTATTCACAGTCTTTCGCGGCATTTTTACAATAGTCACAATTATTCACAAAAGAAATAAGCACAATGCAAAAGCAACAAACAAAATACAACAGAGCAACGAATTGCCGATGATCTAAGGAAAGAAAGTCACAAGATTAGTAAAAGCGTTGCGCCAAACCCTAATTATATTAAATAAATAAGAGCAGATATCTGACTGTTTTTCAAAAGATTCTCACGAAATACGATCCTGGACTGGGTGTCGCCAAGTGTAACCTCCCCACAGAAAATTTAAAAGACAATACTTAATAGAAATGGAGCCAAGTGTAACCTTCCCGCAAAAATATTAATGACAATGACAATTAAACAAAAATTAGCAATCTGACGCAAGTATAAGTTCGCATAAAATAATGAAACATGATCCCATGACAATGGAACTACAGTGACAATCAAAACTCAGCTTAACCGAAATGTCGGTCTTTGGCCCTGTGCAAAAATCAGAATTAATTTCTTACCTTAATATAACTGCATGTCAAATATCTGCTCTTATTCTGCGCCACAGCTTGGAGGAAGTGCATCGCAATAATTATTTTTTTTTTGTAATTTAACTGACAATTTTCTTTAAGGAAAAGCAAGGGAATCAAATGATTTTTTTTGTTTGTTAAAAAATTGCTTTGAAATCAAAATTATTATTGTGGCGATTCTTGAAAGTTAATTACAATGAATATACATTAGATTATCTGTTGAGCGCAATGCTGCATGAATACTTATTTAATAAAAATATACCTCATCCTGAATCTTGACCAGTGGCATGTCGACGCCCGCCGACCGCTCACACACAACTGCACTCTCTCGTAACTAAACCGCGACTACTTCATCTCCGACGCGCTACTCGCAACCGCTAGCTCGCAACTGTCCTCGGCTACTACTGTCGACAGACTGACTGCTCGCTACTGCGAGTGGAGCGCAACTGCACCAACTACATGCTCTCTGGTCAGAGATTCTACAATGCCTCGCCATCGCCGCCGCACAACATACGTGTTTCAACTTGTACACCGATTCTGGACTTCTATGTCAAAAGCTTGACATAAGAGTTCCGTTCACATATTAATTTTTATTTTTTGGTAAGAACTTTATTTGTTAATCTACAGCAATGTTAACCTCTTCAAAATATTCCCCAATAGATACTCTACACTTATGCCAGTGATTTTTCCAGTTACCGAAACACATTTGGAACGGTTTCTTCGGGATAGTTTATAGGTCTCCTAACTGTGTATTTTTAATCTCATCCATGCTAGTAAATCCGCTGTCTTTTAAGGCCTGTTGGCAATATACTAAAAATCTGATACACTTTATTCCATTCTTATAACAAAATTCAATATAGATTCTCTAATCTATTTATATACAAAACAAATAATCCTTGATACTACCAAAATACATGTAACGTTTTTGACAGCTGACAATAGAATAAATACCCAATATGCATAACATTATACACATACTTTTCAGACATAGGACTAATAAAACAAGCGGAATTATAAATTTCTCCTTACTACTCTCCGTGTTGCAAGAATTGTCAAGTTTCGACGGAACCCTTCAAAGAAAATTTCTGGCATTTAGTAGAAACACGAAATAAGAACAAGCCTTAAATTCTACAGATTGATTGCACTATACTGGGTTCGTTTTACGAATAGCAGTAGAGGGAAGATACATTCACATGAACAGGCATTCGGTTCTGTGCTTGTATCAGAATCCTGACTTCCGTTCTGATGTTAATATTACTTACTCTGTAATGTTGTGTTTCGGAAGAAGCTATCGTCTTCTGTATTCATTATTTATCTAAAAATAAACGCCGCCAGGACGTATCTGTAGACGGCGTCGCCACAGATATAGAGCGCGCGCCGCGGCAGGGCCGGCACTACAGCCTGTAGAAGCGCCTCGTGACGTAGCTGGGTAGGCACAGTGGGGGCTCGCTCGCTCGCTCTTCAGTTCACTGACAGAATACAGCCTTGTACTGGCGGACCGTAGTTCGCCTGCCCGTTGTAATTGTTCCTATTGTTCTGACAACCTCGCCTAAATCTTTTGTTTTTCCCATTTTCATTACCAAATCCATTCCCTTTTTGTATGTACTGTGTCGGTTATGGTTGCCGTACTTGTTGCGTAGTAACATTACTATTTAGAGGTTAGTTTCCAAACACGGGTTGCGGTGTTTCTTTATCTATGTTGCCGTGGCGCCTCTTCATAAATCAGGTCGATGGAATCCAAAACTGACAAAAAGTACTCAGTATCGTGTTGTGTTCTGATGTGGTTTTTCCCTTACGTGTGGCGGAAGTCGGCTCTTCAATATCTTCAATACATTCACCTGTGATATGGGAATTGTCCAACATGTGGTCTTACTTAAATACTCTTCGAAATAACCCTGCAAGCTTTCAAGCTTGCCACTAAATGCAGTCGGTTTAAAGACTTCGTCTTAATCTTCCTTAAACGCCTTCCAACCAGTACTTACACAAGCGCGTCCAGATTGCTCGTAACTGTGACAACGTTCCGCCATTTCAGTGGCCCGCAAAAGAACGTCACCTTGGGTGTAACCAACAACAAATCTTATCTTTTGAGCCTCCATCCCGTTGTGGAACGCACTGATAAAAACCACCTGGTTCATCCGCTTTCCGTCTGACGAATACGTGGCAAACTGCCTGTTTCGAAGCAACCCTTCACCGGCGGAGATGGATGTTAAACGTGCGGCATTACGAGACATCGGTGTGTTGTTACAAGTGTGCGGAGCAGTGTGAGACAATGGCGCTTGTGTTGCAGGTACTGCTGCAGGTAAATTACGAATTTCGCAATCTCCACTTGCGCTCGCTGTCGCGCTTGTGACAGGATGTGAGTTCTGTTGTTGATCGAGTCGTTATCAACGTGGTTGATGACAGGCCCAGTACTGAAACGCCTTTCTCGGATTCGTATACGGGAGGAATTGAGAGAACACCAGACGACTGGCCGTAAGTAATACGTTCCGTGGCTTCAGTATTTAACTGTATGGTGAAATCCTTAGAATACACTTTTGCGTCACACATATCTCACGCAGATCGATTACCCTGCGTTTAACTTAGGAATTTCCATCACTCCTGTTTTTAATTACAACACTATATTAGCTAAGAGCGAGCGCGTGTTATGCTTTCTGTCTGGTTCCCTAAGAAACATGCGGTATTGCTGGACTATAGCTAAACAGTATTTCATTCTCTTTAAAAATTAAATGAAATTCGAAGCTACATTATTTGTGTGCTCGTCCGTTCTTACGATTTAACTGCAACGTTCAAATCAGTGCAGGTTAGTGCTGTCAAAGTTAAACGCGGTGCTAAAGCTGCTGTCCCGTTCTGTCGCTCAGTCGATGTACGCGTAACGCACAGCGCAAAACGTATCCTTATCATCGTACTTGACTGTACTCCAGTCGCCGGCCGGAGTGGCCGAGCGGTTCTAGGCGCTACAGTCTGCAACCGCGCGACCGCTGCGGTTGCAGGTTCGAATCCTGCCTCGGGCATGGATGTTTGTGATGTCCTTAGGTTAGTTACGTTTAAGTAGTTCTAAGTTCTAGGGGACTGATGACCTCAGAAGTTAAGTCCCATAGTGCTCAGAGCCATTTGAACCATTTTTTTGTACTCCAGTCAGCTCGGCTTTCGCTGCATGTGAACCGCAACTCGATGAGATTCCAGGAAAAGCGGAATAATACATGGTGTAACGATTATATCAGGTTTTTTCTTACGATGAACGTAGTATAACGGCCAAATACTGTACTTGAACTATAAAATCCAGAGTTACTGATGGCGCTCTTGTTGAATTAAAGAACGAGACCAGGCAATAAAACATACTCAGTGCGACCTGTGGCTATCCTCAAAAACTTAAATACACACCCGTTCCAGAGACACAACTAATCGCTACTGAACCCACGAACGCGAACAGGCGTGACCACTAGCTGTGGGATTCCAACGCCAACCAAACGTAGACCGAACCGCAACCGAGGACAGCCGCTTCGTCGGCCAACGGAGCGGTTACTGCCATTCGTTGGCCAAGGCTAGGGTGACCAGATTTTCCACGTGAGAAAACGGGACATTTGCGAAAAACTGGGATAAAAAAAACGGAACAAATGGGGACAATAGGCAAAAGCAAAATATTCTGCATATATGGCTGAATCGCTTTACTAAAATAAATAAAAGCTCAAGTTTATACAAACGAAAAGGCTTATAATTTAAAAAGACACTTCGAAACAGGCTTATAATGGCAGAGCATCCTATGACACATCATTGTTTTTCCAAGAACTGATTACAATGCTAAATACTCAGAAACTGATTAAACGTTTTCTAACAAATGGACTCAAATGTAGACATCAAAAATATGTAAACCGTTTACCTACTGTATCACGAACACTGCTACTAACATTGTGCCAGCCGCTGTGGCCGAGCGGTTCTAGGCGCTTCAGCCTGGAACCGCGCTGCTGCTACGGTCGCAGTTTCGAATCCTGCCTCGTGCATGGATGTGTGTGATGTCCTTAGGTTAGTTGGGTGTAAGAACTCTGATGACCTCAGAGGTTAAGTCCCATAGTGCTTAGAGCCATTTGAACCATCTGAACTAACTTTGTGCTTATCAGAAGACCTAATATCTTTCAAAAGATTTGACTTGGTTAATAGAAGATTGGAGAACTCGTTGCAGATAAAATCTTCATAATGAGTCTTAACTATTCCAATTGCTGCAACAGTTTAGTGGTAAAACGGTTTTTCTTATCTATCCAAATGGAATTCACAGTTGAAAACACACTTTCCACTACAGCATTTGTGCCTGGTGCAGCAAGAGCAAAACTCCCATGCGTCTCTATATTTCTACATGCAGTACCTGTGATTTGAAGTGTATGGAATCCATCACACCATGTCTTACTTGTTTCCAAACTAGTTTTTTTCCCATTCCTCAAGTTTCTGGGATACAATGTTGTTCACGCATCCAATCTCATCTGAAATGTTGCACATCAGTCTACTGTCTCAAGATTCATCATACAATTTAAAAGTTAAGCCCAAGAAACGGAAATTTTCTGTGTTACCCAATGAAATGATTTCACAGGTTGAAACGGAGAAGTTGACTTTTCTAAATAAGTCACAAAAGTGTCATAAAATGAACTGACAACTGTCCCGTACCAGACTGAAAATGCCTTTCTTTTTCAAGTTAATTACAATTGACAGCTCCAACTCTTCAGCTGATTGCGGAACCGTGGTTCTTTCCAATTTTTGAAAACATTTTCATTAGCTTTGTGTGAAATAAAGCCAAAGACGTGTCTGTGGGTTCTCAAATTGTTTCAGCAAATTGGGACACCTATCTTGAGACAGAAAATAAAACTTCAAAGGTTCATGCATATCATAACTCTTGTAATACCCGGCAACAATGACAACCATCTAGTGTTAATACTACCTAGAACTTTCCAGAATGAGATTTTCACTCTGCAGCGGAGTGTGCGCTGATATGAAACTTCCTGGCACATTAAAACTGTGTGCCCGACCGAGACTCGAACTCGGGACCTTTGCCTTTCGCCGCGAAAGGCAAAGGTCCCGAGTTCGAGCCTCGGTCGGGCACACAGTTTTAATCTGCCAGGAAGTTTCATACCTAGAACTTGTTTGTATTCTGTATCAACGAAATCACGGAATGATTTGAGTCGCTATACACACACGAAATGTAAATGTCAAAATACTGAAAAATTTAATTCACTACTTTTTCTATGTTAGTGGGAAGAATTTCTGCACTTGATCTCCACTTGTACCACATGGACTGCACAACCAATGCCTTGAAAGTTAATCTCGAGAACACTGTTAAGTTTGGAATAAGCATTGTTTATTCCTGCCCTCTTGTATTCACCGAATTTGGTATTACAGTCATTTGTACAAAATGTGACAATCTTGTCAACCATATTTTTCTTTTTTAAGCTCTCCTAGCTAATAATTCTGCCATTTCTCGACTAACGTTCTGAAGATGTATTACGTTGGATTGGACAACTTTTGTATCAATGAATTATCTAGTTAGAATTGTCACCAGCTTCAAGATTTTGTGATTTGATGCCTCAGCTATCACTCACACAGACGTACTATAAGCATCCTCAAATTCTGGCGCGGGATTAGTCGAGCGGTCTCAGGCGCTGCAGTCATGGACTGTGCGGCTGGTCCCGCAGGAGGTTCGAGTCCTGCCTCGGGCATGTGTGTGTGTGTTTGTCCTTAGGATAATTTAGGTCAAGTAGTGTGTAAGCTTAGGGACTGATGACCTTAGCAGTCCCATAAGATTTCACACACATTTGAACATTTGTACTCAAATTCTGCGTGAACTTCTCGCAATTTGTATGGCTATAAAACGTTCACGAAGATCGACTCGCATTTTGTGTAGTTGTTCTCAAATTCGTCTCTGATAAGAAGAGCCATGCAGGCCGTAGAACGGAAAGAACGACCGTGTTTTGCGGTATGGAACCCAAACAGCACTTCTTCCGTAGCGGCACTTTTCTGTTCCTCTATTTGTAGTTTATGCGTAGCTTCAAAGAAAGTTAATATGCTGCTAGAAATTCTTGCAGAAACTTTGTGCGCTGCGTTTTGTCGACACGTCCCCAATGTTCAGTGAAAAATACCAAACGACACGGCGTACATTCTACCATCGTATAGTCGTGCTTTCCTTAAAGAAAGGGGACTCTCCCTTCATGGTTTTAGAGGAAGAACACTTTCTTTCCCTCGTATTAACGGGCACGAGTTAGTTACACATGCAGCAATCAACAATGGAGCACACTAAGGCGAGCTCTCCGAACCCAGTGTTTCAACTGTTTGTCTACTTCTCATTGTTGTCTGTAAAACTCTGAGGACATCGTGCCGGTTGCATCTACCACAAATTTGTCATAAACAGCGAATAACTAATTCGTAACTACAAATACAATTGAACATTGATAGCCCTATAACGTTCTTTCAACGAAAACTTGTTACATCTGTCCATTTCTGCAGTAGCAAATCATCGATACAAGCCGCCAAGGTGATTCATACGCCACTAGCAGTGACCACGATGACGGAAAATCTCCTGTTTAGACCTCTCCTCATGCGGTGACCAAAATGCAGCTTCTTCGTTCCAAGACTCATTAAAATGTTAAAAAACCATGTCTGTGATGCTAAATTGATGTTAAAATAAATACAAAACACAAAATGAAGCAAAAAAAATTGTTACTCCTGATTTCGAAGGAACGGGGCATTTGGCAACCCGTTGAATATTCTGCTGGACAACGGGACGCAGAACGAGAAAAAGGGCGGCCTCGTTAAAAAAGGGACTATTTAAGTCACCCCTGTCTAGGTCCTAGTGCGTACGCGACTTAAAACGGCACCCGTCACTACGTTTACGTGAGACACATCTTCTGAAAGAAGAAAACTGTTTTTTGCTGTCTTGTTCACATGTTAAGGTCTGAAGCGCGTTTGCTGCCCAGTTAAATATGGCGCGTGGAATAGAGCTGTTACACTTTCTGATTTAGTCAGCACAATCGCTATTTCTGTTCAATCAGACGAGTTGTAAATAGTTTAACATTTACACTCATCCTTCACTGTACGAAAAGCGACTCTATCCATATTACCCGAAAATTTTTAAAAATAGCGCGAATGCTGAGAGCACAAGCACATTTCAGGACCGGTTGCTTTTACATCGGAGCGAAAATCGATTGCGGAATTGAAAAACTGGCAACTAGAAGTGGTTTTGCAGAACTGATTTTAAAGTCTTTACATTACCACCCAGTAGTGGTGTTGGGAAATCGGTTTACGAAATCCGCTTTTGGGAGCCCCAGGTGATCGGGGTTTGTGTCAGCAGCCGTATAACGCGGTACGAGATAAACGGACTGTGGCGGGGAAGCAGGCAGGCGGCCCGGCAGTGGCGACAGCTTACGCTTTACGCTTTACAAACGGGCCTTGGCCTTGGCCCGAGGTGTAGGAGTTTAGACTTCTTACAGTCGTTCCTCCTGTTCCTGGTGATGCGATGGTGATGTGGTCTCACTGTATGGTTTGTCCTCTGGTTGTCCGGTGTCTGTCCTGTCCTGGTTACTAGCATGCAGGCATACTAGTGGCCTTTGGTGTTTTAGGTCTTCTTTGTCTCGCGAGAGACGTTCTGCAGCGCTGTCTGCAGGTCTGCAGACAGCTTCCTCGTGCCGTCGCGAACCTCGTTCCTCAGCCGCACGACTGCGTCCTCTAGGATGTATCCCCAGTCGCGCGGCGTGAAGACCGGGTTCGCGTCGATGGTGTTGAGATCTTGCTTGGTGACGAACTCGAGCAGAATTGCCGGATGCCCGCCACGTATCTCAAACGGCCTGTGCGGGAGCGGCGGCTTCCGTACCCCTTCCGCCTGGGCGGAGACGTATGGGTTCTTTTGGGCGTTGAAGCGCCCATCCCGTACCACGGTGGCAATCATCTTCAGCACGTTTGGCACGTTCGTGCTGTCCGGGAAGGGTTTGATGTCCGTGCGAAGATTGCCATCCTCTTCTTGCTTCCCCCTCTGTGTTGCCTTCCCCCCTGGAGCTGGGGAAGGGGAGGACGGTGCCACGTCCGTGGGCGTCTCCTCGGTCTCCTGTATTGCTACAGGTTCCGGGGCGACGTCCGTTTGAGTGGCCACGTCCTTCTGCGACAGCAGGTCCGTCTGCGTGACGGCGTCCACCACCACCGGGTGCACCGCAGGGGGTGGAGGGCGGGCGCGGGAACCATATTCTTGTTCAGAACACGCAGCTCCTCGCGCAGCTGCTGGAGCTGCCGATGAACTTCGACAAGTTCTCCTTTGAGCGCGGCCCGTTCTGCCGTAAAGGCGGCTCGGAGGCCGGCCGTGGCGTCGTCAGTGGCGGCTTCTGCTTCGTGACGGCGCGGCTCGCACCCCTCGCCGGAGCGGGGGGGCCGGGCCGGCCGCCGTGGTGCTGGACGCCGCCGCAGCGCGTGGTACGGCGGGCTGACGGCCTGACTCCCTGAGGCAGCTGCTGCTACGCGAGTTGGCGGCGTGTAGCCCGCCGCAGTTCGGGCAGCTGCTGGCCGCCCCACGAGGCTTCGTGGAGGTGCGCGTGTCGTGAGCCGCCGCGCACTTCGAGCACGCGACGGCGTTCTCGCAGTCACGCGCAGTATGGCCCAGCTGCTGGCACTTGTAGCGCTGCTGAGTCTTGCTCTTCTGCTGAGTGCGCTTGCGCTTTGGCTGCCGTTGGCGGCCGCTGTTGTTCCCCATCGCACGAATGAGAATTCCCAGTGCGGCTGCAACCTGCTTCCATTTCCGTCCAGCCGTGGCGTCGGGCTAGTGGCGTCGGCGTGCGCGAGCGAAAGTAACGATGTGAGCCGCAGCGAGTCGAGCAGCGGAGTGCGGTGGCGACAGCGACGTAGACGCCTCGCCCGCCCTGCCGCAGCCGTTCCCTCGCCCGCCTGGCAACCCCGCCCCGTGACGTCATCGCCGGGTGGGGGCAGCCGCGCGCCCCGGCTGTCTGTGCGGCCCAGTTGTGAGCCAGGCGTGTAGCAGCGTGCGGCTCAGTCCAGCCTCGGCGAGACCACCAGAGACAGGTGAGGCGGGCAGCAGGGCTCTACTGGATTATGTGGAAGCGGCGGATGTTGTTGTGCACGCTTCTGTGAGGTTTGTCCCGTAACTCACGACAGGGCAACGTCAAGCAACTGCTGCTCCTGTCTAATACATTCTTACGTTAAAAAATTAGGATCGGTACGAACAGAGGGATGGCGAATAGTGTGTTGAAACAGCGTGTGTAGTGTTTAGTAATTTATTACTCGTTATTTATCGCCTTCTTTCAGTCGTTTAATCGCTGATCGGCCGGCCGAAGTGGCCGTGCGGTTAAAGGCGCTGCAGTCTGGAACCGCAAGACCGCTACGGTCGCAGGTTCGAATCCTGCCTCGGGCATGGATGTATGTGATGTCCTTAGGTTAGTTAGGTTTAACTAGTTCTAAGTTCTAGGGGACTAATGACCTCAGCAGTTGAGTCCCATAGTGCTCAGAGCGAGAATAACGTGGAACGAACGGAAAATACTGCCACATTCGGCAAGGTACTGTTTCGATCTTCCAGTGTCGAATCCTGCAGAATTCTCGTACCACAGCTGTTGAAAACGAAAACCACGCGTTCCTGATTACGTCAATGCAAAGCAATAACCAATGGTCGTAGGACGCAAGTACGAGAAAACCATCAAAATCAGGACTTCAGACTGAGGGAATTTTACTGCGACACGGCGTCTTCCGCCACCGATTCCAGATTCCAGCAGCCGTGGCTGCCTGTAATGCTGCACCGCCAGCCCGCAAGCCGAGAGCGATTGCAGGTCGCCTATGCGGCGGCTTGCAGGGTTGACAATTTGCTTTTCAGCATTTCGCTTAATTTGGCCGAATTCAAACATCTAAAATATTGTCGTAATATTCAGAGGTATAATCTGCCATTACGGTTTGCATACAGTGAGGAAAGTATCACAGTTGGAAAATTGGCGTGTCCGCACGTAAGGTAAGGTAACGCACAGGGCTGAAATACGCGGACGTTATTCAACAAGTACTTGAGAATGAGCACTTCGCGAGTTGGAACACACGTTAAGAATATTTTCAAACCGTTCCTAAACCTTTTCTCGCTTACGTGCTTAACGTCAGATATTACACACGTTAAGTCGTCTGCAAAGTAATCAGACATCGGAAGTTGTTTTGTGGATGGGCATTCCGAATCCTGTGATCCACTCGCGATTCACAACACTTGGCGTCATGCCGACGAGCTTCCGGCGATCAAACGCAGCACTCGCGTTCATTTCACTACTTTTACAATTCTCTGGAGTTGAGGTTGTGATGCACGAGCGATCTATTGATTTCCGCAACATCCTGGTTAAACTGAGGCGAAGATTTGGTTAGTAGTTGGCGAATTCTGGAGAATTCATCGTAATGTTTGTGCTTCTTGAAATAAACCTTTCGTCTTATTTTTTATTGTTCTGTGACGTCTCGTCTCGGTTGAGATTTGCCGATGAAACGGAAGCGATCACACGCCACAATTCTTTTTGCACTATACAACGCTTTGTTTGGCTGTTCTCGTGTTAATATTTGCCTGATAAGAGAGCGTGGTGTCTTGACAAAGCAACGCATCAGCGATCTTTGAGACGCGTCGTGTTCTGTGCAGCTCGTGTAGAAAAATTGTCGCAACCGTGCTTGCGCATTAGTCGTATCTTATGTGACCAAAGAATGAAAGTGATTATGACGCTGTCATTTACCAACTTCTTTACTTGAGATTGAAATGACACGATTAAAGAGCAGTGTAAATTTTTATATGCAGCCTATAACGACGGCAGAATTTGGATTCAATTTCTCATTTTGAGTGCTATAATTGCGAGCATCGAGGTAGATTTCTGTTACTAGTTTCCGTCAGAAGAGTGAATCACGCGAGAATTATAACATTTGTGGAGGGAGACATTTGCTGATTATATTTGATTGAAACCTGTAGTTAATATTTCGTTTAGCCACGTATTGTTACAGAAGCCTCACATGTAATTCATGGTAAGTCACTGCTCTGGAGTGACGGGTAGCCCCTGACGTCGCATTTACCGACACTTTGGCTTGACAAAGAGTCCTGAAAATGTGTGTCAGTTAGACTGCACATCGTAAAATGTGTATCAGTTAGACCGCACATCGTCATAAAACGCAAATTTGAATACCATAACTATAAATTGTTACTTTTAACTTCACATACCGGTAGATTATTTTTTGTAATGTAGGCTGATCTGTTGCATAGCCCGAGGCCTAGGCTAGTTGACAGGTTGACAGTATGGTTGTCAGCGAAGCAAAGGAAATGGAATGTTATAGCAACAATAATTCTTGCTGTGGCACGTATTTTACGCATGTTTGATTCTGAAGAGTTTTATGTCTGTTTTGACGTCGTCGTGGATGGAAATGTGGCTGGAATCGGCAGGTTCAGTATTTTTCGGTATTGGGCAGCGTTCGTCCCTAGTGCAGAGGTACGTTTCAAGACGTTCGCAGCCTCTGCACGAAGAGGCGTCGGTGCAGCCGGCCAGCGCCGCACGCCCCTGACACGTGAGCACGGCGCCCCGCGGGAGTCCCCACGTCCCGGACGAGTACAGACCGGGCTGTTCCGTCCACGGTTTTGTTTCGTTTGCTCCGTTTTACTGCGTCTTACTTTTAAGTTCGTCTAAAAAGAAACAAAACGGATCTGAACATTACTGCGCATATTTGTGACGCGAGTTATCGGTAACTTCCAGTATGGCTTCTGAATGACGTAATGACAGGGTGTATACGACCCGGGCAACCGGGAGATTCGGGAAAAACCCGGGAATATTTTATAATTCCGGGAATTTTTCATTGTTTTAGTTTTCAGTGAAATTTTTGTTTTCGGCTTCTAAGAAGCGATATTCTAACAAAGGATATAACTGTATCCCCCTTATCTCTGAATAATACTGCAGCAATAAACGCTTCCCGCGCCCGGGTTCCCGGGTTCGATTCCCGGCGGGATCAGGGATTATCTCTGCGTCGTGATGACTGGGTGTTGTGTGATGTCCTTAGGTTACCCAGAATGAGATTTTCACTCTGCAGCGGAGTGTGCGCTGATATGAAACTTTCCTGGCAGATTAAAACTGTGTGCCCGACCGAGACTCGAACTCGGGACCTTTGCCTTTCGCGGGCAAGTGCTCTTCCATCGGAGCTACCGAAGCACGACTCACGCCCGGCCTCACAGCTTTAGTTCTGCCAGTATCTCGTCTCCTACCTTCCAAACTTTACAGAACCTCTCCTGCGAACCTTGCAGAACTAGCACTCCTGATGGTAGAGCACTTGCCCGCGAAAGGCAAAGGTCCCGAGTTCGAGTCTCGGTCGAGCACACAGTTTTAATCTGCCAAGGAAGTTTCGTCCTTAGGTTAGTTAGGTTTAAGTAGTTCTAAGTTCTAGGGGACTGATGACCATAGATGTTAAGTCCTATAGTGCTCAGAGCCATTTGAACCACTTAATGCAGCAATAAAAGATTAACGAGAGAAATCACGAAAATAAAACTTCAGTTGCAAAGCAAATGCGCCACATACAACAAAAAAACACAGTGCTCATACAAGCGTTTGCAAAGCGTGTCAAAGGCTTTAGGAAGACTATGCAATGCTTCAAACAACAGATTGCCTCCGATCAGTGTGACGTCAGAACTGTTTAGATACCGAGCGAGGTGGCGCAATGCTTAGACACTGGACTCGCATTCGGGAGGACGACGGTTCAATCCCGATTTAGGTTTTCCGTGATTTCCCTAAATCATTCCAGGCAAATGCCGGGAGGGTTCCTCTGAAAGGGCACGGCCGACTTCCTCCCGCATCCTTCCCTAATCCGATGAGACCGATGACCACGCTGTCTGGTCTCCTTCCCCAAAAACAACAACGACAACAACTGTTTACATTACATCAGTTTGATCACTTGCGAGTGGGATTATGCGCATGCGCAGTTGAGTCGCGTATGAGTTGTACATTCACTCGCTTCTGGCTGCTGAAGTGTGGCTGTTAGCTGTACAAGCAGTAGCAGCAAGCAGCCAGATGCTACCCGTAAAAATCGACAGTTTCAGGTGGGGCGGGGGGGACGCCAAATTCATATTCTTGAGGGAAGAAACCTTGTTTCACAAAGCGTCTAGCATCCAGCGCATGTTGGTCTGTGGATTATTCATATGAGTTAGAAACGCATTGCTGTTGATTTCTTAATATTTTTGAACGTATTCCAAGTTGATTTCTGAATGAATCATAAGTTGATTTTTGAATGCATGCATAGAGTATGTGATGTCTCTGCCACAGGAATCTCGGTCGCATTTAGGAATAAACTTTCCTGCAGACAAAAGCGGACAGGGCTATACGAGCTGAGCGGAATAAAGCCAAACGGGTGAATGCCAATAGCTGTTTGCTTCGTGGTTGACGGGGTTTGCGAATGATCAGCTTTGTTATAATTACTAGCTAAATCCGTAGATTTAGACTGCCAGAGTGCAAATAAACGACAAACAGGAATAACAGTTTAAAGAAAGATTATATATTATCTACTCGGTGTATCTAAGAAAATGAAATTTTGACAGAAAAGCATGGTCAGATCGTTACACTTACTAGTGTACAGTCCGCAGCTAGCAGCCGCTTAAGTTAAATTCTGGGAGTAGCGCGGAAAACACGTTGTACGGATACGTAATAACGCATGACCAGAGAATAAACGCGGCATAACTAAACTGGTGATTGTGGCAGGGTTGGTGAAGCTAACCAGAGAATGAGTGTTACTTAACATTGCCAGGAAAAGTTACAGAATTAGTGATAAGGTTGTTCGTTGGAATGAGGAAGGAGAAGAAACGGGGACATCACACAAATTATGGAAGAATGTGATGATTCCAAATTTACACAAAAATTTCATACTACTGCTTTTCGATCTCATGCTTGAGAAGCTGGAGCGTATGAATGAAACGTGAAACTATTTCCTAACATAAAGCTTTTTGCTATTAGTAGGCGTAATAGGCATCTGATATTTTTTTTTGTTGATACTTCGTGAATTACATTCTGTCGTGCTATAAAAATGACTATTTCTGCCAAAACAGTCTTGGTTGCATTTTAATTTTTTTATTTTTCAACTACGCGTTTCGCCTTACTTAGGCATCTTCAGGTTGATCTTATTTTGATACTTCTTAGAATGATCCTTTAGACAGTGTAGCCAAAGGGCATCGTCAATACATCAGGCCAACATCGCCTTCGTTAAACTCGGTAAAATCTTTTCTAGATGGACGCGAGTATGCGCACTACCTGAGCCCCATCTCATGCTGTTACTCGCCACAGCTTTCCCACGAGCTGCAAACGGCACCTTTCCACACACTTTGTTGCGCTATTTAGAGTTCGCGGCTTGTGCCTGCTGTTGACTTCTTTGTACGAAAATCTCGTTCAGTCCTCCCCCCCCCCCCCCCCCCCCCTCCACGGTTGGATTGCAGCTGCCCACATTTGGTCAAATATCTCGCGTATTCCAACGCACGAAATCGCTTCCCTTACCTCGTCGGCATTTTGGCAAGGCGGTGAATTCATGTCAGGTGGTCGGCACAGTTTAAACTAGCTGCGTTTGTATTGATGATCCAATAATATTTGTGCACGTAATATTTTGGAAAATTCAGAATTCAGGAAACAAATGATTCCTGGTAGCCCTGTATTTCACCTTCTGTCTGTCGTCTTCCTTTTCTACGCCAGTATGGTCACTGAGCCACTGAACTTATAATTTCGATCCGCTTGCTGCTTTCATGTAATGCCAAAAATTATTTCAATTTTTAGTCAGATCTGTTGAGAAATTTGTATTTGCGAATTCTTTGAATGGCCTAGAAAATATTTGTACACGTAATCTGCCTCAAAGAACACTCCCGACAATGTTTACAACCAGAGTACTCCTGTGCCCTTACTATTAATCACTGCAGGGTCCAGTATTAATTCACAAAGTACAGTAGCATTTTGCTATTTACTGACCACACAGTGCTGCCTATAATGCCAGTACATATACTGTGTACGTTACTGTCGGGAATCTGTCCCTAAGCAATCAACGGTAACGTAGACAAATGGTGAGTATATGCCTATTGGTATCGGACCCATATTACTCCTTTGTGGTACACACTTTAATTACGCACATAGACGGGACCAACGCAGTTTCGCGTGTCACTGACGTATACATAGACAAAAGACCCAGGTGTCGTTAATAGGTTGCGTTAAGTGTTTGAATTCTAGAATTGGATCTAGAGGTTCGTTATGTGCAGAGTCAAGTACGAAAAACCACTGCACCAATGGCTTCATTCTTCTTGCAAAATAATACTGAGAAATTTGTCATAGTGTTTCCTAACAGATATGGTGAGCTATCAGTGTTGCTATTCATTAACTTGTAACTCACGTCTTTACTTATTGTGTCACTGAAGCGTGGTTGCTTTCCTTGTGTAAAATTCCGATTACAAACTAAGAAAGGCCACAGAAAGTGATGTAACGTTCTGTAAACCACAGCTGGACCTCTACTATATCTCTGAGTTGTACAGATAATATAATTAAATTTCGTTACCACTCACGAATTGGGCCTATTCCATCTCTCATTCATTCACGGTTAAAGTGTTGAGTACTTAGGCAAATCTAGTAATAGCAAATATTGTTCTACTTACACTTTATCAAAATACGGCCTCGACCTTCGCGCCTTCTTTATTTCGTCGGGTAAATTTTTCCAACTCCAAGCATACAAGTTAACTGCCAAGTCAGAGATACAGTTTTAGTCCCCTTATTTATCTGTTTCAAACAGCTATTTCTCTTTATCTTTTCCTAGTGAGAAAATTAGTTTCGAATATTTCTTTGTTCGTATCGCTTGTGCACATTATTTCATGTTTTTACTTCACATAAAAAATATGCAAATGATCATTAGCACTTAGACAGATGTAAAACATGCAAATTGATTCTGTGGTGCCGGCCGTTGTGGCCGAGCAGTTCTAGGCGCTTCAGTCTGGAACCGCGCGACCGCTACGGTCGCAGGTTCGAATCCTGCCTTGGGCATGGATGTGTGTGATGTCCTTAGGTTAGTTAGGTTTAAGGAGTTCTAAGTTCTAGCGGACTTACGACCTCAGATGTTAAGTCCCATAGTGCTCAGAGGCATTTGAACCATTTTTTTTATTCTGTGGTCGGTTATTTCTGTTGCGGCTAGAAGAGAATTAGTTTCATCTTCGTAATCTCTTTTGTGTTGGGGTCTTCCAAAACATTTTTCTTTAAGACCCAAAATTAATTAGGAGAAACTCTAACTTGAAATGATAATGAGGGAGCCGATTTTTAATTTTTTTGCTAACAAAATCTTTATTTGATGTTTATTATCTTTACAACAGTTTATCGTCGGCTGTGAGCAGATGGCGGCAAAGCTAAAACAACGATAGTGAATAAAAATAAACAATGGAAAGAAAAATCCAGGACAGAGGAGCCGACACGGCGGTCAAATGTTGTCCAAAATGTGCAGACACCACCCAGGAGGTCTTGAAAACAGTGTAAGAACAGGTGTAGCAGTCTCCATTCTCACAGTGCGAAACGTAATACCCAGTCTTTACACGATGAATGGCGCAGTTCTTATAAGTGCATGCAAGACTTTACTAACGTGAGTTTTCTCTAACGAAATATTTCCGACACGACTAAAGAAAACTACTGCGGCATGAAGACTTGACAGTTTTGTGTGGTGATCCACAGTGTTGACCTTACTGTAGTTAGTTCCTTACTGTAGTTAGTTTGAAGGGGCAGAAATTAAACTCGGTGTTTGACCCCAAAGTAAGTGCAGCTTGCGAGGATGACGTCGTCATGTAGCGCGTCATTTTGCGCTGTTCTATTGTAAGAATTCGCACCTATAAGTACGCGCTTCCGAGGGTTCGTTTTTTTCCTTGCACTTATGTTCAATACAAAGCCACTAAATGTGGCACCAGTACTCCGGTAGTATAAAACCGAGTACGGGACTGGTCAGTCTGTACTGCATCAACCAATAACAGCACAATAACAGCCAGTTACTAAGAACTGTTAAAGAATACTAGCGCAAAAGTGACGGTTACTACAAAAACAGCTGACACAAAATAACAATTTAGGCCCTCGTACTGGGCACAGCACAAGGGAACAGACGGAAGAATTTAAGTTTCTGGATGGATACCAGAGCAGCCAACAGTAAACTGAGTCGGTGAAATGTACTGAATGGCCATCTGATACGAAACATTGTCAATACTAAATTGTTGTTGCTGTTGTGGTCTTCAGTCCAGAGACTGGTTTGATGCAGCTCTCCATGCTACTCTATCCTGTGCAAGCTTCTTCATCTCCCAGTACTTACCGCAACCTAAATCCTTCTGAATTAGTTTGGTGTTTTCATCTCCTGGTCTCCCTCTACGATTTGTACCCTCCATCTTGCCCTCCAATACTAAATTGGTGATCCCTTGATGCCTCAGAACGTGTCCTACTAACCGATCCCTTCTAGTCAAGTTGTGCCACAAATTTCTCTTCTCCCCAATTCTATTCAATACCTCCTCGTTAGTTATGTGATCGGTCCATCCAATCTTCAGCATTCTCCTGTAGCAACACATTTCGAAATCTTCTCTTCTTGTCCAAACTAGTTATCGTCCATGTTTCACTTCCATACATGGCCACACTCCATACAAATACTTTCAGAAACGACTTCCAGACACTTAAATCTATACGCGATGTTAACAAATTTCTCTTCACCAGAAACGCTTTCCTTGGCAATGCCAGTCTACATTTTATATCCTCTCTACTTCGACCATCATCAGTTATTTTGCTACCCAAATAGCAAAACTCCTTTACTACTTTAAGTGTCTCACTTCCTTAACTAATTCCAACATCACACGATTTCATTCGAGTACATTCCACTATCCTCGTTTGGCTTTTGTTGATGTTCATCTTATATCCTCCTTTCAAGACACTGTCCATTCCGTTCAACTGCTCTCCCAACTCCTTTGCTGTCTCTGACAGAATTACAATGTCATCGGCGAACCTCAGAGTTCTTATTTCTTCTCCATGTGTTTTAATACCTACTCCGATTTTTCTTTTGTTTCCTTTATTGCTTCCTCAATATACAGATTGAATAACATCAGGGATAGGCTACGACCCTGTCCCATTCCCTTCCCAAGCGCTGCTTCCCTTTCATGCTCCTCGACTCATATAACTGGCATCTGGTTTCTGTACTATTTGTAAATAGCCTTTCGCAACCTGTATTTTATCCCTGCCACCTTCAGGATTTGAAAGAGTGTATTCCAGTCAACATTGTCAAAAGCTTTCTCTAAGTCTACAAATGCTAGAAACGTAGGTTTGCCTTTCCTTAATCTATCTTCTAAGATAAATCGTAGGGTCAGTATTGCCTCACGTGTTCCCGTATTTCTACGGAATCCAAACTGACCTTCCCCGAGGTTTGCATCTACCAGTTTTTCCATTCGCCTGTAAAGAATTCGCGTTAGTATTTTGCAGTCGTGACGTATTAAACTGATAGTTCGGTAATTTTCATATCTGTCAACCCCTGCTTTCTTTGGGGTTTGAACTATTATATTGTTCTTGAAGTTTGCTGGTATTTCGCCTGTGTGATACATTTGCTCACCAGATGGTAGAGTTTTGTCATGCTCTCCCAAGGCTGCCAGTACATCTAATGGAATGTTGTCTACTCCTAGGGCCTTGTTTCGACTAAGGTCTTTCAGTTGCTCTGTCAAACTCTTCACGCAGTATCATATCTCCCATCTCATCTTCATCTGCATCCTCTTCCATTTCCATAAAATTGTTCTCGAGTACATTACTCTTTTATAGATCCTCTCCTTCCACATTTCTGCTTTCCCTTGTTTGCTTATAACGAGGTTTTCATCTCAGCTCTTGGTATTCATACAAGTGGTTCTCTTTTGTGCAAAGTTCTCTTTAATTTTCCTCTAGGCAGGATCTATCTTACCCCTAGTGATATATGCCTCTACAACCTTACATTTGTCCTCTAGGCGTCCCTGCTTAGCCATTTTGCACTTCCTGTCGATCTCATTTTTGAGACGTCTGTATTCCCTTTTGCCTGCTTCAGTTACTGCATTTTTTTATTTTCTACTTTCATCAGTTAAATTCAATATTTCTTCTGTTATCCAAGCTGGGTGTATACGAACCGGGAGATCCGGGAAAAACACGGGAATTTTTTAGAATTCCGGGAATTTTTCATTGTTATAGTTTTCAGTTAAAGTTTTGTAATTTTTATCGGTAAGAACCGATACTCTACCTAAGGATATTACTGTTTCCCCGTACTGCAGACTAATACTTCAACAATAAAACATAAACGAGAGAAAAAAAACGAAAATAATTTAAATTGCAAAGGAAATGCGCCATATACAACAACGACACCCAGTTTTCATGCAAGCGTCTGCCAACAGCAAATGTGTCAAAGGCTTTAGGAAGACTATGCAATGCTTCATAACAACAAATTGCCTCCGATGAGTGTGAAGTCACAACTGTTTACATTAGATTCTTTTTAGCAGTTACGAGCGGGCTCATGCGCATACGCAGTTGAGTCGTGTTTGAGAAGCAGATTTTCCCGCTTCTGGCTACAGGAATGTGGCTGTTGGCTGTGCAAGCAGTCGCAGCAAGTAACTAGATGCTACCGAGAAAAGGCGCCAAATTCATATTCTTGTGGGGGGAAAAAACTTGTTTCACGAAATGCCTAGCATCCAGCTCACGTTGGTCTATCGATTATTCATAAGATTTTGAAACGCATCCTGTAGATTTTTGAACATTTTTGAACACATTTTAAGTTGGTTTCTGAGTGAAGCATAAGTTCATTTTTGAATGCGTGCATAGTGTACGTGATGTCTCTGTCAGGAGAATATTCGTCGCATTTAGAAATAAACTTCCGCAGACCAAAGGGAACGTGACTATACGAGCTGAGCGGAGTAAAGCCGAACGGATGAACGCCAATCGCTGTCTGATTATGTGGTTGACTGGGTTAGCAAATGTTCAGCGTTATTAGCGAAATCCATAAATTCAGACTACCAGAGTGGAAATAAACGACTAACAGGAATAACGGGTAAGAAAGATTACGTATTATCTTCTCAGTGTATATAAGAAAAGGAAATTTTGACAGTAATTTTTTGGCCAGATCGCTACACTTGGAAGGACCAATTGTACGGTCCCTGGCTAGCAGCCGCTTAAGTGCTATTCTGATAGTAACGCGGAAAACGTGTTGTACCAACACCTAATAACGCCTAACCGGAAAATAATCGCGGGATAACTAAACCCGTGATTCTGGCAGCGTTTGTGAAGTTAATCATCGAACAAAGAAACGGGGACATCACAGAAATTATGGAAGAATAAGACGATTCCAAATTTATATAAAAATTTCGTAATACTGCTTTTCGATCTCGTGCTTGAGAAACTGGTGCGTATGAATGAAATGTGAAACTATTTCCTAACATAAAGCTTTTTGCTTGTAGTAGGTCTTATAGGCATTTGATATTGGTACTTCGTGAATTATATTCTGTCGTGTTGTAAAAATTACCGTTTGTGCCAAAACAGTGTTGTTTATTTGGTGTGTGTTACAAAATTGCTGCAATATTAGAAAGGACTATTTTGTTTTATCTATCAGACAGTGACAAAATAGACGTAATTAGATGTGCTGTTTGAGGCTTTCCCGGCGCTGCATCTGCTTGATAGGTTCCCGGGATTTACGCCGGATAATATTGTAGAAACCGCACAATATTTCAGCGAGACAACTGCCCGCCATCTTCAGGTGCTACTGTCGCGTGCTGAGAAGCGCGCCAATTTATATGCTGGCTTTCTAGAACAGCGCAGGCGCCAGCGGGGCAGAACGTCATCGAAGACCAATCGTAGACAGCGTCGGATACCAGAGCCCTCTGCTGGAGAAACGGGTCGCGGTCTGCGGAAGCGCGCCGCGGCGCGGGAAAATGCGGCCGGGAGCGACGGACCCCGTTCGCGCGCGCGAGGTGTTGGCGCGCGATTTAAGCATCTGCGCTAAGGCTTCCCATCTGCGTTGACTCGGTGCGGTTGCTAATCTGTGGCTGACGATTCCTAAATGCCGCCAAGGCTGGCTCCCAGGCTTTGCTCAGGTGAAACCCCGTGTCTCTGTTTATTAGGTCACTGCTTATACGTATTTCTAGCGCCTCTTTGATGGTGGAGTCCCAGTATGTGGAAGCATGCGAGAGGATCTTGGTTTCTTCATAATTCATGCCGTGTCCCGTGTCAAGGCAATGTTCAGCAACCGCAGATTTGTCTGGCTGCCCCAACCTCGTGTGACGTTTATGTTCGTCGCATCTGTCTTTCACCGTACGTTTATGTTCGTCGCATCTGTCTTTGACCGTTTCTCCAGCAGAGGGCTCTGGTATTCGACGCTGTCTACGATTGGTCTTCGATGACGTTATGCCCCGCTGGCGCCTACGCTGTTCTAGAAAGCCAGCATATAAATTGGCGCGCTTCTCAGCGACGCGACAGTAGCACCTGAAGATGGCGGGCAGTTGTCTCGCTGAAATATTGTGCGGTTTCTACAATATTATCCGGCGTAAATCCCGGGAAGCTATCAAGCAGACGTAATCAGATCGAGAAACCACACCATCTTGGGTATGATTTGTGTTAACAGCTTTTTCAGTAATAGGTAATGACATTTCGATTTTTCATGTAGCAAAGGTTTGACGAACTTTCATGAGGTAAGCACACCATGTAAAGCTGTAGCAAGATTACAGAGAAAAAAATGCTAGGAGCTAAGGATTGAAGAAATGTGTACTTTCTTGTTTGTCTCTTGTCTTTATTTGTTTTGTGTATCCTAATATTTAATGTTACATCCCACAAAAGAGCAAGTTATTAGCTAATAGACAATAAAGAGTGAAAATTTTCTGAAGAGATCTTACTCTCCCTTTTACAAATAATCACATTCACTATTAATTGCGAGATTTAAGAAAAAAAAAAGGGGGGCAGGCTGTCGAATGAGCCGACTGGGGGCAGGAGAGACACAACAGGACATTTCAATTTCCACTGTCCTGAATATAGTTTGATGGCATCCATTACAAAATACACACGTTTCAATGAGAGCGAAATACAATGACGTGCTATAGAAGAATAATGTATGAAGAGGCGTGGCAATGCACTTTGGCACACTTCAGACCATATAACATGTCTTACATTTCCTCGAACACATATGTTTTATGTTTCAGACTTTTCAGAAAGATTCGCGCTACAAAATGAAGATATTTTTGAAAATTCGATTTTTTCGTATTGACCCGGTTCGCAAATGTCGTACATCCGGGCTCTGATGCGCAGCGCAGTCTGAGCTGTAGTGGGGAGTCTCCACGTGACCCGTGTTTACATTTAGTGATTGTGCTGTTTCCCCATCGTTTACTCTCACGTCAAATGAAAACAAAACGGATGTCTGTGGCCGGGAGCTATCAAGTGAATTAAAATACATTCACATAATTACGGAAGGCTAAAATATCTTATTACTTTCAGATTTTATTTCCACCTTTCTGACAGTCAAGCATTAATCACGTTGCAGAACAATGTAGTTATTTTTGTCTGTTTGCTAAAGAAATTTGATTTTATTCACCTTTTGCGCAGAGGCAGTCAATGTATTTGAAACGAAATTCCACAGTACTGGCTAGTTTCAACTGGTTGCTGAATTTCAAGTGCACGTTTTCATCTTCTAGCACGTATGACATTTTGCCACAATTAAGAGCCAGACATGACATAATACAGTACTGGTGCTCCAATAAAATTTACATCCCGAAAACCACACTGAAAAGCTTAGTATCAGGTCGAGGCCTGCTTCATTGGGAATCTGGACATTGGAATGTGCACTTAAAGTATGCACTTTAAATGTGCACACTTTAGTGTGGTTCACGAAATTCCGATGCTCTTGCAGTAATCTCTGACGTCTTGTTTCTTTTATGACATAATGTGTGATCTTTTAATGTTTTACACGTACGCACATACGGGCTTCCTACGTCATGACAGCTGCGCAAGCGCGGTGTCGCGTTATCTGCGCTCTCTGGCAACTGCGGAAACGAACCTGATTCTGACAGGTCGCGGGAAAATATTTCGAATGGTGGTTTGAAAAGAGTTACTTTCAAAGTAAATATCCTTTTACGTAAGTTGAACTATGTGCGAGAATGTACCATGAATTTATTAAATCACAGAGCGTTTGACTCTCATTTAAAAATCAACTCTTTGATGAGTAGCCATTTAAAATAACTTCGAACCCTGAAGATCAGACATTTATGTCATTATCAAAAATTTTACTGGCACATTTGTGTGATATATCTTAAAGTGTAACACGCGCTGAAAAGATGAACATTATATGCGAAAGCTTAGCTTCTCTTGCAGCTTATTAACCTTAGAGAATTTTATATGTCAAAGCTTTTCTTTTCTTGTAACAACACAATGTATATTAATTTAAACTATTAACTTTCCCTGTTTGTGTGTTCACGCTACTTAACAGTGACGTTGCTCTGAATGTCCGCTGTCAACGGCTGACGAGATCACGTGACGTGAGCTGTGACTGGCTTACAGAAGCGCATCGCAATCTCGATTTCAATGATTCGGAAAGCAACATGCGGTGTTTGGTGGAATTCCAATGTATACTTTCGTAATACGCAGCGTACATGTTGCTGCACGTTAGACATCTTTCCAAACGTGTTTTTTCCCCCGTGAGTTTCGTTTTCTAAAGTGCTGGGAAATTCCACGCCCGTGCATAAAACCATAACCATCCCAAGGATTGATAAGTTTTACAGTTCCGAGAGAAAATATAGTGTCACTTAACACGGAAAAAGTGTGTTTTCACCCGGGAGAAAGAGTATTTTTAACCGGGAAATCCGGGAATTTGTTTTCATTGTCTGTGTATACGCCCTGCCAAGGATTTCTACTAGCCCTCGTCTTTTTACCTTTTGATCCTCTGCTGCCTTCACTATTTCATCCCTCAAAACTACCCATTCTTCTTCTGCTGCATTTCTTTCCCCCATTCCTGACAATCGTTCCCTTATGCTCTCCCTGAAACTCACTACAACCTCTGGTTCTGTCAGTTTATCCAGGTCCCATCTCCATAAATTCCCACCTTTTTGCAGTTTCTTCAGTTTTAATCTACAGTTCCTAACCATTAGATTGTGGTCACAGTCCACATCTGCCCCTGGAAATGTCTTACAATTTAAAACCTGGTTCCTAAATCTCTGTCTTACCATTATATAATCTGTCTGAAACCTTCCAGTATCTACAGGTCTCTTCCCTGTACACAACCTTCTTTCATGATTCTTCAACCAAATGTTAGCTATGATTAAGTTATGGTCTGTGCAAAATTCTACCAGGCGGCTTCCTCTTTCATTTCTTACCCCATTCCATATTCACCTACTACTTATTCCCTTCCCTACAAACAAATTTCACTCACCCATGACTATTAAATTTTCGTCACCCTTCACTATCTGAATAATTTCTTTTATCTCATCATACATTTCATCAATCTCCTCGTCATCTGCAGAGCTAGTTGGCATATAAACTTGTACTACTGTGGTAAGCGTGGGCTTCGTGTCTATCTTGGCCACAATAAGGCGTTCACTATGCTGTTTGTGGTAGCTTATCCGCACTCCTATTTTTTTTATTCATTATTATACCTACTCCTGCATTACCGTTACGGCCGCAGGTTCGAATCTTGCCTCGGGCATGGATGTGTGTGATATCCTTAGATTAGTTAGGTTTAAGTAGTTCTAAGTTCTAGGGGACTGATGACCTCAGAAGTTAAGTCCCATAGTGCTCAGAGCCATTTTTTTCTTGTTCCTCCTGCCACTGAACACTAATTCCCACTATATCTAACTTTAACCTATCCATTTCCCTTTTTAAATTTTCTAGCCCAACTCCCTGATTAACGAATCTGACATTCCACGCTCCAATCCGTAGAACGCCAATTTTCTTTCTCCTGATGTCCTCCTGAGGAGTCCCCGCCGGGAGATCCGAATGGGGGACTATTTTACCTCCGGAATGTTTTACCGAAGAGGACGCCATCGTCTTTTAACCATACAGTAAAGCTGCATGCCGTTGGGAAAAATTACGGCTGTAGTTTCCCCTTGCTTTCAGCCGTTCGCAGTACCAGCACAGCAAGGCCGTTTTGGTTAATGTTACAAGGCCAGATGAGTCAATCATCGAGACTGTTGCCCCTGCAACTACTGAAAAGGCTGCTGCCCCTCTTCAGGAAACACACGTTTGTCTTGCCTCTCAATAGTGTTGTTTTCACCTACGTGCAGCGCAGAGGAAATTGTCACTGAAGTAAATTCTTGTACTATGGATTTCCAATTTAACTCCTTCATATCATATACGAGGAAAGGTTTCATCGCCCTGCTCAAGCGAAAACCTCTACCCAGTGTTCAGGAACATGCACAGTATGATGATCCTTCTGATGCTGTATCAGGGCAAGGTCTCGGTCACACAGCAGAAAACTGTTACCTTATACCAGGAACTTATGATTGACTGTCGTAAAATATTCCAGAGTTATTAAATATTGCCAAAGTGACAACATACGCCAGTTATTTTTTCGCCCTGTGTATCTGTCAGACCAAATGACGAAAGTCTTACCTTCTCCCGAGGAAGGAGCTGATAGTTTGTGGTGATGTACTTCAATATACACGAAGAAATTTCTTTTGATCCTCGCCTGTCAACACTTTCACGCCAAAAGCACATTGTTCCATCATTAGTTCCCGCATTACGTGTGGCTTCACTATAACATGAATATTGCCGTTGATAAAACACTGAGAAGAGGGACAATACAGGACAGAAAAACACTTGCTGTAAATCAACGTAAAGTAAAAAAGGAGATAGGACTGGGGCTTTGTTTCCGTCTTCCTTCACTGCTTCATAAGACCCTTCAGCGTTGGAATGATGTAATCTTCCTTCAATTTCAATAGCTTGTCTTTCATCGTTCTCTGCTGACATAATACCCAAATAAAACCTGTCACAGTAGGATCAAGACTCTGCTCCAGGAACATCAAATCTCAGATTGAAACACGAGTGGAAAATCGCTCTCTATGTGCATTCATTGCATTTATATACGGGATGTTGTTTTCTAAATCAGTATCTTTTTTAAATGTAGATCAGCGGACAAGCAACTGTTAACAGATTTGTGGCGACTGTTCTAGCAGTGTTCGTTTGATTTCACGTAGCTTCCGATGATCAGGTATGGCGTAAGTTGATTTTTATGTTTGGCCGTCTTGTCACAGAACACCTTCGAAGTTTTTATTTTCTCTTCCAATTCATGTATTCCATGAGGAGTTGTTATAAACATGACATAGCGTCTTTTGACAAACCTGCTGTCACCTGATGGTATTGTTACCAAATAAGAAAAACTGCAGTGTCTACGAGAAAGATCTTTGACATATCTTATTTTGGTGTGCTCAAGTATGACATAGTTTTGTTTCAACAATACTGACTGTTGATTGTAATTCAAAGTATAGAAGTCTTTAAACTGTGTGTTTCGTATCCAGTGCAATTCGTTTAGATTGCTAGGTGCACCTGCAGCCGAATGCCTGGGATCACAGTAAACGATAACCAACTTTTGAAACAGTGTTTCAATAAATAACTCGTTATTTATGCAGTCGAAGACAATGATTGAAGAATATTGCCTAAAGGTGTAAGTCACGTGCTCTGTTGTGTTTTATTATTACGCATTGTATTACCTAACCTTTTCATTGTGCAATGATTCGTTATATTGCGATATGGTTTGCGGTTCTTGGTGATAATTCACAATAAAGGCTAGACGGAAATTTGCTTCGCTAGTCACAAACTAGACTAGTTATTTAAGGTTATGGAATCATAATACTACCATGAAAAATGGGTTGCAACCTGGTACAACGTACCTCACCTGGTGAAGATTTTGCCACCATTACTTTCCCCTCTTTAATACGTATATATTGTTTTCCAGCATCCACGAGTCTTTTACGTTTCACATCACGCCACTCAATCACACGTTGTTTACGCTTTTTGCCTCTATTCGTGTGTTTCTGACAGTCCTGGCTGTTGAACTTCGGCTGTCTGATGGTGCCAGCCATAGAAGCTCATATTTCGTTCCCTGTCAAGCTACAACACGGCTGCTAGGAAATGTCACAAGCACACGGAAAGAAAACACAATCCGATTATGCCCCCACATCAGTCTATTACACCATACATTTACGTAAAGTTCAAAAGAAGAAATCAGTCTGCAGTTATTTGTCACGTACAGAGCGATGGAAATTTATTTGCCAAACTAAAACATGGCGGACGATGCACACAAGATGAAGTAGCAGACACGCTACAGTTCTATAGTCAGAGACCAGACTTCTACATCCAGGTTGTACAGAGATCACTGGTTTCTTAGCACTGACACTGACTTGATGTGTCCGCCTTCTTACTTACCGATTCAACCTTGTTGTGCGCAACGCAAACTTGTTGATCTGTCACCTACAAAAGATTGTGTAGAGCAGTTCTAGTATCGCTACTTTTTGCCAGGTACTGTTAACCTTTCTCTGTGTAAAAGGCAGCTTTTGTAAAAATGTGGGTTACAAGCTTGCTCTGGGGGACTATTCAGCTGTCAGCATGTGCTGAGTTTAATCTCGTTGCCGGCCGGAGTGGCCGTGCGGTTCTAGGCGCAACAGTCTGGAACCGCGAGACCGCTACGGTCGCAGGTGCGAATCCTGCCTCGGGCATGGATGTGTGTGTCTTCCTTAGGTTAGTTAGGTTTAAGTTGTAAGTTCTAGGGGACTGATGACCTCAGAAGTTGAGACCCATAGTACTCGGAGCCATTTGAACCAGCCATTTAATCTTGCTTGTTTTGAGTTTTCTCATTGTTCTAGTGATCTCAGAAGGCAGCAACGTGCAGCTTACGCTTTTATTCAGGTCTTGTAGGTAGAATCGATTGAGCTTGCTATTAAGTGGCAGAAGAGAAATGAAAAGAAATTACGGGTTCCCTCAGAAATACTTCCTTACAAAACAGATCTTATCTTACGGTAAGTGAAACTGACAGGAAGTGTTGCCGACGAAATAGGTGGGATACTACGGAGTACATCTTGGCTGGATAAAATTTCCCCGCGTTTCTGGTGCATCCGTGGCTTGTAATGCAACCGACGTAGTACTATACTGTAGTAATTACCGACGGAGTAGAAATCCTGTCCGTTGCGGATAGTATCACAGAGGGCATTAGTACCAACTAAAATACTATTCCCAAGAAGATTCCTTTTCATAATATTATCTGTTTATGCCATTTCGCGAATGGCGCGTGGGTAGGGTGATGGTCGGTATACCTTTGTATTGGCTGCAATTTCTCGAATTTTCTCCTCGTCGTCATTTCGCTGCAATCTCGAAAGCTTCGAGGAGACGCGTTGGCGCTGTGAAAGAGCAGTCTGTGGGCAGGAAGCGGGTGTCCGCGCAGAGCAGACGACGTGCCACGCTGATGGAAGTCGTGTTGGCTGCGGTAGTGGTGGGGTAGTGGGTGGCAGGGTGAAGGAGGGGGGGGGGGGGACGTCAGTACGCAGCAGCGAGGCTGACGTGACGGCGCAGATGTAGGTGGTAACACAATTTTCCTACGTGCTGCATCAAAATGTTAATTTTGTAGTAATTCATCTTCAGATTTGATTGTTACACGAGACATTCGTTGGAAAAGAGCAGTATAACGAATTGGAGTCATGCAGATGAGAAATTGGAAATTTGTGGTAAGTTCTATGGGACCAAATTGCTGAGGTCATCCATCGGTCCCTAGGCTTAAGTTAATCGAACTTGAAGTAAAAACTAAAAAAGGACAACACACACACCCAACCCCAAGGGAGGACTCGAACCTCCAACGAGGGCAGCCGTGCGAACCATGGCAAGGCACCTTAGGACCGCACGGCTACCCCGCGCGGCCTCATGCAGTTGAGAGCATATATTTACACTCAGAACGGGGCATTTCGTATACTTCATATCGTTCGAAAACTTTGCTTCAGACTGATATGGAAAACACTGGTGCCACAAAATTTTCGGGTGAAAGAACGTTTCCTTCAGCTTTTATAAATGATATGGAAAACGCTGGTGCCACAAAATTTTCGGGTGAAAGAACGCTTCCTTCTGCTTTTATATGTTGGCATATGTTGGCATAGTTTGAAAACACAAATTGTACTATTTTTCGTTCTGGTATAGACGTAGTAAAAGTGGTTTCTCGACTGGAAGTTAGCCTCCCCTTTCCTGTTCCACGCTTCCGTAGTGCGTTTGAGAGAAACTGAGGTCACGACACTCTCATAAAAGTCTTGAAAGGGTCCGTGTAACTACCTTTCATTAGTCCGGTGGCCCATTTTCACTAGCATTTCTCTTTCTTTTCGTTGTTTCTTTTCTCATAACTCTCATACTGACGTGATTGAATGAATGTGGTTGAGTGTCACGTTGCTAGACGGTGGCGTAGTCTGCTGCAGAAAGTCTGCGATAGTCGTACAGATTCAGCAGCAGTTGTACAGAATAGCCAACTCTCGTAGTAGTCAAGTAGGCAAAGAAGTTTGCACTACTTGTGAGAAATCGACCTGTGTTAGGTTGGTGGCGGAAATAGCATCTTTGGGTTTTCCGGGCCACGCGGAGTGTGGGGGAGGCTGGAGAGGAAAAAGGGAGGCAGTCTGCCGCCGGTACGGGAAGCGTCCACAGCTGTGCTCCAGTCGGAGAAGGGTGAGTTAGACTGACCGCGTGGCGCGCTGTTACTTGGCGAGAGGAGACCTGTTTGCTTTTGGTCTCGCTTTTCAACTCTGAAAGATTGCTTTGCTTTGTCGCAGCAAGGAATGCAAAACGTTGGCAGATTTTTCTTTTAGTAAATTTCTGTAGCGATAAGAAGTGAGCGCTCGCTTCTGTATGAATGTCTGTTTGCCTTCAGCTGTGCCTATATAAGCTTTCAATTTCCTAAATATCAATAGCTTTGCCTTCTCTAAAATTTTCCTTGCTTTATGTATCTTTCGTCCGTGGGGAGCCAACCACGTGGTTGAACATTAGTTTGTTGGGCTACCGTCATCACTAACTGTCCGATCTCATGTTTGTTTTAAGGAATGTTAACTGTTCATGACTGTGTGATGTGATATTGTCGTAACTTAATGAACGATAATCATTGCCCCTCAGAATTCTCACGATGGCTAAATGACGTTCGAGTGGGGGATGATTAAACTTTGCCACCAGGACACAACTGTTTCCTCCACTAGTACAAACATATGCGTAGGGTACAAAGAACGGAATACAAAACGACTGACTCATTAGAAAGAGTGAGACAAAGACTATTTACTGCTGGTTACACAGTGTCGACCATGAAAAAGTGCTCATAGCTCATAACGTATGTATTTTAGGACTTTGGTTTACTTGACCTTTTTCCTGTAACTGCCCTTTTTAGAGATGTCCATTCTAAGTGGCTAATGAGCTATACATTATTGCAGTATCCGTAGCCTCAAAGACCTTTAAGCGTAGCTCTTCATTCCTTAGTGCTTCCCACTTGTGTGCACACTGTTTCTTCCCGACTAGTCTCCTAAACTTCAGCCTGCTCTTCACCACTACTAAATTGTGATCTGAGCCTATATCTGCTCCTGGATACAATCCAATACCGGATGTCGGAATCTCTGCCTGGCCACAATGTAATCTCACTGGAATACCCTTGTGTCTCACGGCGTTTCCCAAGTATATCTCTCCCTCCTGAACTGAGTATTCGCTATTACTGTCCGCTGTCCGAACTCTGTTGCAGAATTTTCTCGTTCCTACTATACCAAGCTCATATTCCCCTGCTACCCTCCCCCTACCACCGCAATCCAGTCCCCCGTTACTACTGCATTTTCATCTCCTTTTACGTACTGAATCACCGATTGAGTATCCTCATACACTTTCTCTACGTCTTCATGTTCTGCATGTGACGTCGGCGCGTGTACCTGAACTAACTGTTGCCAGTGTTGGCTTGCTGTCTACTCTGACGGAAACAACCCCGTCACCGAACTGTTCGCAGTAATACTCCCCTGTTCCACCTTCCTGTTGGTAACGACTCCTACTCCCGTTGTACCACTTCCTGCTGTTGTTGATATTGCCGTATACTCGACTGGCCACAATCCTGGTCTTCTTCCCATTACCGTCGCTGACCCCCACTGTATCTACATCGAGCCTTAGCATATCCCATTTCAGATTTTCGACCTTCCCTACCACGTTTACACTTCTCATATTTCGGGCCCCACGCCGTACAACGCAAGCCTTTCGTTGGTTATTCAACCTTTTTTTGTAGTCACCTGCCCCTAGGCAGTCACCTCCCAGGGATCCAAATGGCGGACTAGTCCGGAAACTTTTGCCAGTGGAGAAATTATCAGGCCACTCTTTCAATTACAGGCCGCACGTCCTGCGGATACATTCAGTCGAGACAGTTTATAGCGACATCACTTTTAACGACTAGTTGGCTGTAGGACCGAAATCCAATGGTTCCACCTAACCCTATGTGAACTCTATACAGTAGAACCCCTCCAATCCGTCACCTTCGGGACCGGGTCGGAACGAAAAAAAGGTCGGATTATCCGAAAAATCTAATACTTATTGCAAAAAATATAAAAAGGCATTTAGTACAAAAAATTAAACGATTTAAGAACTAAAAGACGTCTACAGTAATACGAAAAGACGTTTTTTACACAGTGTTTTAAACAATACATTAACTAAAAAACGTCTACACACACTATAATATGTATTGGTTTTAAAAGGAAAAACGACAAACAAATTACAGTACTGTACTGTACTGTATTAACGATATATACTGTAAACTAAGAAATGTGTATAGCATTGGTATAAAAAGATATTTTTTATAAAGAAATAAACTACTGTATGTATAAACTAAGAAATGATTATACTGTATGCATTGTTTCTACAGTAAAAATGAAAACAAATTACTTGGAAAAAAGTCAATGATATATTTTTGTTTAGCAGTTGTTATTCTAGATTTAGCTGCAGTGTCCCTCCATTTTGTTATCCACAAAACGTCCATTGGAGTTGGATTCTGCTCGACGCACCGAAGGGCGAGGTCGAAAGCGTTTTCTGCATCGTTGTTTGAAATCCGGGTGGGGGTTCGTCTTCGCCGTCCGAGTCCTCATTCACAGTTTCCTGGCTAACAGCGGCAAGAATCTGGTCGTCATTGAGCTCTTCAAAAGTGTCACAGTCTTTGTCACATTCGTTGGTCCACTCTTCAACTTCATTGGCAGGAACGTTCGGCTCCAGAGTTTGAAGATCTTTAACGATTTCCAGGTCGTCGTTGCTTTGCTCATCTTTGGTATGCTCATTTTCAGCCATAACTTGTGGCCAAAGCTTACGCCACGATTTCCGCAGTGTCAGGTTTCAGTTCATCCCATGCTGCAGCTACTGTGTAGATAGCATCTTTGATGTTCAGGTATTTCATTGCCTCAAATAAGTTATGACCTCCTTCAGATTTTTCCAAGATTGAGCTGATATACTTCCTGCGATATCGCCTTTTTAACCATTCGATAACGCCCTGATCCACTGGCTGGATGAGTGAGGTCATATTAGGAGGCAGAAAGAGAGCTTTTATGTCCCCCTTCACCAAATCTTCCTCAGATGGATGTGATGGTGCGTTATCCAACAGCAGTAGAGCATGAACAGGCAGATTTTTTTGCTTCAAGTCTTTAGGTTGCAGTCCATCCAAACATTTTTGATTGTGGTAATAAACCGGTAAGGAAGTTTATATTTTTAAATGCCCTTGGCTTCTTAGATTTGCCAATGACGAACAAGTGGAGATTGTGGGTACCATCTGAGTTGCTACAAGGAATGACTGTTATTCTAAGTTTCGTGCCTACCACAGAATCATTTGAAGCAGCGAGCGTTTTTGTTGGCAACATTTTTAAGTTCCCGTCGATGTTATACACTTGGCAGGGTAACAGTTCATTTTCTTCTATAATTTCTTGAAACTTAACAGAAAACTCCTTAGCAGCTGCGGCATCGGCAGATAGTTTTTCACCGGAAATGGAAACAAATCGGACGCCATGACGGGTTTTCCAACGATCAATCCAGCCTTCACTGGCAGCAAATTTACTTTCAGCTTCCAGTTTTTTGTGCAAGACTATCGCTTTTTCTTGGAGAATTGGCCCGGATATTGGCGTTCCTTTCCTTCTTTCTTGACAAAACTACATACACAATGCGTTATCAAGCAGTTCGAGTTTAGGCTTTTTTAATGTCTTGCGATTCTTCAGAGTCTCTTCACCATCAATCGTAACTGTATAGGATTCAATGTCTTTCCGATTCTTCCTCCAATCCTTTATTGTCGTAACACCTACATTCAGTTCCTTTGCAAATTTTTGGAGCGATTCTCCTTCGTCTAGTCTTTGTAGCACAGCTAATTTTTCATTTAGTGAAAGAGTTACGTGTTTACGTTTGAATCCAGACATGTTGAAAAACAGACAACTGTACACACAATGAATCTACAGTAATAAGTATTGTAGAGAACACGGAAAAAAGCAAACAACGACGTTTTTTAATCCAAACAAAGGATAAAACTGCACAATAATGTACAGTATAACAATATGCACAACGACAGACACCGCAACAATGGACCGACAGGCGTCCAGTCAGTGACAAGTCGGCACGGGCCTCAGCACGGTCGCACTAGCCAGAGTGACGGACCATCCAAGGTAGGGTTAGAGGGGTTCTACTGTGTTTAAAAAGTCGCTTAGTACGACATCCCTTTTTGCGACTTACCGTATAAAGCAGCGAATTTTATTCCATTTTCGGAGAAAGGCATCAGCTGTAAGGTCCAACATTCGGTTTTGTTTCTTGCATATTCGGGGCTGTAACGCTTATTTTCAACAATCGATTTCTGCGGACTGTTGTTAGCAAATGAGGCGTCACAACGAATACATCGTCAAATGCAAAATGTGTAAGCACATCTTGGATGCGAAAACAAACAAGTATAACAGATAACCTTAACTAGGACAGTATACAGGGTGATTCAAAAAGAATACCACAACTTTAGGAATTTAAAACTCTGCAACGACAAAAGGCAGGGCTAAGCACTATCTGTCGGCGAATTAAGGGAGCTATAAAGTTTCATTTAGTTGCACATTTGTTCGCTTGAGGCGCTGTTGACTAGGCGTCAGCGTCAGTTGATGCTAAGATGGCGACCGCTCAACAGAAAGCTTTTTGTGTTATTGAGTACGGCAGAAGTGAATCGAAGCCCTGATCTTACCCCCTGCCATTTTTTCTTATGGGGGTATGTTAAGGATATGGTGTTTCGGCCACCTCTCCCAGCCACCATTGATGATTTGAAACGAGAAATAACAGCAGCTATCCAAACTGTTACGCCTGATATGCTACAGAGAGTGTGGAACGAGTTGGAGTATCGGGTTGATATTGCTCGAGTGTCTGGAGGGGGCCATATTGAACATCTCTGAACTTGTTTTTGAGTGAAAAAAAACCTTTTTAAATACTCTTTTGTAATGATGTATAACAGAAGGTTATATTATGTTTCTTTCATTAAATACACATTTTTAAAGTTGTGGTATTCTTTTTGAATCACCCTGTATTGTAGTATGCGTTACTGTACTGCAATTAAAGCTAAAGCGACTGGTTAAAAAAGTCACAGCACTGACTTGGCTGTGGTCATAGGAAACTAGAAGGTTAAATCCCAATGTGTGTTGCTTTTTCAAAGAACAGAAATGAAGTAATAGTGTACTCGTTATTGATGTTTAGTGGTTACGTGTGTTCAGTATTTCCAATGTTTTAAGTAGAGTTCATCACATCTGTGGCATATTTCAAGAGAAACGTAGGAGGAAGTGTAGGCCTTCATGCAGTTTATGTGCAGAATACTCTTTCCATTTTGGTACTGTTGGTTAAATTTTATGACAGCGACTGAAGCGGAGGTGTGTGCTTCCTGGCTGCCCTACTCACAGCACTCACTGCAAATTCTACAACTGCTCAACACGTTACCTCGTTCACTGTCCAAGACCACCTTCAATATTTACATTGTTTCTACTACTTCCTTCACTTATTGAAGTTTCCTGCATTTTGACAGCATTTTATTGCTGCACATACTGCACAAACACAAGAAAAATTCCTCTTCAGACCCTTTCCACAAATAGTGTGTTGTAAATACAGCACGTGTACTGTATCTCTGCTACCTTTTCAGAAGCCGACTCCATGACAGCCTAAAATCTACAGACGTGAAATTTTTATCAAAAACCAAAGCAAAAAAAGCGGTTTGTGCGACTCCTGGGTATAAAACTAAAGTAAACTCTCGGTCCCTTGTACATCGTTATAACCTGTTTGGACTGCATGATGTCTGATGTAGTGTACAATATATTAACACACAAATCAAGAGTTTTGCTGAGTTGAAACATTCGCCAGAACAAGCGAGAAGGCCATCTCGCAAAAAAAAGAGTTACAAGAAAGGATCCTAAAGATTTCCCTTTTCTTTCCATGTCATGTTTATCATTTTTAATGATTACAATTATCGTTTTATAAAATCGCAATTATGGTTTTCCAACAAATACGTACTATCTCTTACAAATTTTTGCCGTGACATAACGTTTATCATCTAATTACCATCACAAGTGGTTTCCATTACCTTCTGCATCCTCATGCCATTGATCAGTGCTGATTCTTCGACGTTTTTGCAGCAGTTTGGCAACCCAGTGGCAAGAAGGCGCCCTGGACCTCTGCCCCCTCCACCACCTCCTTGGACAAGGCCGCTGGCCGAACGAGTGAGACTTTTCATGCTGGAAGCTTTCCGCCGCCATTGATGATGGTTTCTATCCAAGATTTAATTAGTGGTGAGGCTGGAACCAAAGACCAAGGAAGTCGTGGTTATTAGTCAAATACGCTACCCCTAGATCACGGGTTATCTACACACACACAGAGAGAGAGAGAGAGAGAGAGAGAGAGAGAGAGAGAGAGAGAGGGGGGGGGGGGGGCAACGGCAGCTGCTCCAATGGCACCAAAACTAAATAAACAAAGGAACGTATGCTGCAATAACAAAACAAAGAACCCGAAATGCCCCCCCCCCCCGCGCTCCCCTTGTCAAGCCGAGCGAGGTGGTGCAGTGGCTGGACTCGCATGTTGGAGGACGACGGTTCAACAATCCCGCGTCCGGCCATTCTGATTTAGGTTTTCCGTGATGTCCCAGGCAAATGCCGGGATGGCCCTTTTAAAGGGCATGGCCGACTTCCTTCCCCGCCCGCCCCTAACCCGATGAGACCAATGACACCGCTGTTTGGTTTCCGCCCCCCAAAGAACACCCCCCCCCCTCCCGCCTTGTCACGTAAACGAAAGTACGTACGACGTAGTTGCCATGTAGTGAAATTGAAAAACATTTTGTTTTTCAATCACACGAAGTAAAAGGAATATGCACTATCAGCAGTCAGTAAGGCCTAAGATAGATTTGAGCCGTCCAGACATTCGTAGCACTGTCAGCTCTCTATAGCTCTCTTAGCCAAAACCCAATGTTGGCCTTGCTTGATTTCAGTTTTGTTAAAAAGTTCAGTTGTTATTTGCAGTTGAATGTAATGTAAGTGCTACCGTTTATTGTTTTTGTGCTGTTGTGATAGTTTACAATTATGAATAAGAAGAGGCGAACCGATTTTGATTCGTCCGCCAGCGTTATGGGAACTTAAAAATATGTACATACTACTGTCATTGCCTAATTACCTGCCTATAGCAGTTCAATGTTAGCCCTGGAGTCGTCGTGGAACTTTGGAGTTGCAATATTACAGTACTGCACAAGGCAGCGAAATGGTAAATATCATAGAAAATAATATTAAATTAAAATCAGTGGATAAAAATACACTCGGATTCAGCTATGTCGCCCAAAAATCGCGTTCATCAAGAAACATATCGCCTAAATGGCGATGGCTGTACTGCTTTAAAAAAATTTGCTCGGTATTGTCATTAGTAGGCGAAAGGGCAAAATAGTACCCAATCTGATGACTTGCGTGATATCAGTTCCTATATGGATTTTTTTTTTGGGGGGGGGGGTTGTGGAGAGCGGAAGGGGTACAGGATGACAGCGCATTCCGTAGTTCATTCGTTTCCAAAAGCGGGCTGCTTGAATTCGTCTGAGCTGGCAGCACCCTTCATACCTCGCTCACCCTTTCGTACGAAATCTATCTCTGTTCTTGTAACAGCACAGTAACTGAAGCCAGCAATTCCATGCACAGTTAAATCTTAAAAATATGCAGTCACTCATGCAGTGTTGAATGACTAAACATGCAAATGTAAGGGAAAAACAAGCTATGTAAGAATTCAATCGTCTGTTGCGATGCTTTTTATTTTATTATAAAATAGTCTACAACAAATGGTTTTTCTAAATTCTCCACCAAATTCGGGTAGCTCTGCGAGTCGACCCGCTGACCTAGTAGTCCCTGTATTCGGGAGGTGAGTTGATTTGAATCTATCCAGCGTCAGCGCTGAAAATGATTTTCAGTGGATTCCCATTTTCAGTTTAGGCAAATGCCAGGATTGGTTCCTTACTGGAGGCCACAGCGAATTGCGTCCAAAGGCCTTTCTTTCCTGACAAGATCCATATCCCCTAAAGACGCGCCCCTCTGCTTAAATGGAAAGAGCAGCATCAAAGGCATGTCGAGCATCTCTTCAGACTCCCAGCACTAAAAGCATTATGGCAAATAAATGACAATCCAAATGCTCCTCATCTGGGCTCACGCATCTGTCTGCTGGGTTGTTCTTCGATGCAGAGAGTGATTTCTCTTACATTGCAAGAAGTGACAGATGCATTTTAAAATGAAGAAATTTGGGAAAGTGTAAGGCTGAACAATTCGAAATCGTTTGCATGTTCGCCGCCAGAAATTATTCTACCTTCTCTGTCGAACAGAGCTCTCTATTCCTTTTCACTGACAAGGGCAGCTCACCAGCTGGTCAACACTGACTCCCTCTAGATTTATTGTCTCTGCAGGGCTCGGCCAGAACTCACTGTGACATAAATGAGGGCTCCAGAACGCCAAGCGTTCAGCAAACGTTGGGTCTTTTGGCGCGGGTCGGGCGGGGAGTGGGTCATTTATGTCGGCACAGCTGCCAGCCAGCGCCCCAGAGAGAGTTCCGAGGGTCCTGGGGTCGAGTCTCTTGCTCCAGTCTTTTTAGTTTATTTCTCATTTTGTACGTCACAGAGGAAACAAACCGGAGTAATACTCCAGACAACCTATTTATTAATATTTTATTTAAAGCCGTGAAAACGAATGGGAAAGTAAAATTTGAGTTTGCAAATATCAGTGCTAGCTGTCGAATTATTTGGAAACTCTTAAAGCGCTTTAAATAAGGCAGACTTTATTAACATTCTGCATTTTCTCTTCATCTGTAAATCAACATACCGCCCTTGCGACGAACACATCTGTGCGAACAAGAGACCAGATTCTCGATGCCGTCACTGAAGAATGTTTGACTTTGTTGACGAACCCACAACCTCAACTCTCGACGCACCGCTTCACCACTACCAGAGCAAAGTCCTCGATGGGGTTTCTTTAAGTTTCGGGAGCAGATGAAAATGGGATGGATGGGGCCAAGTCGGGAGTGTACGGGGGGTGGCAGACGGCAGTGAAGCCAGGGCGGGTGTCGGACGGTCGGAAATGTCGCGCCGGGGGGGGGGGGGGGGGGCGCTCCGTGTGCGGACGGACTCTACTGCGGTCAGCAACTGAACTGGATTGTAGAGCGTGCACGAGAACTTCGTACGTAAAATGCGATACTTTTAACATTTTACAGTTGATGATTTACACGTGCTTGGTCGATATTAATCTCCTCTGAATTTTTACAATTGCATGCTTGGTTTAAGGATTCCCGGGAAAAACAAACTTGATTTAGATACATAAAAGGTTCTCCCTCAGTGCACAGCTTCGCAGCAAACCACATCCGAGGCACCAATTCGCCAAATATTGGCAAGGATAGCTGGTGATGTAGAATGGAATATATTTCGATGCAGTCTTGTTTGGATATGATTTCCTTTTCTCTCACGATAAGTATGGTTGTGAAGATTTTTGACCAAACTCTGTACCTGATGACAACGGACTATATTTCGGGAAGAATCACTCTAAACACTGCACGATGGCGATTGTTTAGCCTGAAAAATATCGTCGTATATTTGTGGATTTGCTTGTGCCTCCATTTTATGAAAATATTGACATATACAATGTATCGAGCATTATTTTTGTTTATTTGCAGTACACATAGGGAGATGTACAACTTTATTTGGGATCTAATTTGTTTAATCTATAGTTATAAAGTATTCGATTTACTTGAGAAGTGGATCGATGTCCACTGTTGTCATTCGGAAAAGTAAGCGCAGGACCGTTGGTCGGAAACCTTACACACACCGTCAAAGTAGATCTGGATTGTAGAATGACTCACACTACAGAACAGTTGAAACATCAGACCAAAACGATAACTCCCTTGCAAGCCTTCCAGTGTTTCAGATACATATGCAGCTTGTCTTGGTATGACCACAATCCTATTGTCATTGCGCGAGTACAGAAGGAAAGATAACGTCGAACATAAACTCCCCAGACAGCATGACTTTGGCTCTGTGAAGGAAGTCACACGAGCTGGAGTACAAAGTTATAAACTGGTATAATAATACCTGCTAGCAGCCATCTGTCCGAAGTACTTTCGTTTGTGAGTGATGTCTATGTGACACAATCATCTGGAACTAGAAATATGTCCAACACGGCATTAAACGGCTACGTCCCGTGCTAATAGAGAGCTGTTATTACCTTGAGTATACTAATCAAAGCGTTCTGACGTCCAGTCGATGAACTGGGACCTGCTTTACAGTAGTAGTTTCCCTGAGCAGGCATAACACATCGCTGTGTATCATTTTTTGCTGTTATGCATTACACTTGTGGAAAACAAGGAGTAAAATTGTACAGGACGAAAGCAACATCCATTTAACGCTTACTGTGTGTGTGTGTGTGTGTGTGTGTGTGTGTGGGGGGGGGGGGGGGGTCAGTGTAACCACTGCCACTAATGCACATTTTTGTTTTTTCCATTTTTTTAGTCGAAGTGAATTTCTGAAAATGCGGCTTCACCTTTTCATGGAAATAAAGTTACTATTTCCGCTGGATGGACAACTAGCTTAAATGTTCAGTAATTTTTCCCTTTTTTTTTTTAAGTCTGCCTCCGTAGCCTAGCGGTAGCGTTTCCGCCTACCACGCATGGGGCCCGGGTTCAATTCCCGGCAGGGGCCTGGGTGTTATATGTCCATCATCATTGACCCGCAAGTCGCCAAAGCACGTAAACTAAAAAGGATGCGGCGGCCGAAGTCCTACGCGTGGGGCCTCCCGGCCAACAGTGGCATACGATCATTTCCATTTTTCCTGTTTTAAGTCAGTCTTCTTTCTATATATGGAAACTAAAATGTTTCTGTCAAGATGCAGGAACAGTTTTCCTCGTGCACTTACGTGACACATGAGAGTATAGAGCCAACCTTTCACTTTCATTGCTCCCACTTCGACACAACTGATGTGATTTTGTCACCGGCAAGTCGTTTTCACTATCTGGACCGCTACTCCCGTTGTCGGCGTGCGTTCTGCTTTTGTGTGTGTGTGCGTGTGTATGTGGACAGGCCCTCAGCAGTGCTGGCTGCAGTGAGCCGCGCCCAGGACCCCACGAGGACACATCAGCCAGCTCACACTGTGCCTCTCTCTTTCTGTGTGTGTGCAGCCCACCAGCCGCCACACAGATGAAGCCTGCCACCACCACCACTGCCACCACCGCCGCCCCCGCCGCCGACATCTCTGCCAGCGCACCTCGCCAGACACCTGCTGCTGCACGGCCCATGACTCCTCAACCTGATGAGGCCACTGTCTCTCGCATGCGGTGAGTTCTCACCACACACACACACACACACACACACACACACACACACACACACACACACACACACCATTATGTGGTAGATAAGATATAAATACCAAAAAGCCAACTGTAAATGCTCAGTCTAGATTTAATTAGGGTCAGCAAAGTCAACTGGGAATACAATCAGAACATTGATGAATAACAGGCTGGTATCCACAGGATTAGGTTGTAGTATCATGAAGAAAATTGAAATGAGTGAATGGCATTGTTGGCCGGGACGCCCCATTGTGGGGAAGTTCCGCCGCCGAGTGCAAGTCTTACTCCAGTCGATGCTACATTGGGCGACTTGCGTGCCAGTGGTGAGGATGAAACGATCGTGAGGACAACACAACACCCAGTCCACGAGTGGAGAAAATCTCCCATCCAGCTGGGAAACGAACCTGGACCCACTTGCATGGGAGGCAAGCACATTACCACCCAGCTAAGAAGGCGGACTGTAGTATCATGAGAGAGTGGTTAATTAAGAATAGGTTGGTAGAGAAAATAGTGTGTTACTGTCAACACTTCAGTGATTCATTCTCATCAGAATCAGCAAACCAATGTCTGCAATAATTCAGGCATGTACACCAGCATCATACAAAGAAAATCTACTATAAGAGGTAGGGTGGTATGTACTGAATATGTAACACTTTATGTAAAGATGGATAAACATCTAATACTGTGAATGTAGAGGAATGGTCTAGCAGAGGTCAGATAAACACACGTTTATAAGACCATTAGCGGTGGTTAGAATGAGTGAGAGAGGACAAAGAACCTGATGATTTGCCATAAAACTTCTGCTGGTACCAAGAAATATGCTAATAAAGCACCAAACATAAGCAAATGTCTTCAGAGCCCAGCCGGCCGGAGTGGCCGTGCGGTTCTAGGCGCTACAGTCTGGAACCGAGCGACTGCTACAGTCGCAGGTTCGAATCCTGCCTTGGGCATGGTTGTGTGTGATGTCCTTAGGTTAGTTAGGTTTAATTAGTTCTAAGTTCTAGGCGACTGATGACCTCACAAGTTAAGTCGCATAGTGCTCAGAGCCATTTGAACCATTTTTCTTCAGAGCCTCAGCTTGTCAGGTTGTGGATCACCTTGTCATCCCACTGTAGTTTGGTGTAACAGCCACTCTCAGTAACAAAACGTGCATAGTAGAAACTCTGCCTGCTGTACATGATGTTTCTGCCTGTTTGAGCAACAGATTTAGAGTGCCAAGAGCACCCAAAGTTCACAATCGTTTGTGATATGCATTTCGATCTGTCTTGCCGTACAGTTTTTACCTTCTACAGCTATTTCCATTACCACAGCAGTTAATCCCTGTTGCCTTCACATTTAACCTATTACGCTGACCCTTGTACTTGTCACGGTTTTCCATGTATCACTATCCTCACCTACTCTGCAGAGATATTCTAGAGTTCCTGTGTTATGTATTCACCTAACTTCAACATCCTTCTATAGCACCACATTTAGAATGCTCCGATTCCCTTCTTGTTTTTCCCATAGTCCACAATTCATTTTCCTGCAGTACTGAGCTCCAAACATACATTCAGATATGTCTAACACAAATTAAGGCATATCTTTGGTATTAGTAACTTTCTTTTATGAGGAATCTCCTGTTTTTCCATACTACATTACTCCTTATAACAACCACACTTCGTCCCTCAGCATAAATTGGCTTCAGGGTAGCAGTTTGTCCTTAATTCTGATGTAAACTTTGCCACCAATGTTATTTTTGCCACTCCCCAACAGTTTCATCTTTCTTCTGTTCATTAATCCTAATTTGCTCATTCGACTGTTTACTATATTTCTTTCTCACTTTCAGTCAGCATAGCAATATCACCAGTGAATTTTATCATTGAAATCCTCTTCAACCTCAGTTTTAATTACATTTATAGAAGTTTCTTCAATTCCACCAACGATTCTTCAGTGTTCAGTCTGAACATTTGTGGAGACTACCCGCAACCCTGTCTTTCACTATCTTTAATCAGAGTACCAATCCTTGTTGATTATTGTACATATTATATGTTACCTGCTGATCGCTATGTATTACACCTATTTTTTTTTAAAAAAAGGTCTTACATTTTCACAATTTCTCCTTATCAAATATCATTTAAAGATCTACAAATCCAATAAAGATCTCTTGATTTTTCTTACACACCCCTTCTACTATCAAGTCAAAGGTCAGATCGGCCTCCGTGGATCCTCAAACAGATCGTCAGCTTTGTATTCCATTCTTTTGCATGTTGTTGTTATTCTTGTCAGTAGTTTGGATTTATGAGCTGTTTACGTCATTGTGTGAAAGCTATCGCAGTTACTGACCCTTGGTCGCTTCTGTGGTGTCTAGATGGTCTTTTTCTGGCAGTCTGCTGTTAAGACTCCTGTCTCATGAATTACACAGATACGTGAATACTCATTTGATTGCCATCTTCCCCAACGATCATGTAAGTTCTGAAGGAATGGTAACTAACCATTCCGCCTTGTTTGTGTGTAAGTTTTCCTGAGCTTTAAATTCTAATTGTCAGTCCCCCACATTTTCCAATTCTCTTCTTCCGTCAAGTCATGTGATAGTTCCTCCCATGAACTGTTTTCTGCCATCTGCTCTTTCCTGCATGTTTAACGGTGAAATTCCTTTCGAACTCTTGTTGACTGCTGTGCATTTAATTTCACTGAAGATTGTTCCGAATTTTCTATGTGCTGAACATGTCCTTACTACGTTCATTTCTTCTAATTCTTCCTGTAGTCATTCTGCTTGTACTTTCCTCAAATTTCCGATTGATTTCATTCCTTAGTAACCTGCAATGATGTATTTCTTTTCGTCAAACAGTTTAAATATCTCTTGTGTTTGCCAAGGATTCTTCAGATTTCCTCTCCTTGTACCTAGATTTGTCTGTCAAACTTTGATTATTGGCCTTTCCAGAGTCGCCAACCACTGTTCACCTGAACTTCCAGCTAGGCATTCATTATCACATTATCTAGAGCCTCATAGAAGTTAAAATTCCCATTCCATTCCTCAGTACTTCCGTATTCCATTTATTTACACATTGATTTCCTCGTGACAATTCTCTAAAAATTAACTTCATTGATCATCATAACTGAATTGTGATTTTACTATACGTTTGTTCCTGGGTGCACCTTACAATTCAATACCTGACTTTGGAATGTGTGTCTGGTTGTGATGTACTCCAGCTGGAAGCCTCTTTACCAACTATACCTCCGCCTCCATCCCTAAGAGCCGAAAGTGCTGAGACACAGATGCAGCCATACAAATGTCACAGAATACTACAGGGCGTAGTCCTTCAGTGAGTCCGCCATCCAGAAACTGTGCTGGAATGCTGCAGGAGGCGTCCTCCACAGGGAGCACTTATAATGGTAACACTGGCCACGTTAAACAGCAGTTGATGCTAACTTTAATCCTGTGCCAGGAATTTTTTTTGAAAGTTATGGCCTTGAGATAACATAAAGGGAACAGAACAATCAGATGGGGATTTGTTTCCCTAAACACTTCAACAGAGTATAAACAACAGTAAACTGGTGGGTCAGGAAAAGACATTCTGCCAGCACAAAAGCAAGTTGTAATATTAGGTATTAATATCGGTCATCAGCCTAATTAGGCATTCTTGTATCAAACAATATAATAAATCAGAACACAGTGCTACGGCTAACCTAAACTTCCTTGACACACACACACTAAATTCTTTTATATGAACACACTACAACACAGTAACCTAACTTTGCAGATAAAAGTAGTACTGACTTGGAAGACAGACAAACAAATGGCCAATGAGATAGCAACAGTCTTCAACACACATGATGCTAATAGCAATACTAAACATGTCAGAGCATGAAATGATTCTGATTTAAATCAGTTGGTCTATTAATGATTGTACTCTATAAAATAATTACTTAGTACAGGGTCTCTATGCCTGTGCATTAACCAAACTGCTTTAGGATAGCTAAAACAGGAAATCTTTCTTAAGCTCAGTATGAAGCAATTAATCAGAATGCAAATCTAACTACACTGAAGGAGTCTTTGCTTTTCTTTATTAAATACCCTAGCACACGATGGTCGTTACACTTTCATGGTTTGAAGAACCACGCTCATTAACAGAACTACCCAAGTGTGTGTGGGAAATGGTAGGTATTGTCATCAACAATTATTAACTGAAGCACAACAAACTGTAACTCTTTAAATAACAAATGTGCTTTGATAAGCAGTCTTTTAATCTACTCAAAGTATATTTGGCTGTGCAGATGCCAACACAACATTAAATTCAAGTTCAAACAGTTTCTCGTGAAATGAAGAGTGGTAAAACTTTGTAATTCTGATCAAACTGCATAAGTGCAACAATTAATCTTTTTCACCTCAAATCAATATTTTTCTTTTAAATAGTAACTGTACTACTGTGGGCAGTTTTTCAAGTAAAGCAAATTATTTAAGAAAATAACTGCAGATCAATTTAAAAATGCACTGGAAGTGGAATATTTCTGAAACTATAAAACTGAACTTTAAACACTATAGCTCCACACGTTAGCAATCACAATTATTTTTACAACTGCTGAATAAGTCTTTCCTTAATAACTTAGGCTACTCGGAATTAAAATCATTAGGATGGGATTCCTGTGCAGATTTGAGACTTGGGATAATCACGGGTGTAAGACAGATTTAAGCAACACCATGATTATTATTAAAATCAATAAAAGTTCACAAATACCTGGGTCATTTACAGAGTGCAAAATACAAACATTTTGGTGGAAGGCTGGTGGCACTGGTGGCGTGATTTACAGTGGCTGTTAACATGACGGCGATGCAGTCATGGCAGTACTGTTGGCCTCGCCCTGCTGCAGACCTCATTGGAATAGGAATTTTATTTTTAAAGAGCCAAAAACAATGCCATGATAACAGTGTCACCAAATGCATCACCCAAGGCCCATAAATACTGCTCTTAGGCTCCTCTGCTTCAAAACTCCAAGAACACGAGCCACAATGTTCCGCTACTGCTAGCGAGGTGTTAACCTCAGTACTGCTCAGTCCAGACTCCTTACCCGTCACAAAGGACGAGTTGCCACTTGGGTGCCAACCACACCTTTTTCAGTCCGCCAGGCTACTTCTATAGCTGCAGGGCTTCCCCCGTATCTCTGACATTGAACACTACATTCCCTAACTGTGGACCAAGTCATTTATAGTACATTATGTAACAATCATTCCAGTAGTTATTTAAATCCACAAGCACGATTTAAACAATGTTGCTCAGAAGGTTCACATAACTGAAATATGTATACATAGTCAGACTTTCCATGATTGATACAACAGTCTACATAAACAGCATTACAAATTGACATAGAAATATCGATAGAAAGTAGGTCAAAAATGGATGTTACATATGCCCCATGGTTCACTGAATTTTGCTGTTGGGTTAACATCAATAACACCTTAATGATGTCGAACAGTCAGAGAAATAATCAATTCTACCAGAGTTGGGTATGAAAAGAATACGTCACAAAACACGTTAAAACACTATACACTCTATACACATCTTTATCAAAACGAGACATAAGCATCATTATTCAATTATGTACACCTGTCATATAAGAACCTCATTTTGTGAAACACTAAGATGGGTAGAAAGCAAATTTTTTCTGTATTGCCAATATTATTAAGAGTAGCGTGTTGTAAGCCTTCAAAAAACGTAGGTACACTTATACAAGTATACCACTACAAATATCACAAGAAATTTGACATTGTAAGTGCAACACATCCTATAGCATAATTTTGAAGCTATAAAGCCAAAATCTGTCAATGCTGCTTCTAATAATAGTAGTCCATTCTTTGATATTTACATAAACAAACAAAAATATTTAAACTGAACCTAGTATTCTTTCTGACTGCCCTTATTTGAAACACAGTCCCTCTTCGAAAACCATAGCAAACACATACAATACTAACAGAGGTGATAATCGAATAATTTTCCTACCTGCAATAGCATCTCACAGTCTGACAACATTTGACACATCACGTATCTCATCAATCGATTGACTGCCCATTTTTGGTTTTGGAAGTCTTCCAGACACGTTTTCTTGCGCCACTTTGGTAAGTGTTTTATGCCGCCCACTCTGTATTTTAGGCAATCCACATTTCTTTTCAATTCGGCAACATTTGCCTTTAGCCATTTCAACATAGGGTTTCAGATTTTACAACAGCTTTTAGAATGTGTAACTTACAAGAAAGTATCAGCAATTTTAGATAGGTACCAACATTTTTATAAAGACATAAATTGCAGTTAAGTACAGTACAATATCTTCATTAGAAAGATGTACGAGGGTCAGCCACAAATTAAGTTCCGTTTCTATTTCTATCCGTGGCAGCGCTACGATCGCAGTTCCGAGCATGCGCGGCAGTTACTCTGACTCAAGGAGAAGACATGTACGCCATTTTCAGATCGCTGCTGCCGACGTGTGCTTTGTAGTGCTTCCTTATATTGTCAGCCGTAATTGAAAACGGGGCCGTATGTGAAAACAGATCTATGATTCGTTTTCTAAATGTAAAGAAAGTTAAACCAAAGGAAATTCATCGGTAAATCTGCAAGGTTTACGGACAAAATGCTAGGAGTGATTCAGTGGTTAGAAGATGGGTGACACTGTTCAGTAAGGATGTGATAAAGTGCACGATGAAGAACGAAGTGGACGCCCACCTGTGGTTATTGATGAACTGGTTCACACAATTGAATAGAAGATTAAACACAACCGTAAGTTTCCACTTAGTGCCCTTGCTATGGAAGTTCCGCAAATCTCGCAATCACTAGTTCATGATATAGTTACTGAAAAACAGAAATTTCGAAAACTTTCTTCACGTTGGGTACCAAAAATTCTTACTGAACAAAAAAAAAAAAGACAATGGATGAGCAGTGCGCTTCAGGCCTTGATACGCTACAATGAAGAAGGCGATGGTTTTCGACGATTTTCTTTCTCGGATAGTCACCGGGGATGAAACTTGGGTATCGTATGACGCCCCTACGACAAAACGGCAATCAATAGAATGGAGGCACACTTCATCCCCAGTGAAGGTTAAGCCTAAGCAAATTTTGACACCTTGAAATGTCATGTGCACAGTTTAATGGGACAGAAAAGCCATTTTTGTGATTGATTTCTTACCACAAGGCTAAACAATCAATGCACATGGTTACTGCGAGACCGTTAAGAAATTGCGCCGCACAATACAGAACAAGCACCGAGGATTACTGTGAAAAGGTGTTGTTTTTTTCCATGCTAATGCCTCGCCTCTCACGGCGAATGTGACCAAACAACTCTTACGGGAATTTCACCGGGACACGTTTGATCATCCTCTGTACAGCGCAGACCTCGCTCCTAGCGACTTTCATCTCTTCTACACCCAAAATCTGTCCTTGGTGGTCAACACTTCAACTATGATGACGAGCTAAAGAACACGATACCACATGGATGAGAATACACAGGCGGCAACCGTCTTTGAAGAAGGCATACAAAAACTTGTGCCACTCTATGACAAGTGCCTACAAAATTTCAGAAGCTGTATAGGAAAGTAGTTCAACAGTTGTAGATTTTTGTACAGTAAATATTTTTTCTCTATTTGTACACATCTGTTTTATATAACCAAACAGAACTTACTTTGTGGACATACCTCGTATTTCCTATACAGCATAATACACATTTTAATTTCTGCATGATTTCTGAATATACTTCATTTACTCATTCCTAGGGACATACGGTTTGAGATCCACTATATTATGGACACCAAGGGGCTTCTTGGACTTTGGATAGATTAAATTGAAGGCATTGTTGTAAGGTATATCTTGTATTATGAATGGCGTGTTATATATATTTTTAATTTCATGCTTAAGTTCACTTGATTTTTCATGGGTCTTCAGAAGAACATAGCCTCCAATTTTGAAGGTGGCAAACTTCAGGTTCCTACTGTGCCTATTAGATCTCGTTTCTGCTTTGTTTCTTCTTTTATCAATTATTTCTTCTGCACTAATCCCAAATCTGTACATGGTGGGAACTAGTTTCTTTCTCAATTAAACATTTGTTCTTATTATTGAGCATGATTTCCTCAGGTGTGAACCCAGTAGATTCACGAGGCAAGATATTCATTACACACTCAAATTCAGATACAAGTCTGCCCCGTTGTCGATGGAATATGTCCTACATAACCTTCCTATTTCCCTCACATACCGTTCAACAGTGTTGCTTGCTGGATGTTAGGCTGAAATATATTTAATTTCTACACCATTTTGCTCCATGCCATCTTTCAAGATTTTGTAATTGAATTGGGTGCCATTATCGGACAGTACTGCTTTGGGTTTTCCAAATACTCAATCAATCCTATAGAACACTGACTTTGCTCTCACCTACAGTTTTGTAAATGTAGAAAATACTTCCAAAATCACTAAATTATATTTGCAATTACGAGAAGTTTTGGGGAAGGGGCGCCATACAGACCCACGGATGGTAAATCCATGGTCTCTTCAGGTAACATATTCTGCATTGGGCCTTGGTTAATTCTGTTGGTTACCTTAGCTCTCTTGCAGATGTCAGAAGACTTAATATGTTCAGTGACCTTTCTACGCGCACTATTGGCAATCACTATAACACTAGCCAGTTTATCTAGACACCCCTTTGTCTCAATGCTAGGTGAAAATAATCTGACATTGGTATCAAATTTTATAGGCCAACACACTCTCCATTCTTCAGTAACGAAGTCTTTCCTCCTACACAAGATACTTTTAAAAACTTCTCAATCTGGGGATATTATATATTATCAAAATTTACTTTCAATTTCAAGTTGGATCCTCATTTTCTTGGTATATCATTTTTTTGTAAATCGTTAAATTTTCTTTTTGCCTGAAACTTCCTTCATGTGATTAATGTGGAAAGATTCATCTTCATTGGATTCCTTGAGTACCTCATAAATACCATTGGGACAATGCATTGCCACATAAGTTTCTGTTCCCTTTACATAGCAGACTTTGCAATTAAATTTATACAGGTATAAAACCCATCGAGTTAGCATGCCATTTAGAAGGCAAGATTCTTCAAAACTTGTGGTCAGTGTGCATGATGATCTTATAACCCCACAAATAATTTCTAAATTTCTTTAGGCCCCGTACTATGACCAACTCCTCCTTCTGTGTATGGTATAGTTCCTTTCGTATTCCGTCAACATCCCACTGGCAAAAGCTATAGCTCTGTTCTGAATTTCCTGAACCATTTACCGCTTGGAAAATCTCAATACCAATCCCATAGGTGCTACTGTCGGTATTCACATGGAAAGTCTCTGACAGTATTGGCTGATGTAAAACATTTATTATGTAAAAGTTCATTCTTCAGAGATTCGAAATCCAGCTGACACTCATCTGTCCAAACAAACGCACTATTCCTTTTTAAGAGATTGTTCAAGTATGGGTTATTGAAGCCTTGCCCCTTAACAAATTTTTTCTAAAATCCACACAAACCTGGAAAGGCTTTCAACTGTTTGCTTTTTTTTTTTGCGAAAATAACGCAACTACTCGGTGACAGGTATGGGTGAGGCGTGGCCAGACCTCGGAATCGTCAAAAAATTAAATGAAAGAAAAGGGGTTAAGGGCGTGAATTTCTAGTCTGCATGTAGTGGGTTCGAATACCGCAACTTGCATGAATTTTAATTCGTGATAATAGTTGTTAGTTAAAAAAAGTTGAAATGATTCTTGCTACGTATGCTGAAGGTCTGGGTTCGTTTCTCACATCCGGCAATCACTTTTAACAAGCATAAGTAGTGTCTCTCCCACCTCTGGTAGCCTGGAGGAGAGTCGGTACAGGCTGGGCCCTGACAGAGGAGGAAGTCATGCCAGGTCGAAACTCTGTCACCAGTTACCTTTCTTAAGCGATATATTTTTAAATCAATGAGCCAATCACCGTGTAGGGCCACAGGGCGCTTACTGTATTGGAGCCTGAGATGTGTAAAACATTGGCGCTGGACTGGGATTCGAACTCAGCTCTCCCTTTTCGCGACGTGCGATGCCTTTCAGATGATACATTTCCTCCGCCTCATTGTTTCCACTTGTCTGAAAAGTCATAAAGACCTTCACAAAAGACACATGTCTGGGTTGGAATCCTGGTATGTCATTTTGAGTTGTACCATGCGCACACCAAACTACATGTGGCAAGTTATTATGATTTTTAACGCCTGTCTGGGTTCTAGTTTTTACTCCCAAGTCAGACAGGCAGCTTTTCGTTCTATTATGTCAGTTTCAAACATGCCACTCCTAGCAACTGGTGAAAGAGAATAGTACAGTCAATGTGTCTTTGTATGTAGTCAACAACGATGTGTCTAGGGTTCGATTCCTAGTCAGCAGAAAACATTCATCATGGTATTTACAATTCATACATGTGCACATTTCGCTGCTCATGAAGTAAACCAATATATAACGTCTACGAGTGACTATAACCCGTTATTCATAAGAATAAACCTGATGTAAACATTGCACTATGTATTCTTCGGCATTTTCTGGAACCTCATTGGATTTCTTTTCACGTGGAACTGCAGCCAAGCTGTCTGAAGTACTGTCAGGTACGGTAATAAGGGAATGTTCTGTGTGGTGCGTTACGCGCACATGGACTGAGCGATAATACGGGACAACAGCTGTACCGGTGCCTTTATCTTTGACAGCACTGGCCAGTCAGCTGGTGCAGCTAGCGTGGTGTGGCGTGCCCAGCTGCAGTTCACACGTAAAAAGAGACGAGCAGAGGAGCAATACAGCTTCGAATGTCATTTAGTATTTAAGCAGAATGAAATAATACACTGCAAATCTTCCTCAATACGCTCCCTAGACGACTAGACGCAAACCGCAACACGTTATCGTTTTTAGCTAATGTTTTATAGTAATTATAAACAGGAATGATGCAAAAATGAAACGATCATATGGCATTGTTGGCCGGGAGGCCCCATGCGGGACAGTTCCGCCGCCGTATCACAAGTTATTTTTAGTTGACGCCACTCCGGCGACTTGCTTTCGTCAATGGTGATGGACGCACAACACGCAGTTATCTCGAGACAGAGAAAATCCCTGACCCGGCCGGGAATCGAACCCGGGACCCCGTGCGCGGGGAGCGAGAACGCTGCCTCAAGACCACAAGCGGCGGACAGCAAGAATGATGAAAATTCCTGGCTGAACCACATGGTATTTTTTCTGTATAACCTGTGTGTAACGTAAGAGAAGAGTGAAGTATTTCACTGTACAGGTAAATATTGAAGCCACTGAAGTATTACTTATAGTCAGTCGTCTGGTAATCTCTTAGCTCCTTCCTTACCCGAATCCGAGAAAAACAGTTCACCTGCTGCTAGAATCCACGAAGCCAACCAGGCACAGCATTTTCTCTTCTTCTTTTATGATGAACCCTTTCTACAAGGCGCCAGCGTACGACAGTGACGTGAAATAGCTGCGTGCTTTAGTTCCGGTACGTCTGACAGCTTAACAGTCTTGTTACTTCTCGGGCCAAATCCCGCTGCTTGGCTCCAGCTCAGTTCTGTTGGGTTCATATTACGTGTTTGTACGATACTTATCTACCTCTGTGGCATAGAACGATGGACATAGTCCAAATAAAGAGGATTTGGTTTCTCATTTTTGCATTAAAAATTAAACTGTTATATTTTTTAATTTAAACAACTTTTATGAACAGTATTTCATAAAACATAGATAATTAAGAGTTTGTATTTGAAATGGAAACAGGAATTTCTCGTCCAATATGTAATTAGAAACAAGAAGACATGCATTATTCTTAAAAAATGATGAGTAGTTCTATAATTGCGAGATGTAGGTATTTCAAATTGAACGAGAAAGAAAAATGATACTGGGGAGATTCAAACAAACGCACGAATAACCGCGTGTGGTTTGCATTTCGTTATGCTACCGACTAACCGACACTTTTTTTTGTGTTACTGTTGGGTAGAATGTGAAGCGAATTATGTTAGATTTTCTATCTGGCTCGTAACTTTAGACGAGGGCCGAAATGTAGTTTAAAAAAAAAAAAGTCGATACACTCGGACGCGAACACGCGACTGTAAGTTTAGAGTGTATGACGATTACCTCTTTTTTTACAATTACCACTTTTTTCTTTTTTTCTTTTTTCTTTCCGACCGGGGCTCGAACGCGGGATGTCATCTGGCTAAAAATGGCTCTGAGCACTATGGGACTTAACATCTATGGTCATCAGTCCCCTAGAACTTAGAACTACTTAAACCTAGCTCACCTAAGGACATCACACAACACCCAGTCATCACGAGGCAGAGAAAATCCCTGACCCCGCCGTGAATCGAACCCGGGAACCCGGGCGCGGGATGTTATACTTAGATGGCAGACACTTTTTTTTGTTTTATATTGTTCGCTCACGCCACAGTACAATACCGCGACCAATTTTAATTTTTCTTTTTTTTCCAGACACAGGAAAAACCCGAAATTATACACTCAAATGGCAGTGTATTCCTTCAAAAAACGAAAATAGTCACTCTTTTTTTTTTCAAAGTACTTACTGAAGGCAATCAATTAAAATAAGAGAATTCACTTCACTTTGACAGTCGGGATACCATTATAACACTGCAAGCCGTATGACTCCAAACGGAAGCAACGCTGTTTTAAGAAATGAATCGTCCACTTCAGGAAATAAATTCTAACCGGAGTGCACTCGAGTGCCACATTTTCAAGGAGGATTTGACTAACGGAACCATCGCGATGTGTAAACAACACTTTAGAAACAACCCGGGAGAGAAGTCTTTCTGCTTGAACGGGATCATAAAACTTGACAAAGCATGCATACAAATCAGAATCAAACTAAGCAGTATCTACCTGATCAGGTGTACCACGGATAACATCAGCCAACCAATCGTGAATTTCTAAGGAGCCAGGTTGAACACGACGCGTCAAAACTGAAACGAACAGTGGCTCGACGACGAACAAATTTTGGAGACTCGACGGACACCATGGCGCGGGCAGAAAACACCGCCGCCAAGAGCAAAACGACGACAAACTCCGCTACGCCAACTACGATGTGACTCCGGCCGATACACCAACAAGACTGAGGTGAGCGGCTCCGACACGAGCGGCGCTGCGGCACAGGCGGCAGTTACTTGTAAACAACTGCATTATGTACAACTCTGGAAAAACCTCAAAGCCGATTATCTCTGTAAATTTATGAAAAAACATTAGGAACAGCCTATTTCTCAGCACTTTTTAACCACGGAACAGAGAGCAGCCTCAGCCAGTTTCATACCGCGCATTAACAGCACGACAATCAGAGCAAAACGCTGCAGAGGCTGTGACTGTACACGATTTTTGAAGTAAAAACTATGTGGCTAAAGCGTGACTAACAAAAACTTTGATGGCTCTTAATGCATTTGAATATTTTAAAGTTTCATTTGACGTAACTTGGTAATAAGATATCTAATACATAAGTAGGTCCTACTTCCAAAAGTGTTAATAACACCAGCGTACATGTGCTACGGCTTCTGACCAGTCATTCGTTTACACCAGGTTTATTCTTATAATGAACGGGTTATAGATGTCAACGTCGATAGGTGCTGGGTTTGGAATCCCCGTAAGACAAGACTTTAGTCTCCTCATTTCAGTTTGTCATCTCGCTGTTGCTGAAAAATGATTTCTAACGTTTGACTGTGCTTAGTTAACCATCCGATTAAGTGTTGGGTCGGAATATCCGGTAAACACAAATCTGTGTCAGGTCATTTCAAGTTTGAACGTGCACACTCTTTGTTACTTGTGACTGAAACCATACTAAAAATTTGTCGTCTTTACTTGCTCGATTGAATTCCCAGACAGTAGCGCAGTAAAAAAAAAGTTCGTCGTGTAATTTGAAGGTGGAAGTTGCTTTGAAGGTTCATTTTTGCAATAAATTTGAATTTGCAAGCGTAATGGCTGTGTAATCCCCAGCAACATGTCTCTGGTATTTGCATTACCGAAGTGTCAGTTTGCATCTAAACTGATGGTCGCACAGAGCAGTTGTCTCTTGTGGCCCCATGCAGTGAACATTCTGTATAGGCAAAGACTGTACCGAAAACAGAGCAGAGGAACAATGTCATGTGGACTGATCACAAATCAGACGAATCACAATTCAGATCGTTCCACAAAGTTTAGGGTATGAAGCCACATAAATTCAGCCTCTTCTAATATTTCGGCTGAATACCGTCCAGCCATCTTCAGAGTGAGCCGAGGTGAGTGACGCTGCAGCGCTTGGTCCGTCCTTTTAAACCCGAGGACCGAACGACTGCATAAAAGGACGGAGCAAGTGCGGGAGCGTCAGTCACCTCGGCTCACTCTGGAGATGGCTGGACGGTGTTCAGCCGAAATATTAGGAGAAGAGGCTGAATTTATACTGCTGGATGCCAGAAACTTCATGGCACAGTCTTTATACCGCGAAAACACGAAGATGGACAACAAATCGGATTGTACAGATGCTTTTGTGCATGGTAGTACACGTTAAATACATGTGCACATGCCATCAGCCACACAAAATGTGATGTGTGCACACACACTCACAGTTTTTTTTATGGCGGTGGAGTGGCCAATATGCTGTATGTTACGTCTGAAATGTTTCGAAGGCATGGTTGTCAGAAAGTTTCAGTATTTGGTGAGGCTGTGTCAAGAAAACTGCCAGTAACTGGAGTGAAATTTTTGTGGCTGCATATCAGGAAAGTGTGTCTTTGAAAACCAAGGTGTGGGATTCTTCTTGTGCGTGACCTGTGGCAGTGAAGCTGCAGACAGAGTAGTAGCATTAGCTGCAACAAGCCTGTTCTGTAGTGGAGGTGAGCGACTGGTTAGCTGTAGCGTCCTGATAGCAATGGAGCTGAATTCGAGGGATGAGGTGACAAAATGTGACAACGTAATTCTTTCAGAGGTTGTGTAATGCTATTTGTAATGGACGATGAGTGAAGAATTTTTTATGAGGGCTGATAGAACAGATCAGCTGTAGCTTAATACATACACAGAATTACACACTGTTATATACTGTAGGCTTGTTTCAGGACACATTTGTATTCACAACAGTTGTTTCTTCATGCGGCAGTTTGCCTCGTTATGTGGGTGTGTTGTGTATTTGTAGCAGAGACTGGCAGTTTGTGTGTTTTGTGCAGGAGGCTCTCTGCAAAGACGAGAAACATGAGGCTGGTCCATGCAGCTGCGAAGAGGGCAGTGGGGCAGCTGAGGGCGCTGCTCGCCGCGGGGGCAGACGTGGGGGCGAGGGCCGGGCTGGAGGGGCGGACCGCCCTGCACTGGGCAGCGTGCAGAGGAGACGTCGAGGCGGCGAGGCTGCTGCTGGAGGCGGGGGCGGCGGTGGACGCCAGGGAGATCAAGGGCAAGCAGAAGACTCCTCTGCACCTGGCTGCAGAGGAGGGAGACGCTGCTGTCACGCGGCTGCTGCTGCGGGCGACCGCCGACCCCAACGCCAGAGATTGCAGAGGGTGGAGGCCTCTGCATCTTGCAGCAACCTATGGCCATGCAGAAGTGGCAGCTGCGTTGCTCGACGCGGGGGCCGACAGGGGGGCCACAACTGGTGATGGTAGGGGGACAGCGCTGGACATCGCCAGGGAGTCGGGCTACAGGCGGGTGGTGGAGATGCTGTCATGAGGCAGCCAGTACAACGAACTCTGTGCGAGAAAAGAGAACTGAAACAATTTGCAGAAGAGGAGTATTCACAATTTTTTAAATAAAGAAGCAAATAACTCAATCCTATTGTGACTCACTAATTTCAGCCCTCCTCAAGTAGCATACAGCACAAAAATACTCTAAGCAACGCTGTAGCAAAACTGAGACAACGCCAGATAACAGCAAAATAATTCAGATAACAACAGACAATCTATCTCTCAAGAAAAATGTCGTGAGTACTCTTCCAGATTAAACTTGGCAAAAGTCAACAGGTCATTGTGAACAAACACAACTGTTCTATAATATCTGATTGCTGAAAAGTATTTCACAGCAGTCTATAAGGTGCTGTATCAGACTACTTTAATTTGCAACATACACTGTTATGAGTTATGTCAACCGAATTTTCGCTTCTGATATCACACTTACTTTACTTCAGCATATTCCGCATACATTGTGTACTACCATACTCCCCGTGTCTAATTACAATGAGATATTAGTAGCAACATTCATCCCCCATAACGCGCCTGTCATCAGGAAATATACAGTCGGTCCACATTTAACTAAACACATTTAGAGCACAACCTCACCCCTCACAGTACCCCCACAGCTGTTTGTATAAATTCGATACTTCACCAAACTGTACTTTCTCTCTAGTTTGTTTAGGAGTCACCTCTTTTATAATCCTAATATAATGCAACCACCAGACAAACTGTGACCCTGTTGCAGAACAGTCCTTAAGGCCGTCATCGTGTTTTTGCAGGAGATCGTTAAAATTGCACTTACGAAGAGCATTGAAAAGGCGCAGAAGAAGTCGCTCAGACCCAACATTGCCTTCATGAATCTTTTCAACAGCAAAATTTCTTATCTGAGACCCTCCCTACTAACGTCTACACTCTAGGAAGATTCGTCGTTTTCCTTACGTAGTTGCACAGGAAACATGTTTGTGCTGTGTGTGGCTGCTCACACTACACTCTAGTTTCTTACAGCTGTGTATTAAAATGGGAAACATTTAGTTAAAACTGTTCTTCCAGCTCTGGTTTAAATCGGCATCTGGTGCTTCATCAACAAATCGTTTTCTTCTGCCTTGCCGTTTGTCTCCGTCATCAATCATTACATTCAGTTCAGGTGATATTCCAATATTTTCTGCTACTTCACAACTTCCTGCGTAGATAGTATCCCAACATTTCTCAGTTGATTTAATTCTTCTCCGAGACACGTATTAATACTATTTACATGTGTTGTAGTTTCTCTGGTTTGAAGTACAACTATACGTATGTTTATTCCAGATAATAATTTCAAATACTTCTGAATGCTCCTTAGTTCAATATGTTGCTCCCGCAGTCCAAGTTATTAGCAAGTTCAACCAGCCTTTGTAATCCTGGTAAATTCTCAGCAAATGGATGCATGGTGCCAACCTGCATAGACCATCTCGTTGCCGATATTTTCTTTTAAAGCTTTCCATAGCTGCCACATCCATTTTGAATGAGTTTCTTAGAAACAGCAGCTGTCCTGAAAACAGAGGAGAAACAACTTCGGGAAGTATCGCTGTCATCTCGAATGCTTCTTTTTCCCAGATATTCCCCATATGTGGCAGATATAAACTGACGTCTGATTTCTTTGTGTGCAACTATGACTTCCATCTCCGCCATGATATTAAACGCTCTTCATGGAACTAAAACAGCGCAATCTTATGCCCCTGCCGAAAATACGGAATGCACCTGACGCCCTTTATCTGGTGTTGTGTGCTATTTCCTCACATAGGAACGGTACAGCATGCTTCAGCAGAGTGGAAACAGCCCATAACTCCACCTCCTTTCCTCGAATCGTCAAACACGCCAGTATTCACTACTGGTAACTGCTCAATAACGGGACATCCAATATTCTGAAATGTCTTCATGTTTATTTAAACTCATATTTGTGAAAGTATGGTTGGTATCTGAGCAATTATTAAAATTTATTTTGCTATAGAGATACGTAAATCTCCGTGCAGGGCAACAGCAATGCGTTAAGATTACATTTTGAGCGGAAGTACGTGAAGCACATGCTACACGAAGCAGAATCCAGGCTAGCCAGTAAGTCAATTCGCCTGCGAGAGAGCAGTCCGTTTTTACAAATGCTATTTCACTGCAAAACGACTCACATTAAAATGTTGGCCCTGAATATTGTTAATTTTTATCTTTAGAGTTGCAAACAATCACTCTATCAGAACTGTTATTGTAATCATAGAGCAAGAGAACATAAAATTTTACAGATCTCACCTTGTGTTAAAAGTGCTTGAAAATAGACAAAATATCAACTTTCTGAAATCTTCTAGCGATTTGAAACGGATTTTAACGGATACATTCTGACAGTCACTGTACCTTACAGAGGGCATTAGCTTTGCTGGTAATTACACTTTTTGGCCTATCTGTGCAAACAGAAGGCTCGTCTGTTCTGCAACCTGTTACTACTATGATAATGATGGAACTGTCAAAAACCATATTTCATTTACCGCACTTGATAGCGATATTCAGTGCAAGCGGTATCTTATCAGTTTCCATAAAAATGTTTCTCCAGTACGCAACTCGTGATGTGTAGTTCCAGTACGCAGACACATTCATAAAGGTAAAGAATGAAAAATGATGAACTAAAGTCCACCACTGATAAATGAGAACAAAGATTCCAAGTATAAGTGTGCTTTATTAAGCCACAATAGCAATACACTCTTTCATAAAATTCTGACAACTACACAGGTTAGCAAAATATTTCTTAATAAATTTCCCATGTGCAATTACTTTCCTTAACATGTGTTTCAATTATAGGACAAAACCTTATGTTGCATTATGAAATTTCCCCTATAAACTTCAGCCATACGCAATGTCATAACAATAACAAACTACACAGTTACAAATATATGTTAGTACAATGTCCTTCTTAGCTAATGCTGTCTCCACCACACGGCAGTCCAGTTTCCAGCTGAGTACACAGCCAGACTGCCCTACACTCACTGCCTGCTACTGACTGGAAAATAAGGGACACCTGTGGTCTCGGGAACAGACCTACGACGCATATGGTTATGCCGATACTACAAGAGTTGAGTGCATTTGTCACATTCACAACTACACTCACATTCATGGTCCAAAGAACTTGAAAATTGACATAGCAAATAGGACAGCCCATTTCAATTTCTCACTAAAATGCCGACACGAGTTATTTCTGCATTATGGGCATTTTCCAAAAAGCGTGTGGCTCCAGTTTAGCGGCCATATCAACTGCTGAATCCAGTCGAGGGTGGAACGGACAGTCTACAGTAGAAACAGACCAACATTTCACCACCACTTACACACGTAATTTCATTGCCGCATTGTACACAGTGCGGGAAGGCCATCCTTGCATGAAATATTGTCCGGTTTCGGCCGACAATTGTGAATTCTGTGTCTCTGGAGAGACACCCATACAACCGTACCTCTTTGAATGCACTGATTCTCGTCCACCTTCCCAAGTTAAACTACTCTGGATGGGGAGCACTTCTTGGCTGTAGTTTAGTTTTTTCGCGTCCTCTGCTATTCATTCCCAATGTCCCAATAGGAACTCCAGTAAACATTTCGTATCATGTCGCACGCAATCTTCCACACCGTCGCCTTGGTACTGAACACTCTGTGTAGAGGTGACACTGTGGACACAGTCGCCAAAAATGGCTGTTGCAAGGTATGAGAGGTTATGGCAAAACACATTGTGTTCTCCAGAATATTACGTGCGGTAGGAGAAAACCAACGGATACTAGGAACTGAAAGCAGTGCCATTAAGTAGATCTCATGTCCTGCGTAATTCACGGCACACTCACTGCTTACACGTTTCGTTATTTATCCCTAGCCACAGCTACACAACCCCAGTTTGGAATAAATCTGTACCATCATCTGGTGAGCGTAATTCCTGTCCGAAAAATTCTTTGCATTCAATCTCGCCACACAAGTCATGGATAGCACTGTGAATGTTCGGGGCTTGCTATGGAGATTTAGGATAGATGCTAACTGATACATGAAAATTAAACACGCATCAAAGGCAAACACCAGTAAGGACTGAAGAATAAAATTGTTCTTAATCTCTCAGATGAACGTTTAAACAGTGGAGTATGTGGTTCGTTATGACTGAAATACTCCAATAAACCGACTGCAGGTTCTCTGACACGAAGAAATCGTAGGCAGTTACTCTCGTAAATAAATGGCCAACGATAGTGACGTAGATGATCAACAGATCTCTCCGAAATAAATTTAAGAGCTAAAATTTCCATGCCGGAAGTAGGACAAGCTTTGGTGCATTGAATGAAAGGACGTGCTAGTAAGTGTGTGGTAAGAAGTGCTTACATATTATTTAGTAGCCCTGATGGAAAGCAATTTCATGATATCCTTACTTATCGCGAAATATGTCGGCGGAAAAAGGAAGATGCAGAATAACGTGAAATCCGGTCATTAATAATTAAATGTACGTTATTTTATTGCTGTAGTTTCGGCCTTGGTAATCGAATTGTGAAACCTATATTGATCAATTTTTTTGCGTTGTAGTTGCATCTTCCTCCAAGAAGTATTGCTGTGATATGTTACCGGTACACATTCCGGCCATGTATCTAAATAGTACAATGGTTGCTTTGACTACAGACAATAAATTAATCTTTAGTATCTGCTCCTCCCAAACATCGTGTCCCCTCCCCTTCGTTTTTAAGATGTCCATACTAGAAACATGTACTACAATTTGGCGCGAATAATGTGTACCTTATGCTACAAAACCACACACACCACCCAGGGCTAACACATATGATGTGATACAATTAATACTTACTCTTTCAGTAATGAAGTAAATTTTTTTAAGGAAACACATCTCGTACTCTGACAACATCTATGAATGACACATAGCTACTGGCCGACTGCTTCGTTCAGGCCAGTGCTTTGATATAAACATCGAAACTTGTAGTTAATATTAAACTCCTGAAGCTTATGCACGAACTGTTCTGGAAGCCATAAGTTAAAGCGTATGCTGAGAGACTGACGAAAATGTTTTAAAAGTTAAATGTGAGTGCTGTTCTGTATGGAGTAGCTGTTGAGCAGAGTATGGTATTTCCTCTGGCAGGGCTGAGTGCTCAGCAAGGAAGGGGGTGTCAAGGCAGGTACCATACCAGCAGGTTTTGCCCAGTGGCCGTCGTAGGTCTGCCAGCAGCTCGCCTTCCCTGGAGTGGGTGACTCTGGAGAGAATTTGAGGCCTACGAAAGGTGGATATTCTTAAATAAGTATATGATCTGTTATTATTCAGATGGTAGATCAAAACCAATCATTTCAAATAATCACAGAGTGATGTGTCTAATAAAATGTCATTCATAGTTGTATCAATAAAAACACCGAAGTTAGAGACTACAGCAAAACTGATAGCATTTCAAATATTAAATGAGTTAAAAATGGTTCTGAGCACTATGCGACTTATCTTCTGAGATTATCAGTCGCCTAGAACTTAGAGCTAATTAAACCTAACTAATCTAAGGACATCACACACATCCATGCCTGAGGCAGGATTCGAACCTGCGACCGTAGCGGTCGCTCGGCTCCAGACTGTAGCACCTAGAACCGCAGGGCCCCTCCGGCCGGCTTAAATGAGTTAGTCAAGTGCCTTGAACCATCTACTGGATAACAGCTATCAACGAAACAAGCAAAATCACAGTACATGCTGCTTTCCTGGATGGTAGGATTTTACGTATTTTATTGTCAATCTGTGTCGAACCATTAGACTACTCCATATTCACTCAGGAAAATAAAACTGCATGAAGTTGTTATCTATGTTGATTATTGTTACATCCTAGCCAGTAATGCCACCCGAGCCCGCTGCCAAAAGGTTGGCAGCATCAAAGTCCGGACGCCGTCCGCATAAGCAGCGCCAGCGAGACAGGAAATGGCCGCAAGTCTGCGCGCGCCACCGCTGGCTTCTGGCTTCTTAAGCGCTGGAGTCGCGAGCGCTAGGACAGTTCTGTATTCGCCGCTCAGTTGTATACTCGCCACCGAATTGTGTACTTGCTAGTCAGTGTGTGTTCATCGCAGCAGAGTTGTCGTTTGTCGTCAGCCGACGCTGACCTAGCCGCTCCGACTCGAACTAGACAGATTTCTGTAGACCATGTTCACCACTGTGTTCTGTATCGTCGTTAATAAAGATAAGTACCGACTTTTATTTAATCAGAGTGTTTGGGTTTTCATCTTTCTGTTCACTGTTCCAGCGGACCGGTCGGCCCGCTATTAAAAGTGTGGCGGTGACTTCGTAAGCCGTTTCTACAGCGAATTGCTTGTTGCTACGAACGCCGCCACAAAAAGTATTTCATTTATTCTTCCGTAATTTTCTTTGTTTCATGGCAAGAGATTGTACGCTAGATTTATATGAACACTGAAGGGAAGACCATTGCTACATCCAAAATTTAGTAGTGTATAGTAACGAAATTTCAAGAATACATTTGTCGAGGTAATATATTTAAGCGATTAACATTGCAAGATACAGATTAATGTAAATGTGAGATAAGCCATTGCAAAAGGGAGTTGCTGGTACATTGATAACCGACGTAACCGCAAGAACGGCGAATGCAAGGATGCAAACGTGCACGAATTGTGTTGTAGAGGTGCTGAAGGTCAGTTTGTGTGATGGTGAATTCAGGGACTGTTAATACTGTTTGTGCATGACGCTGGAGTTGTCGTCCGATGGTGTCCCACGTGTGCTCGACTGCAGGCCACAGCAACATGTCGACACTCAGCAGAGCGTGTTAGGTTACAACAGCAGTATGTGGGCGAGCGTTATCCTCTTGGAAAACACCCCATGGAATGCTGATCATGAATGGCAGCGCAACAGGTCGAATCCGACATACAAATTTGCAGTGAGGGTGTGTGGGATAACCACGACAGTGCATCCTCCCGGACCAAAACTTAGGGTGAGGTCCAGCGAGTCTAGCATGCAGATTGGTTGGTTGCAGGCCCTCAACTGGCCCCTACTGAACAACACACGGCCGTGACTGGCACCGAGGCAGAACCAGCTGTCATCAGAAAACACACCCTGCCCTCCAATGAGCTCTCACTTGACGCCACTGAGGTCGCAAATGGCGGCGGTTTAGGGTCAGTGGAATGCACGCTACAGGTCCTCTGGCTCGGAGCTGTCCTCGAAGTAACGGATATACAACACTTTGTTGTGTCACTGTGGTACCAGCAGAGCGGGGTAGCCGCGCGCTCTGAGGCGTCTTGTCACGGTCCGCGCAGCGCCTCCCCTCAGAGGTTCGAGTCCTCCTTCAGGCATGGGTGTGTGTGTCGTCCTTAGCGTAAGTTAGATTGAATAGTGGGTAAGCTTAGGGACCGATGACCTCAGCAGTTTGGTCCCATAATACCTTACCACAAATTTCCACTGTGGTGCCAACCGCTGCTCAGATTGCTGGTGCAGATGCATTACGATGACCCAGAGCCATACGCCAATCACGACGGTCTTCCCTCTCGGCAGAGCCACGTGGCTGTCCGGAGCCCTGTCTTCTGGCGACTGTGCATTCCTGTGACCACATCTGCCAGGAACCACGCACAGTGTCTACATTCCTGCCAAGTCCTTCTGCAGAAGGAACATGCGGCGTCTCGTACCCATATTACATGACCTCCTTCAAACTCGGTGGGGTGTTGGTAATGGCGTCTTTGTCGCCTTAAAAGCAACTCCCACTGCTAAAGGCAACTAACGCCCACGACCGCTACTGTTAAATCGCACGTTTGAAGCACACCTCATTTGCATCCTCAAAGCGGGGCCACTAGCTCCACTCTTATTCAACTGACGCGACATCTGAGATGTAGGAACATGCCTCCTAACTTATGACAAACAACTCCGTTTGGGTCTTTCGATTTTCTTTTTACATCTGTATGTTTATTTAAGGTGAAGTGTCAGTTTAACGAATACTGTCATTACTAGTGTCAGTATTGTCAGCCAGTAATCTTAGAATTCATGCCTAGTTGGTAGCATTTTGGCACAGAAATGGTGGTCAGTTTTGTGCATTTTATGACAATGTAAGAAAGATGTGCCGAAACGCTGGAGGAGCTCTTGCGGAACAGGGTGTTGCGTGAATCCAATGAAATAACGTGGCGAACAGCACCGAATTTAATGTTTTAACCAGGAGCTGTTGTATGTGACGAAATAATAAGCAACCAGCTGCAGAAAAGAAATCTGATTTCTGGCCCGTCTTCAGGATGTTATTCTCACATTGTTTGCGAGTGTCATCAATGAGGTGCATACTAGAGTGCTGCAACGGTCAGTGTTTGACCGGTCACAGCTCGCCTGTTGACGGGGGGACCGAGCCTCTCGTGTCTGGCCCCGCACCACTCGGCTCGGCCACGTACTCGCCCCATGCCTGTTGTCCGGATTCCGGACACGCGGATAACCGAGCATGACCGAGCATGACCGGTCACCGCTGACGTCTCACCTCGCCTCGTCCCGGCTCGCTGCGCTGTACTGTACAAATCCAAAGTATCTCTCTCTCTCTCTCTCTCTCTCTCTCTCTCTCTCTCTCTCACACACACACACACACACACACACACACACACACACACACACACAATCACAATATATATTTATCTCTGTCTCTCTCCATCTCTCTCTTTTAATACAAAAGTAATGTTTCGAAGAACGGCTACGTCACACAGCTAAATTCATAGAGCACTTTCTTTTATAATATTTACTCCCGTCTTGCTAACGTCCGGCCATCCTGATTTAGGTTTTCCGTGGTTTCCTTAAATCGCTCCAGGCAAATGCCGGGATGGTTCCTCACAAAGGGCACGGCCGACTTCCTTCCCCGTCCGTCCCTAATCCGATGAGACCGATGACCTCGCTGTCTGGTCTCCTTCCCCAAAACAACCAACCACCTTAACGTCCGGGAATTTTCTTGTAAATAAAACATTGATCACGAGAGACCAATCTGTGTTAATGTAATGTGTTGTAAGCGTCATATAGTGCATCTGATTATGCGAATCAGTCCACATATCAACTCTCGCAGCAAATGTTTTATTAATAACTTCCGCCGGCCGGTGTGGCCGAACGGTTCTAGGCGCTACAGTATGGAACCGTGCGACCGTTACGGTCGCAGGTTCGAATCCTGCCCCGGGCATGGATGTGTGTGATGTCCTTAGGTTAGTTATGTTTAAGTAGTTCTAAGTTCTAGGGGACTGATGACCTTAGAAGTTAAGTCCCATAGTGCTCAGAGCCATTTGAACCATTTAATAACTTCCGCAATAACAGAAGGCATTATGTTGTTTCGTATTGCATCAGATTGGTCTCTGACATGTCTGCTTATAGTAGAGGGATGTGGCATGACATCTGCCACGTTAACTACTCCATAATGGGCACCAAGATGTATTAATTCTTGGCATAGTTCTCTGAAACCACCAGAAACAGCATTAAAAGGTCTCATATCTTTAGCACACATTGCAACACACTTTGCTGTAATACTATTTTTTATTATTGCCGGTATTCCTGAAGGAGCTGTATCTTTGTGAGGTTTCTTGCAACTGTGTTTCTTTAAATGAGTGGTTCCCGATTGGAAACACAGTAATGTGGAGCAGTTTATGCACGATACGTGCCCAGTAGACGTACTGTTTTTGTCTACATAAAACAAAAATATGCTCCATACTTGACTTTTTAGACCTTCCCGTCTCTTCAGTGTGTAAACATTGGTTTCAATCTTACGTCTTACTGCACTGGCTTCCTCGCACTGCATGATTATAGAGAGAGAGAGAGACACACCACAAATGAGAAGCCCGTACTGGCTGTGGTCTCACACGGATAATGACACGTGTAGTGTGTTTGAAGTTATTCGGTCACGGCTTCTATGCTCGGTCACCAGAACTAGTGCGGGCAGCCTATCCAGTTAGGGTGTGCTCGCCCCATCTCGTATTTTGTGCTCGCTTACTCGGTCATGCAGGACTCTAGTGCATACAGCAAAACGTAACTGGTTGCACATTATTTCGTTAGAGCACCGAATTTCTGTTCACGTACCGCACCTTTCATAGCAAAAGGAAGTCGATGAGCTCAGCTCTCTGATGAGGTTCAGATTGCGATTTGCGCGTTTGGCCGTTATAGCCCTGCCAGCGGCAAATATCGTCCACCAGCTTAATGTTATTATCTTTCTGGGGCAGCTGTTATCTGAGCAAAGAGCATTTTACACGAGTAAGTGGCGCAGCGCCAAGCCCGTTGGCGGTGTGGGGTATACCCACCAGCTGTCACACCCCACAAGTAGACTCCAGCTCCTCTCCAGACACACACAGTCTATATTCGTCAGAAATGGGGACGTATTAGATGCAAGGATGACCTTCCACTGCTTTGCGGAATGCGTCAAAGAGAATACGTCCGCAACTGAAGATGAGCTGAACACGAAAAATAAATAAATAAATACATTGGAGCCAACAGACAGACTCATCGATATCTGGAGAAATGGCAGTAGGAATGTTGTTGCGATTCTAACACGGTTCTAGGCACTACAGTCTGGAGCCGAGCGACCGCTGCGGTCGCAGGTTCGAATCCTGTTTCGGACGTGGATGTGTGTGATGTCCTTAGGTTAGTTAGGTTTAATTAGTTCTATGTTCTATGTGACTGATGACCTCAGAAGTTAAGTCGCATACTGCTCAGAGCCCAATTCTAACACGTCACGCTTTTCTTCCTCTTTCATCTTTAAGGTCGCTATAATTTCGCATCTTACAAGCACCCATCCACATTCTTTGTCAGTGATCTAGAAACACAATTAAGTATCATGTGATAGGTTGCACCTCTTATATATGAATATATAAAGGAGACTGACATTGCCACATATGCCTTATAACTGTTAACGCTTATTGAATGAAAAGTGATGCAGTGTCTTTATTATCAGAACGGCGTAATGAATGACTGCCTATACTAGTAGAGGTTGGAACGACAGTGGAGATGAAATGGCAGGCGGAACTCAAGCCCTGGGTGGAGGGCCCCCACAGGCGTGGTGGTTCAGCTCCACACAGGAAGTGCCGAGACGGACAGTCTGGACACCTGAGCGCGAAGACACAATACAGGGGCGACCGGCCGCTATTGTAGTGCCAGAAGGATAACTGGATAATACTTCCGATCTCTACAAATCTTGGACGCAGGTGAGAGGAACGAAGAAGCGGTACCTCAGAAACCATGCAGGCTGGTTTATTTCCTTGGATTTTTACTCAGAAGCGTACCATTCTATAAGTAAAGGTATTTCCTCGCAAACTTTCGCGCTGGACGACAAAATACTAAAATATGTTAGGTCGGCGTTGGGAAGAATATATAGAGAGAGAAAGTATTCCGTGGTTTCGGGAATATGATTCGTTTTCGGAGCCTTGCTGGCAAGCCAGCGGTGGAGAGACGAGGTCTTCCATTGTGAGTGCCCATGTGTGACGTTCGGCCGATATCGGCTTTGTTGGGACAGACGGACTTGCTGTCTTTCGTCCCAGGAGAGTTTATACTTATAACAGTTAGGCACTGCACTATACGATTCTGAGCTTCAATTCATCTCCAGGTTGGAAGTCGTCGTTGAGTACGCAGCGTTCAGTAGTTGGGAGCAGTTCCCCTGCCTATACTTACTTTGAGAAGTTATCTGAACTCCGTCGTGGCTGGGAGTTCACATTTATCGTCTAGAACATAGAGAGGGAAGACAGTATTATATTTGGCAGCGGATCGCCTTGTGCCTTCCTAGTATTTGAATGAGTTTATTTGTGGCTCGAGTTCTTCCATTGTCACAGACGATTACGAGAACCATCACTTCAGCGCACCGCACGGAGTACATACGGTGATATCAAATGGTTCAAATGGCTCTGAGCACTATGGGACTCAACGGCTGTGGTCATAAGTCCCCTAGAACTTGGAACTACTTAAACCTAACTAACCTAAGGACAGCACACAACACCCAGCCATCACGAGGCAGAGAAAATCCCTGACCCCGCCGGGAATCGAACCCGGGAACCCGGGCGTGGGAAGCGAGAACGCTACCGCTACGGTGATATCGAAATTGCTTCAGCTTATTAGGGCTATAAAAGCTAAACAGCTGTGATCACTTTAGCTTATATGCACTGAGGTTCCACACCACCGTAGATCATTTTTGAAAGTACTGTCTTCTAGAGTTTGGTACGTAGATGATGTCAGTCATTTCACGTTATTGGTATTAGATCGCATTAGTGGTTCAAATGGCTCTGAGCACTATGGGACTCAACTGCTGTGGTCATTAGTCCCCTAGAACTTAGAACTAGTTAAACCTAACTAACCTAAGGACATCACAAACACCCATGCCCGAGGCAGGATTCGAACCTGCGACCGTAGCGGTCTCGCGGTTCCAGACTGCAGCGCCTTTAACCGCACGGCCACTTCGGCCGGCCGATCGCATTAGTAATTTTACTTAGGAAATGTAAACTTCGTAATATAAAGTTTTTTATATACAATAAATATATAAGCAGGAACAACATTAGCATTTAGTAGTATTAGTTGTCTTATTAATTAATTTATGTTTACGTTGTAATTTACATGCTAAAGTCCATTAAGAGATCCTAAGATCTGCTTCAAGGGGTAGTCAGACAGGGCCAGATCTTCGTTTTAGCGTTTATTATTTTCCGTAGTGCACGTTCATTTAAACCTCCCTCTAGTAGCATCTTGGATATGGCTTACCCTGCCAGGATCCTACTTACGCCCTTTCGATAGTCGTCATAAAGTGGTTTGAAACCTGGGATATTTTCGAAAAGTCTTTTTCTTTTAATGTTTAGATGTTGTTGATAGTGATCACAAGCTTGCGTGTATAGTTTGCAGTGGCATATTCACGCGATAACATTAAAAATAATGTTTGTGTATTTTAATGTATTTCTCTTCAGAGGCGTTGCGCTTCATCCCTCTGGCTGCAGTTCACTGATATTCATGTAATGTATTTATCGTTGTTTTTTGCTTAAATTGTAACGACACTGCTCGTTCATTGCTGGTTCAAATGGCTCTGAGCACTATGGGACCTAACATCTGTCGTCATCAGTCTCCTACAACTTAGAACTACTTAAACCTAACTAACCTAAGGACATCACAAACATCCATGCCCTAGACAGGATTCGAACCTGCGAGCGTAGCGGTCGCGCGGTTCCAGACTGAAGCGCCTAGAACCACTTGGCCACACCTGTTGGCACTCGTTCATGACGTAGCCATCAGTTTAACTTCCTTGTTGGAGATATTTTATGTTACATGCCCGTTACATAATAAATGTGGGTTGTGTAGATTGTGTACCTTTATGAGAGGACTGTTATCAGGGGTCAGTCCATGTTAACTAGGGCGAAAGCGCGCTAAGTAGCACAGCAGAGTACTAGAAATGGCAGATACACGGGGTAGTCAAGAAAGCCTATGGGATGAGAGTCAGCTATGTTAGCAGCAAAAGGCACTGGTGAGGAGAATAACGATCCAAGGGTATTTTGTGAGGATGATACACACAGTCAAGCCCGTGATGGGCAATCTGATAGCGAAGATGAGGAACAGCGACACACTGAAGCAACCATAAAGATACGGGAGTATTATGTAGGGAGTCCAAGTGAATGTGGAACAACTAAGATTTGTGGTATATCGCCGTCAGTGACATCGTCACGAGTCAGCATATAAGGGGCGCGTGGTGATGACTCTTTTGAATACCAAAAATGGAAAGGGAAAAGGGGAGAAGTTCACGCAAGAGTATGGAGCGCAAAGTTACAACAGGAGAGAAGATTTAGATAACACGGATGTGTTGGACATCCTTACATACCTAAAACCAATGGGAAGTGAAATGGGAAATAAAATTCAAAACGTTAGTGCTGAAATGCTGAAGGTCGTGCCTGAATTGGGAGTGCAAATAAAAAAGGGGAATGATGAAGTACGCTCAGAAACGGGAAGTAAAATTCAGTAGGTCGGCTCTGAATTGGGAAGTCAAATAAAAAGTGAGAATGATGAAGTACGCTCTGAAATGGGAAATAAAGTCCAGAACGTTAGTGTCGAAATTCAGGCAATAAAACATAAAGTGAAAATGAGGTTGTGACGCTCAGAACAAAACTAGAATGACAGACGGCGGAAGTCAGAAGAACCACGAACGAAGGTCGATTACTAGCGAGGGGCGCAAAGCGGATTGCTATTGAAACATTAGAGAAGACAGAAAACATGGCAAAGATAGACAGAGGTGCATTAACGAAGTTGCAGAGGCGCATGAGACAAGACAGCTGCAAAAGACAGAAATTGCATCAAATAAGGCGTTGATTGTGGAGATCTCCCAATTTAAACAGAACATAGAAAGCGAAATTAAACAATTATCTCAGGAAGTCAGGTCGCAACCAAGACAGACAAAAATCACCTCCCGGAAAAGAAATATTAGGTAATTTGGAAACAACAGAATGTGAAAGAGCCAGTTCAAACTCTTCACGACCACGTTCAACCCCAGACATTATTAGAATGTGCTGCAATGTAAGAGTTGCTCGCCAACTAGAGACTGAAAGCGTATCTGCAGAGTGACGAAATATTGCTAGAGATATGGACCCTGCATCTACACAGAGTACGACTGGATCGAAAATTGCGAACACGTAGAAGAGCAATGAAATGTTTCAAATGCTTAATTGTTATCTGTTAATGCGCAACACGGAACATTTTTCCAGCGAGGACAAAGTGACAGAGAATAGAAGAGGGGATGCCCAAAATACAGGGTTATTACAAATGATTGAAGCGATTTCACAGCTCTACAATAACTTTATTATTTGAGATATTTTCACAATGCTCTGCACACACATACAAAAACTCAAAAAGTTTTTTTAGGCATTCACAAATGTTCGATATGTGCCCCTTTAGTGATTCGGCAGACATCAAGCCGATAATCCAGTTCCTCCCACACTCGGCGCAGCATGTCCCCATCAATGAGTTCGAAAGCATCGTTGATGCGAGCTCGCAGTTCTGGCACGTTTCTTGGTAGAGGATGTTTAAACACTGAATCTTTCACATAACCCCACAGAAAGAAATCACATGGGGTTAAGTCGGGAGAGCGTGGAGGCCATGACATGAATTGCTGATCATGATCTCCACCACGGCCGATCCATCAGTTTTCTAATCTCCTGTTTAAGAAATGCCGAAAATCATGATGGAAGTGCCGTGGAGCACCATCCTGTTGAAAGATGAAGTCGGCGCTGTCGGTTTCCCGTTGTGGCATGAGCCAATTTTCCAGCATGTCCAGATACACGTGTCCTGTAACGTTTTTTTTCCCAGAAGAAAAAGGGGCCGTAAACTTTGAACCGTGAGATTGCACAAAACACGTTAACTTTAGGTGAATTGCGAATTTGCTGCACGAATGCGTGAGGATTCTCTACTGCCCAGATTCGCACATCGTGTCTGTTCACTTCACCATTAAGAAAAAATGTTGCTTCATCACTGAAAACAAGTTTCGCACTGAACGCATCCTCTTCCATGAACTGTTGCAACAGCGCCGAAAATTCAAAGCGTTTGACTTTGTCATCGGGTGTCAGGGCTTGTAGCAATTGTAAACGGTAAGGCTTCTGCTTTAGCCTTTTCCGTAAGATTTTCCAAACCGTCGGCTGTGGTACGTTTAGCTCCCTGCTTGCTTTATTCGTCGACTTCCGCGGGCTACGTGTGAAACTTGCCCGCACGCGTTCAACCGTTTCTTCGCTCACTGCAGGCCGACCCGTCGATTTCCCCTTACAGAGGCATCCAGAAGCTTTAAACTGCGCATACCATCGCCGAATGAAGTTAGCAGTTGGTGGATCTTTGTTGAACTTCGTCCTGAAGTGTCGTTGCACTGTTATGACTGACTGATGTGAGTGCATTTCAAGCACGACATACGCTTTCTCGGCTCCTGTCGCCATTTTGTCTCACTGCGCTCTCGAGCGCTCTGGCGGCAGAAACCTGAAGTGCGGCTTCAGCCGAACAAAACTTTATGAGTTTTTCTACGTATCTGTAGTGTGTCGTCACCATATGTCAACGAATGGAGCTACAGTGCATTTATGAAATCGCTTCAATCTTTTGTAATAGCCCTGTAATGGTAGACCGGAAACTTTAGCACGAAGTGAGAATGTGATGGGCCGAGTGGGGAGAAACTCTAATGAAATTTTCGATTTTATGCATTTTATCTCTGTACGAAAATTTCAGCATTACAAAGACGAGGGTAATGTTTTACACTCGAAAACTTTTCTCGGTCAAATTGATTTATCATTACCTCACTGTACTTCGTATGTTCACATATCGAGGGAACAATGGCCGAAAGCATGTGGGACATTGCAAAAACCTCACGTCATGCGATGAGTTTCGTGACGCATTTTTAGACAAATACTGGTCCAAAGAGACACAGGACAGGTTCTAATGATGAGCAGAGACTTCGAGAGTTCAGAGTTCCATAGTCCAGTGAAGGTTTTCGAAGACTTGACCAAGAAAATCAGTATTTGGACGATCCATGCACACCGGCTGAGATAAGACTGTGATAGATGAAGCTGCCAATTGCCTACCCGCAAACGCTCGTCGACCGATGTGGAAGTGGTGTAGAAGACTTCAAGAGTATCTTAAGAGAATTGGAGTTCGCTTTCAACGAGCAGCAGGCGGGAGAAAAACGTAGGCAGAGAGACGTGCAGGGCGAAATAAGGGAGGACAGCGAAGGGAATAATAGAGGCCATAATTAGCAAAAGAATGTAAATAGTCCGCACCATGAAAACATGGGCGCGAGAGATCGTAGTGGGAATAACGGGCAGTGGAGAAACTATGGCAGAGAATATAGGCAACAAAATGGCCGGAGATAGGAGCCACAAAATTATGGCGCATCATGGGGCGACAATAGAGAAACCTGTCACTGGTCTGACCGAGGATGGGGTGGACTGAACAACAACAGGAATTGGAAAAAACTGATTGAAATTAGACCACCTAACCCTGGGAGAGTACGCAAAATAACATGGAAAATGAACAATGACTAGGCCAGACGACAGACACTAGAGAAAATGCGCCCATAAACCGTCTCGGAAGTAATAAAATAATATTATAGAATATGAGGACTTAGGGAGATATTACTTGATGAAAAGGAAACATTACCCAAACAGGAAATCTATCTGGTGGTAACAGTACAAATTGGAGGAATTATGGGTACTGCTGTAATAGATATTGGAAGCGAACTCTCAGCTATTTGAGATAGGCTGTTCGCTAGATGCAAGAAGTCAGTTAATCCACCTATGCTCACGGTACACAAAAACAAAGGTATGAGGTGCGTTAGTTTGAAAGATTATGGAAATATCTCAACAAATATGTCTAGATTTTGATTGCCAAGGACACCATATGACTGTAAATCTGTTCATAATACTGAAACTAACATCTGACATAATATTCGATGTAGATTTTCTTTCAGTGCAGAAAGCTATCATCGATCTAGGATGGTTATAATATTTTCATGCACCACCGCAGTGTTGATGACTTGTTCAATTTAGACATGGCTCTAACTAGTACGATAGAGGGACTAAATAGATGGTGCCCATATGTTCAGGCAGTATACACCGACATCATTAACTCGCTTCACACATGTAGCATCCACATAGATGATATAGAACATTGTTTTAGTACGTGTATAACACCAGTGCCCAAGTATTGTGCTATTCCTCGAATAAGTGTTGAAAATGTTGAACTCAAATATACTGATCGAATACCGGACTATTGTAATTCACCCATAACATTACGAGATATACATGCTGAATTTCAAGCTTACAAGAAGCAGCTATTTTCCAAATACTGTACTTCTGCTGCACCGCTTAAAAAAGAGTGTACTGATTTTTTCTCATGCTGATCATATTTGTAAATATTTTAATAAATAAATATATTATTTTATAATATGAAATAAAATAAAAATCAGAGTTGATGAGAAGGCAATGAAGCTCAAATTCCAGTTAGCGGTTTAAAACTACAATTCCCAGGGAAGGGAAGGGAAGTTCGGAGGGAAGAAAAATTAAAAAAAAGATACTGACAATAGAGCACATTTCAAAGCCGAACGTGAACATGTTAATAAAATCAACGGTAGGATTGATTCGGAACTCGAGAATCTGTATAACATACACTCCTGGAAATTGAAATAAGAACACCGCGAATTCATTGTCCCAGGAAGGGGAAACTTTATTGACACATTCCTGGGGTCAGATACATCACATGATCACACTGACAGAACCACAGGCACATACACACAGGCAACAGAGCATGCACAATGTCGGCACTAGTACAGTGTATATCCACCTTTCGCAGCAATGCAGGCTGCCATTCTCCCATGGAGATGATCGTAGAGATGCTGGATGTAGTCCTGTGGAACGGCTTGCCATGCCATTTCCACCTGGCGCCTCAGTTGGACCAGCGTTCGTGCTGGACGTGCAGACCGCGTGAGACGACGCTTCATCCAGTCCCAAACATGCTCAATGGGGGACAGATCCGGAGATCTTGCTGGCCAGGGTAGTTGACTTACACCTTCTAGAGCACGTTGGGTGGCACGGGATACATGCGGACGTGCATTGTCCTGTTGGAACAGCAAGTTCCCTTGCCGGTCTAGGAATGGTAGAACGATGGGTTCGATGACGGTTTGGATGTACCGTGCACTATTCAGTGTCCCCTCGACGATCACCAGTAGTGTACAGCCAGTGTAGGAGATCGCTCCCCACACCATGGAGCCGGGTGTTGGCCCTGTGTGCCTCGGTCGTATGCAGTCCTGATTGTGGCGCTCACCTGCACGGCGCCAAACACGCATACGACCATCACTGGCACCAAGGCAGAAGTGACTCTCATCGCTGAAGACGACACGTCTCCATTCGTCCCTCCATTCACGCCTGTCGCGACACCACTGGAGGCGGGCTGCACGATGTTGGGGCGTGAGCGGAAGACGGCCTAACGGTGTACGGGACCGTAGCCCAGCTTCATGGAGACGGTTGCGAATGGTCCTCGCCGATACCCCAGGAGCAACAGTGTCCCTAATTTGCTGGGAAGTGGCGGTGCGGTCCCCTACGGCACTGCGTAGGATCCTACGGTCTTGGCGTGCATCCGTGCGTCGCTGCGGTCCGGTCCCAGGTCGACGGGCACGTGCACCTTCCGCCGACCACTGGCGACAACATCGATGTACTGTGGAGACCTCACTCCCCACGTGTTGAGCAATTCGGCGGTACGTCCACCCGGCCTCCCGCATGCCCACTATACACCCTCGCTCAAAGTCCGTCAACTGCACATACGGTTCACGTCCACGCTGTCGCGGCATGCTACCAGTGTTAAAGACTGCGATGGAGCTCCGTATGCCACGGCACACTGGCTGACACTGACGGCGGCGGTGCACAAATGCTGCGCAGCTAGCGCCATTCGACGGCCAACACCGCGGTTCCTGGTGTGTCCGCTGTGCCGTGCGTGTGATCATTACTTGTACAGCCCTCTCGCAGTGTCCGGAGCAAGTATGGTGGGTGTGACGCACCGGTGTCAATGTGTTCGTTTTTCCATTTCCAGGAGTGTAGATAATAAGGATATATAAGGGTTGGAGCTTGAACTCAAAAATAATGCAAAGATCTTCGTACCAAAAACCGGATGCATTAAAGGGTATCAATATAAATTTGATGTAAAGAGACATAGACCATTTCGGGTACCCCCTTATGCCATCCCATGGTCATACCGGGAAAGGGTTCTAAGTAAACTACGAAGAATGGAGGACGAAGGTGTAATTGAGGCCGCGAGATCTGAGTGCAATAGTCCACTACGCATAGTAGACAAAAAGAACGGTGGAACTCGACTGGTGTTAGACTCACGGCAGATAGATACCATTATTGTGACAGAGACGGATCGCCCTGAAAGGCTTCCGGAGCTCCTTCAAAGATTTCACGGAGTTTCGGTGTTTTCCTCACTTGATTTGGGATCGAGCTTTTGGCAGATAGAGCTCGATCCTGAATGCCAAAAATACACGGCCTTTATTGCCTTCGTAAGGTGTTTTCAATTCAAAAGGCTCCCTTTTGGATTGAATATATCTTCAGGTGCATTTATCAAGGGTTTTAGCAAAATATTGAATGAAGAGTTAAAAGAGAAGCTCACGTGTTGTCAACGACATTTTGATAGCAGAAAACACCTGGGGGAGACAAAAAAGAGGAAGTGTTAAGCAGTTTGAAAAGGTATGGGGTAACCGAAAACATTGAGAAGTCTTTTTTTGGTAGCAGTAGGGTTAGCTTTCTGGGACACTTTATAACAGGAGAAGGGATTAGTCCCAACCCAGAGAGGATGGTGGCAATTACAAAGTTTACCACTCTTACAACCAGAAAACAACTGAGAATGTTTCTAGGAATAATAAATTTTTACAAGAAGTTTATCTTTGTGAAAACATTAGCTATTCCCCAAATGTGGCAGTTGACAGGAAATTGAACACCCTGGGTGCGGGATGAGTGTATTAACCGAGAATCCAATAATTTGAAGGCAGCACTCGTCATTGATCCTATTTTATCACATCCTGACTTATCACAAGATTTTTGTATGGCCTCTGGCAGCGTGAAAATCGGTCTGGGTGTTATGGTGTTTCGGGAGTCTGAACAAGATGGCAAATTAGTACAGAGAACAATAGCCTTTGGTAGCAGAGTACTATCCGAAAGTGAAAGAGATTACTCTGTTACCGAACTTGAAGCCCTTGCAATAGTATGGGGATTTAAAAAGTTTAGATACTTTCTGTTTGGTAGAAAAACAAAAGTCTATATGGACCATAGGGCCCTTGAATTTCTCCTAACCGCAAAACTTTTGCATGGAAGACTAGCGAGATGGGTATCTGTACTTCAGGTATACCAGTTTTCAATGGTCTATGTACCTGGTCCGACAAACGTTATCGCTGATGCCCTGTCCCACTCACCTATTGGTATAACAGAAGAGACGGCTAAAGCATTAGAAGAAGAGCACTTTTCGTTGTGCTGCCTCAACGAGTGGCATTTGAAAACTTCGTTACTGGAACGATGCAGAATATGTAGAATGTGCTGGACAAGGATCCAGATTTAGTGAAAATAAAAGAAAAATGGAAGGATAGGACGCAGGCCCACATAAGACAGCACTACCTTTTGAGAAAAGGCATTCTGTTTTATAGGGCAAACGTTAATGATTCGGTGTGGGTGGTGTGCATACCAAATGCGTCAATAAACAAGCTTATATGGTATACACACCCAAGTTACGCACATTTCGCTCCACATAAAAGTTTTATAAAAATGAGTAGTGTCTGCTACTTTAAAAACTTGGAGAAACGCATCCAGAAAGTACTAGCCATCTGTAAAAACTGCTAAAAGGCGAAATCCATAACTAGGAACCCATGCCCCTTTATACCCAATTATTCCTGAGCAGCTAAGGCATATGGCAGCGACGGATTTAATGGGACCATTATCCAAGACACCGAGGGGCCATCAATATATATCGGCAGTATTGGAGCTGAGAGCCAAATTTCTGGCGCAGACGCCACTGGAAAGGGCGACTGGTGCAACTATAAGTAGCGCCTTGTGCACACTTCATAAACCAAGTGTGAAGTCTAGACTATTATCTCAGATAATGGACCTCAGTATAAATCTGAGGTATGGATAAGAACACTAAGTAGGTATATTTATTAGTAGGTTTCACCTGAGTCTGAACCCCGCAGAGAGACCGATGAAAGTTTTCGGTAATTTATGTAGATTATACTGTGGAGGGAATCATGCTAGCTGGGATGTATGTCTTACAGATTTTCAGGATGTGATAAAGGAGCTTCCTCACAGCACTACACTGATGCCAGCTATGATGGTTCTGGAGAACAGGGAGTCTCCAGATAAAATTTTAGGACTAATCGATTTTCCACAAAGGACGCGCCGACAATATAAAGTCATAGTGGAGGAGGCTTTGCACAATATTCGGGTCACTGGAGAGAAGCGTAAGGTGCGCACAGACCAAAAGGCGCACCTAACGGAATTTGTAGTCGGACAAAAGGTCTTAGTTAAATCGTATAGGTTGTACAACAAACATATGAAGATATGTCAAAAGTTCTTCGATACAGCAGCCCTGTATGAATAAGAAGACTAGCACATGCAAATACGGTTGAAATTGAGTCTGGAAATTTTTGGAACTCCATCATGTGAGCCATCTCAAGCCATTTATAGAATAAGTAGGGAGAATTGAAGGGAGCTTGTATGGCAAAAGTATAGTATCGTATATAGTTAGCAATTAAGTTAAGTATTACACTGAAGTTATTCATAGATTTATCAAATTTTCTGCAATATTATCAGATTAAAAGAGGTACTACAGTACATGAAAGGGCAGGATGTCGTGGGTAAGAAAATAAGGGTATGCTTCTTTGTGTAGACTATAACTACGTGAAAAACAAAATGAGTGTACAATTTTAGGTGTTCAGAGCTTATGATGTACTATCTGTCCACAAAGGAATAAAGTAAAATTGAGAAACATGTGGTACTGCAAAAATGTTGAAAAGTTGCGGTGCAGAGTAGGGGTTTTTTAAAAGACTCGTTAGCACTGAATGAAGCAAGCTGCAAAATTAATGAACACCTACCCCCGTACAGCGTTCGTTCACCATCCATTTCTCTGCGTTCGTGTGTACTATGTAGACGATGTTAAAAGTAGCATTGAACAAAACCACCGTTCATACTTACGATTGCAAAGTCCGCGTAACTCAGGTAACAAAATAAACCTGTAGATCTAGTAATAACGGGCAAAAGTGGATGCTTCCTTGCTTCATTGAAAATGTCCGCTTATCGATACTAACGTTTTTTTTTTTTTTGGTCTTTTACTTATGGTGTCAACAAGCCCACATTCAAGTCGATAGCACATCCACTACTAGTTCATCCAGCTTACGCAACACAGCCAGAAATGTGCGAAGTCCATCCCAAAACATTACGAGATTAATGCAGTCTATGTTATGCTACGAAATAAGTTTCACATTCGGTCCTTTTCAGTGGATTCTTCAAAGGAAGATGCTCACAAAAAAATGTTCTGTAAACGCATACTGAACACGCCACGTAGAATTCTTCACAGAGGCCGATAGTTATACACGGTTTTCTCTACAACAAACACTCCAAAGTCTCCCAAAAGTTCACAGAACTGTCCGTAACTGCATCTGTTTGCACAGCGATATAAACCGAAAGCGAGGTAACAGTCACTCGCTTCTTCATTTTACAAGTAACTTTTTCGGACACGCCCAACATGACCTCCTCGCCCGGCAGCTAGGCCGCGGCTCCCCAGTGCCGTTGCTTACTGCGGCATACAACTCCTTCCAATACGCGGGCAAGACTTTACTCTGGTTGACTGATCAAAACTAACAGCCAATCAGATCAATCTTTCAAGGCCATATTCGCGCGTAAACTGCTTGACTCCAATTAACATTCGCAGATGCGTTTACGTCATCTCATTCTGAAAATATTAGAAAAATGTTCCACCAAACCAATCGAAACGAAAACTAAGAGAAAACTATGCTTGAAATATGCTTTAGAACTGATTATCCTCTTATTACCTTTCTGGCTGCCTTATTACAAAAGCAAACGCCCGTAGCAATATGTCATCCACCAGTGAGGGGGATTTACAGTTTCCATGACATCCTGGTGGCGTAACACTTGCTCGTTACACAAGGTGTAATGCAATGTAGAACTTAAATTTGACGTATCCCACATACACACTCACAGTCACTCTCATTTACTCTCACCGTAACACAAAAAATATTAACTTTTAAACTGTTATTTTCATTACGAAAGAAAAATTATCGAAAGTTTAGAATTGATAATCTTTATGAAGTAAGTACTGTTTTCAAGTAACAAAAGAAATATAAACTGTTACTGTTCCTATCTGAATTTACTTTCTTGAGTGTTGGTTAAGTAATTTTAAGGTTTTTTTTTTATATCTCCGAAACTATTTTATAGCGGCATCAAATTTTGAAACAAAGTTCGTCTGAATAACAAAAGATCATGTATAAAATTTGGAATAAAGCAGTTAATATTTAACATAGTTATTTAGTTTCTTAGGTGAGGTGGATAACTGATTTCAGAACGCGCCACAGTGAGCATTCTCACGGTCCGCTTTAGTGACAGGTGTGGCTAAGACACATACGGCAGGCCACATGCCAGCCAGTGCCCAATGCTACTATACTGCAGGCTTCCAAAACAGCTTGCCACAACGTAACAAACTTACTGCAAAAATCTGCAGTCGCGTAACAGCTAGAACGCTACAGTGGGAATAAGAAATAATTGTTAACCAATTGATGTAGAACGTATTAAGAGAGAATGTCAATTGTTAAAATTTTATAAATGAGTGTCTATTTTACATGTTTAGAATGGGATCATAAATGAGTGACTTGCTAATAGGGTCTGTGGTGACACACAAGTGTGTCGTCCAAGTACGTTTTTGTCTCCATTCAGAGAAACGAGAGTTCAATAGGTGACCAGCTCCACGTGCATACACGAGAGCGCACCGTTATTTGTATGGGAATGTTGTATTTATGCCGTTCAAAGAGATGGAATAATTGTGTACATGGTGGCCAGTTCTTCAGAGTTCCGTATGAGCGCATCGAAATATTAATTGAGTGTTATAGCGACATGAAATGGAAGTTTAATAAGGGGTTATAGACACGTAAAATGTAATAAAAGACATCAAGAATGCTGTAAGTTCAAAGCACATGAAGTAGATGGTAATACATAAGGTGTTGATGAGCAGTGATTTTACATAATGTACTAAAATCTTTATGTTTGCACGTACCACTAGTCAAAATAAAATATAACCTTAGGAGCCAAAATAGGAAGAGAACACCACAGAAAGGTGATAGCAGCATCTCCGGGAGAAAGGACAGCGGCAGAGAAGCTGTTACTGAGTAAAACCATGAGAAATGGCTCTGAGCACTATGGGACTTAACATCTATGGTCATCAGTCACCTAGAACTTAGAACTATTTAAACCTAACTAACCTAAGGACATCGGACAACAGCCACTCATCACGAGGCAGAGAAAATCCGTGACCTCGCCGGGAATCGAACCCGGGAACCCGGGCGCGGGAAGCGAGAAAGTTACCACACGACCACGAGCTGCGGAAAAAACCATGAGATAAAGTACGTGAAAGTAGGATAAGGAAACTAGCACTGGTTTATACTATACTTGCTATGTAGTTGATGACTGCCCACAGGAATCAAGCTGAAGCATGAAATGAAGTAGAGATACACCTAATCATTCATTTGTGTATGCTTGTGTGTGCAGACGTGCACTTTATTGTTCACAGATATTCACGCCGTCATCCACGACGAAACCAAGAGCCATGAGATCAGACGATCTTGTGATACCCAACAACAGAGCAGTTTTCTTTGAATACTGTCGTAGTTAGACTTATCCTGCTGGCCAGTAATTACCAGTAGTTAACAAGTAGTTTGCAGTTATTAACATTGGGCCTGGTGATGATTATAATTCTATTAGTGTATGAACAACTAATGAATATGTGTTTTTATAGGTATACAGATGCTGACAGATATTTAATAATTTATTGACATAGTAATGGTCTCTTATAATTAGAATTAACTTTGCACATGAAATTTTGATCATAACAGTAAATACGTGAGCATCTTGGCTGATCGTACAAATAGAACAATAATAAATGTAAATGTAAATGACATCTCTAGAGAAGGCATCTTAAAATTTTATATTTCATAAATGTCAATAATATTGTGTCATGTATTGTATAGTATTTGTTGTAAATTGGAAACTAAATGTGGACATTAGTGGGCACAGGATGCACAAAAATCTTTGTGGGACACACTGGAAGCAACAATGCGGTGTGCAGATGGAACAGAGCAGAAGCAAGGAACACCGTCAGCCATGTCGCGGCGGACACGGACGTGGGCTGTTGGTCGGTTACCTGGAGACCCCGGGTGGCGGACAATGGCACCAGGTAACGTGGCCAGGGCCGCAGAGGTGGTACTTAAACGGCCCCTGATGACTTCTCTCCACTGTTGTACTACGCGATGGAGACGAGGTAAACCATTTGCACACATAATACCGTCAGTTCAGCCTGCAGCACAACTGCTAATAGCTGTACGGAACTGTCAACTATGTTTGGTTTTCTTCTGCGGTCCTCTGCCAGAGAGAGGCTGATAAACATCATGATCTGTAGCAGTCAGTCATCTGGCATTGACTCCTGAGGAATCTGATCTCACACAAGGGCACAAGTTCCATGTACAGTGTCACCAAACACATAACCTACCCATCCACAATTATCGATATCCTTATTCAAAATACAATAGTTATATCAAGAGAAAGAAGCGACATGAAGAATAGGAGGAACACAAACATAGCAAAAGAAGAAACACAAAGAACTGAAGACTAGATACAATTACACTTCTCTTAGCTGACACAGAAGAATTCTAGGTGACCTATAAAGATCCTACTTCACTGTACCTTCCACATACTGTGTGCAAGTTCCACAACAATCTTGGCTGTTTCAAAACATACACCCACTTACCTGGCTGTACATTCCGAGGTCCATTCCACGTCATCAACTCTGCGAGAGGCTGGTAACCTGACGTAATCAGCAATGGGCTGAGGGTCCAAAGGCTGACTTGTAAAGGCAACATGTCCGATCTCAAATAATCTTTGCATCCTAAACTTAAAAAAAAAAAACTGTTGATTCCATCCGCGTACACAAATGAAGAAGAAAGTGTGTTGTGAAATCCGAATCAGTGTGTGACTCTTGATAAAAAGATGCATAATCTAGTGAACACTGAACAAGTCCACCCAAAAAACTAACACTTTCCGATATCTTTCATTGTGTAAACATTTTGTACTTATTTTTCAGAGTGGTCTTAAGAAAATAGTTGTGTATGTATTCATGTAAAAGTATTGTTTGACATTCTATTTGGCCGGCCGAAGTGGCCGTGCGGTTAAAGGCGCTGCAGTCTGGAACCGCAAGACCGCTACGGTCGCAGGTTCGAATCCTGCCTCGGGCATGGATGTTTGTGATGTCCTTAGGTTAGTTAGGTTTAACTAGTTCTAAGTTCTAGGGGACTAATGATCTCAGCAGTTGAGTCCCATAGTGCTCAGAGCCATTTGAACCATTTTGAACATTCTATTTGATAATGATGTGATGTCCTTCACTGTTTCTATATATTTGTATATTTCCAGAATTTTATTTGTGTATGTATTTATGTAAAATTATTGTTTATTGTCTTTGTTAATGATGCTATGGGTTTTTAATGTTTTTATGTATTACATAATATGCACTGTGGACAAACACTTAAGTTTAAATTGGTGGTCAATCCGAACTCTTATTACAAATATTAATCGGCACAGTAAATGTAAATGCAGTTTGTCAAAGAACGCGTTAGAACATAAGATTTTTGAACTGTTTAAATGGTATACACCTTAGGGAAACACTAGACTTGGTAAATCAATTTGTGAAATGTCTTGTGGATGGATGAATGACAGAGAGCGTGGGTCTTAAGAAAGATGGGAACTGCCATTTCTTTAAACAGAATAAAATTTTGTAATGTTATTTAAATTTCTTTTGATATTGTATATTACAATTGTCACATCTCAGAACAGTATTCCAAAAATGAGGGGTAGACAGTTTATAATAAAAATGTAATAAGTACATTTATGGCAGTAAACCCATGAATGAATGCAGAATAACTGTAGATGAACTTATCATGATTCAAGTGTTCCTCTGCCCACACATTCTTTTTAGTCCTCTTGAACAGACAATTGATGGTTATATGATTTTGTACTGGGTGAGATAATACTATAAGAATTACACGATCCCAGTACAAAATAGTTCTTTAGGTGGGGGTATTGTAAGGTGACTATAATTTCCCTCCTTACAACCACCCATCCACATTCTTTGCCATCATCTAAAAACAAAATTAGGTATTATGTGGTAGGTTGTACAAAGTATACAGGGTGAGTCACCTAACATTACCGCTGGATATATTTCGTAAATCACATCAAATACTGACGAATAGATTCCACAGACCGAACGTGAGGAGAGGGGCTAGCGTAATTGATTAATACAAACCATAAAAAAATGCACGGAAGTATATTTTTTAACACAAAACTACGTTTTTTTAAATGGGACCCCGTTAGTTTTGTTAGCACATTTGAACATATAAACAAATACGTAATCAGTGCCGTTTGTTGCATTGTAAAATGTTAATTACATCCGGAGATATTGTAACCTAAAGTTGACGCTTGAGTACCACTCCTCCGCTGTTTGATCGTGTATATCGGAGAGCACCGAATTACGTAGGGATCCAAAGGGAACGGTGATGGACCTTAGGTACAGAAGTGGCTGGAACAGCACATTACGTCCACATGCTAACACCTTTTTATTGGTCTTTTTCACTGACGCACATGTACATTACCATGAGGGGTGAGGTACACGTACACACGTGGTTTCCATTTTCAATTACGGAGTGGAATAGAGTGTGTCCCGACATGTCAGGCCAATAGATGTTCAATGTGGTGGCCATCATTTGCTGCACACAGTTGCAATCTCTGGCTTAATGAATGTCGTACACGCCGCAGTACATCTGGTGTAATGTCGCCGCAGGCTGCCACAATACGTTGTTTCATATCCTCTGGGGTTGTAGACACATCACGGTATACATTCTCCTTTAACGTACCCCGCAGAAAGAAGTCCAGAGGTGTAAGATCAGGAGAACGGGCTGGCCAATTTATGCGTCTTCCACGTCCTATGAAACGCCCGTCGAACATCCTGTCAAGGGTCAGCCTAGTGTTAATTGCGGAATGTGCAGGTGCACCATCATGCTGATACCACATACGTACGTCGACGCGTTTCCAGTGGGACATTTTCGAGCAACGTTGGCAGATCATTCTATAGAAACGCGATGTATGTTGGAGCTGTTTGGGCCCCTGCAATGAAGTGAGGACCAATGAGGTGGTCGCCAATGATTCCGCACCATACATTTACAGTCCACGGTCGCTGTCGCTCTACCTGCCTGAGCCAGCGAGGATTGTCCACGGACCAGTAATGCATGTTCCGTAGATTCACTGCCCCGTGGTTTGTGAAACCCACTTCATCGGTAAACAGGTAGAACTGCAACGCATTCTCTGTTAATGCCCATTGACAGAATTGCACTCGATGATTAAAGTCATCACCATGTAATTGCTGATGTAGCGACACATGAAACGGGTGAAAGCGGTGACGATGCAGTATGCGCATGACTGACTCAGTCCACCGGCTCTCGCAATGTCCCGTGTAGTCATGTGTGGGTTCATGGCAACAGCAGCTAATACACCAACTGCACTCGCTTCTCCTGTGACGGGCCTGTTACGGACCCATTTGTGTGCTACGACCATACCTGTTGCATACAGTTAGATGTTTTGCAATATGCGGCATGTTGGATGCTCTCTGTCCGGGTACCGTTCTGCATACACCCTGCGGGCTTGAGCTGCATTTCGTCGACACTCGCCATAGATATCATCTCCGCCTTTTCAGAGTTCGAATACACCATGGTCACAGTTCCTACAACACTACACTATCACAGACGTCTGGTAACACGGTGTACTACAGTTGGTCTGCGTGAGGACACGAATGCAGAATAACAATAGCAGCAAGCGCTACATGCGGACACTGCAACAGCTAGACCAAACCACAACAGTGCACTACAGCCACACTCGTAAACACGGTCGTCATCGTGAACATGTCCCTGCAGATGCTGCTCGCCGACCGTGGCCCGTGTTTGTTACAACACGCAACTGAACGTCGGAGGTTTCAAGCAAAGGGTCGGTGCTGGGGCCACAGCTGTTTCTTATTTATATAAATGATATGCCTTCTAGTATTACAGGTGATTCAAAAATATTTCTGTTTGCTGATGACACCACCTTGGTAGTGAAGGATCTTGTGTGTAATACTGAAACAGTATCAAATAATGTAGTTCATGAAATAAGTTCGTGGCTTGTGGAAAACAATTTGTTGCTAAATCACAGTATGACTCAGTTTTTACAGTTTCTAACTCACAATTCAACAAGAACTGACATTTTAATCAGACAGAATGGGCATGTTATAAGCGAGACGGAACAGTTCAAGTTCCTAGGCGTACGGATACATAGTAAGCTGTTGTGGAAAGCCCATGTTCAGGATCTTGTTCAGAAACTAAATGCCGCTTTATTTACCATTAGAACAGTATCTGAAATAAGTGACATTTCACACGAAAAGTAGTATACTTCGCATATTTTCATACGCTTATGTCATATGGTATTATTTTTTGGGGTAATTCTTCTGATTCAAAAAGGGTATTTTTGGCTCAAAAACGGGCTGTTCGAGCTATGTATGGTCCAAGTTCGAAAACCTCTTGTCGACCCCTATTCAATAGTCTGGGAATTTTGACATTGCCCTCACAGTATGTATTTTCTTTAATGTCGTTTGTTGTTAGCAATATTAGCTTATTCCCAAGAGTTAGCAGCTTTCACTCAGTTAATACTAGGCAGAAATCAAATCTGCATGTGGAATGCACTTCCTTGACTCTTGTGCAGAAAGGAGTGCAGTATTCTGCTGCATCCATTTTCAATAAGCTACCACAAGAACTCAAAAATCTTAGCAGTAGCCCAAACACTTTTAAGTCTAAACTGAAGAGTTTCCTCATGGCTCACTCCTTCTATTCTGTCGAGGAGCTCCTGGAAGAGCTAAAAAATTAAGCAAATTCCAGTGTTACATTCTTGATTTTCTTTATTTAAACTAACGACTTGTCGCCTGAATATGTTTCTTATATTTCATTTTATCTGTTTCTACAATCGTGTTATAATTTCATGTATTGACTCGTTCCATGACCATGGAGACTTCTCCTAAATGTGGTCCCACGGAACAATAAATAAATAAATAAGAAATAAAAAATAAAAATGGTTCAAATGGCTCTGAGCACTATGGGACTTAACATCTGTGGTCATCAGTCCCCTAGAACTTAGAACTCCTTAAACCTAACTAACCTAAGGACATCACACACATCCATGCCCGAGGCAGGATTCGAACCTGCGACCATAGCAGTCGCGCGGTTCCGGACTGAACGCCTAGAACCGCTAGACCACCGCGGGCGGCAGGTTTCAAGCATCAACTTTAGGTTACAATATCTCCGGATGTAATTAACATTTTACAATGCAACAAACGGCACTGATTACGTATTTGTTTATATGTTCAGATGTGCTAACAAAACTAACGGGGTTCCATTTAAAAAAACGTAGGTTTGTGTTAAAAAACATACTTCCGTGCATTTTTTTTATGGTTTTTATTAAACAATTACACTGTCCCGTCTCCTCACGTTCGGTCTGTGGAATCGGTTCGTCAGTATTTGATGTGGTTTACGAAATATATCCAGCGGTAACGTTAGGTGACTCACCCTGTATACGGAATCTGTGTAGAAGTAGGTGCATGTGAGAGAGTCCGGAAGGATCATGGAGATAACTTGTTTTACAACTAACAACGTTCAGGTGCCCACTCTGCAGCAGTTCGTTTGTAAATAAAAGTGAACGTCATTGTTGTTGTTATTATTAGCTCCAGCAATTGCAGCAGTAGTTGCTGTCACCTTAACAAGGGAAACTCCCGTTCGCAAAGCCCCCCCACATTCAGTGGTAAGAAGACCCAGTGGATGGCCCGTCGAAATCTGAACACAGATCAAGTATGAAAACAGGAACAACTTGTACTGGAATTAAAAAAAAAATAGAAAAGCAAAATGGAAACAGTGAACGGTCCAAGAACAAGAACTACGATATAGAGCAGCCAAAACGAAAAATTGCGTCGTGGTTAAGTCTCTCTCATGCTTTTTTTTTTTTTTCAGCGCTTCGCTTTATTCAAATTTGTGCCTGTATCGTTGTGTAACGTCCGTTTGCAACAGCGAGTTGTAAGATAGGGACCCATAATGACAGCTGACTCTGCACAACTACTCTATTACCAGCCGAAAGGAAGCGGCTTTCTAATGGGAACCGCAGACCTTTGATGACAAGGCGACATGTCAGCCGAATCCTCCACCGGAAAACATGTCCGCTGTGTCACACACGGCGTTAGTGACAGTATGTGCGTCATATGAGAGGCGTCTCTTAGCGACGCACCTAATTTGTACGACCGGTAACTGAATGAGATACGCCTGCTTGCCCTACATAGGTGTTCGTAAGAATGTGAACGTGATCACTCCCAAGGAAATGATGAAGGCAACAGTTTCATAACCACACAATTTCTCTGTGCTCAGTCGAAACTATTTTTTAACTTTTTGAAGTTGCGTTTCTTTTTGGAAGCTTTGACTTTTGAATTCCTTTGTTGTAACAGTTCATTCCCGTTTATTTGTTGTTTTCATTTCTGTGAGACTATAACCCTCCTACCTCTGCAGCTAATTATGATTTCCTATATGACCTTGTACTTAAAGACCCTAATATTTGGAGAAAAGGCATTTACTCCGAAGTATAATGCAAAACCGAGTGAAGTAGGTGAAATTATAACCGAATCGCCACTGCTAAGTACTTTACCAATGACGAAGAAACAAAGTTCGGTTGAATTATACGTTTTTACCACGTAAACTAATTTTTAATTAACAGCACTTAGTGGAAAATCTGGAAAAAAAGGATTTCAAAGCACGTCATTAATGAAATTACAAGTTCCTCACTGGAACAAGAATAATTAAATTGAAACGGAACTTTATGCTCGTAAGCAATCTTACATAAGAATAGTTATTGGCGTATTGAGTTAGGAACAGTACCTAAGGCACACATTCAAGTACTTCACACCACGCATATCACAGTAGTCAGGTAACAATCAAACAGCAAACACGTAAACATATTATATTAATTTCAAACGATCAATTAAAGTAAGATTGTTTACTGGCTGTGGAAAGAAACTTTTTGTTACGTTACTCACCGTAATACTGATTGTCGTAATTGTAGCAAACAGAAAGGTTGTTTGAATTTACTCATTGGTAAGGACTGTCATTTACCTAACAGTTACTCAGATATTTCTTTGCAATAAAAGTTATAAATTATGCCACAAGCTATAAATTAGAACTGTGTCTTGACAATGAAATTCAGTGTGCAACTTACGTAATGTTTTACTACCAATCTTTTATTACGAAAACTACTCTATTTTTAGCAAAAGAATCAATACTGGCTTTTGAATCATTCCATTTCTGACATTATTCGTACTACATCCAAAGATTTAATTATTACATAATTGACCAAAAGTTGGAAAAATTATGTTTTGATAATCCACTAAATTAGTGATCATTTTCAGTTCATTTTCTGATTATCTCGGTTCATACAAGGGGATAGGATGGATACCACTTGAATGAGATTTGGAAAATTATTTACGTGACCATATGCACGACAACAGTGCTATTTATGGAATAGAAATCCAACTAAGCTGGTCAGTCTATTACTCTTCTCGTTATAAAAAGTCTAGATCTGACTCCAGTTTATGATGCCGTGGGTTTGTCGAGTGGCTGTATTTAACAGTAAAATAGCGCACAGGTTCATCTTCTTGCCAATAACAAGGGCCCACACTACTCTTGATGTTATGTGGATTACTCTTGCTGCATTTGTGCTGTGCCCAATAAATGCTGTGGCTTGGCCACATTATCCGCCAAACCAACCATTTCAGTTTTCACTGCTCCGCACTTCGGAAACAGACTTTTTAATCTCCGTGCTTCGGAACCTTTTTGGGGGGGGGAGGTGGGGGGAGGGGCGCTTGCGTGCCCAGTGGTAATGCATTTGCAGTTTATTGCACTCTTTGACAATATGTTTTCCCTGACAAGACTAGCTTGTCTACTCACGAAATGTTAACATCCCATGCGTACTTTCTTTCTTAAATAACAAATAGCATTTGTAACTTGACAAGATATTTACAAGAATAATACTCAGCACAACTAATAAATCAAACTTCTCAAAATATGGTGAAAATGTATGTTCATCCACAGAGTTGTGGTGTTATAAGATGTCTATGTGGTATCTCGCTTGCTCTCAACATTCATCACATTTACTTGTGACATACTTAATCGTTTGCGTAGTAAAATGCACTGAAATTGGCATCAGCACCGACTTTTCCATATATTCGTTTACAATCTCATTCTAATGTTTCTGCTCCACCCGAGGTTTAAAAACAACAGTTTCTGATAGAAAACATCAGAAGTAAGTGACTGGTGTCAAACAATATTGCGTATCGCCTAATGGGTCTGCCTCTACAGGAATTGCTGTAAGTAGGCTGTTTAGGTTTTTATGTTGGTACCGCCACGTAGCGCTCTGTATGAAAATCACTGACTATGATGTGTGCAGTCTGTGGCTGGTTGGCATTGTTGGAATATTCGCTATTGTAGTGTTGGGCAGTTGGCTGTTAACAGCGCGTAGCGTTGGGCAGTTGGAGGTGACCCGCCAGCGGTGGTGGATGTGGGGAGAGAAATTGTGGAATTTTAAGAGCGGACGATCTGGACGTGTGTCCGCCAGAAAGAGTAAATTTGTAATACTGGATATCATGAACTGCAATATATATTATGACTTTTGAACACTATTAAGGTAAATACATTGTTTGTTCTCTATCAAAATCTTTCATTTGCTAACTATGCCTATCAGCAGTTAGTGCCTTCAGTAGTTTGAATCTTTTATTTAGCTGGCAGTAGTGGCGCTCGCTGTATTGCAGTAGTTCGAGTAACGAAGATTTTTGTGAGGTAAGTGATTTGTGAAACGTATAGGTTGATGTTAGTCAGGGCCATTCTTTTGTAGGGATTATTGAAAGTCAGATTGCGTTGCGCTAAAAATATTGTGTGTCAATTTAGTGTTGATCAGAATAAGTAAAGAGAGAAATGTCTGAGTACATTCAGTTCTGCTCAGCTGTTTGAAAATCAAATAACGTAAGAGGTTTATCGGCACAGTAATTCACTAATTTTTCTAAGGGGAAGTTTCATTGCCTTACGTTTACAATAGTGTTTTCGTTGTCAGGACACCGAGAATCTGGGCTCCTTTCTGCAATGACCTATTCCCCACTATCATAACTACTGAAGCACCCGGTTTCTTCATTCTCTGTAGAAATGTCCAGTTCTGTATTGGCAACATCTCACTGATGATGTTTATTTCCCAAAATTCCTTCTGCAGCGTCCACATTTTGTGAAGACTTAAAACCAGAATTAATGAAGCATTTTCTAATTTTTTCGCTTCATTCCGAGCACTTTTAATCCAGTTAACAGCGCCACCTACGGTCACAAGCTTGGTTAGCTCATATACGCACGTGGCGGTGTCCATTTTCGCAACTACGGAACGCAGAACCATCTTTCAGTAATTTAACATAAAAGATCGGATCACTCTCTGGTCAAGAGGCTGAAGATACGATGTTGCGTAGGCAGGAAAAAACTTTTCTTCCACGTTTGGTAACTTTTCGCTGCAATCGCATGGTGTATTAACTACAAAAAGTAGTGATTAAAATTCTTCTGGGCACGTGCCCTAAGGAAGGCTGTTGCAATTCCGCCGAAACGTCGGTTTTAGTTTATTATTGTTGTTAGTTTTTAGCAATGATGCGGCATAATACCCAGAAGAATTTTAATCACTATGACACCGGCCGCGGAAGCCTACATTCTTATATACAAAAAGTAGTATTTCACGATTGTGAATGCCCATTTTGGAATTTAAGTTATTCATCCAAGAACGGAGAATGTCACATGTCATACGTACATTTTTTATTTGCATTTTGAAGCACCGTCAACGATTTTGTGTATCTATCACTAGTCGTTATAGTTTTTCACTGCAGAGGTTAGCTCAAAGACCGATCGTTAATCTTTGTTGCGCCGTTTTGCTGCCTTCGCACTGACCACTCTTCACAGTAAGTATACATTAAGTTTGTTTACAACTGCGAGTAAAGACGACCATCAGCTATAGAGTGCAATGGCGACAGTGAAAATTTGTCACAGACCGGGGCTCGATCCCGGCTGCCTGTGCAAGTCTCCGGGCCAGACGCAAACTCCCACGTGTCGTGAACCACGTGTCTGTGACCTGGACTCGTACATCCATTATGTCTGTCCAGACGTCCTCCTTGAAAGTCGCTTGCCCAGTATTGGTAGATGTATACTTCGCAGTTAGTGTGTTGTCTGAAATAGCATTAAAAAATCATTTACGTCGTAAATGTCGCTATCACAATAGCCACTTGTTTTTACTCTAAGTTTCGACTTCCAGTCCGGTACCACATCTTGACTAACTGCTGATCTTTCTCCACAGACTGCTCAGGAAGCAATTCTGTATCGAAGACGAAATCGATCTGCCCAGACGATGTTTGTATCGAAATCAGGAAGTCCAAGACAAGAAGCAAATTTAAGAGCTTTTTCTTGTAGCGCGGCAATTCTCTGGCACATGCTGTATTAAATCACTCCAAAACAGCATTATTAACGCCTTCAGTTGGTTGCTACCGTCTTTTGCATGAATGGTGCAGACCCTGGCAGTTGACCCTGAACGTAAATAAATGTAACATATAGTGCATACATAGGAAAAGAAATCCACTTCTGTACAGATTAGATTAGATTAGATTAATACTTGTTCCATAGATCATGAATACGACATTTTGTAATGATGCGGAATGTGTCAGGTTAACAAAAGATGTCTGTACAAGATATTACATTACACAAAATATTGCAAGACACTAGTGTGTAAGTTGTTTTTTTTTCCCTTAATTTAATATCGAAAAATTCAGCCAGTTAGTAGAAGGAGTTGTCATCTAGACATTCTTTTAACTTATTTTTAAATGTTAGTTGGCTATCTGTCAGGCTTTTGATGCTGTTTGGTAGGTGACCAAAGACTTTCTGTGCCAAAGTCAGATTTAACCCTGCATAGTGAAGATCATCCTTTCTCCTGGTGTTATAGCTATGCACACTGCTACTACTTTTGACTGGGTTGCATTATTAACAACAATTTTCATAAGTGAATATGTATACTGTAAGGTTACTGTGAGGATCCCTAGATCCTTAAATAGATGTTTGCAGGATGACCGTGGGTGGGTTCCAGCAATTATTCTGATTACGCGTTTTTGAGCAATGAATACTTTTCTACTCAACGATGAATTACCCCAGAATATGATGCCATACGAAAGCAGTGAATGAAAGTAGGCATAGTAAGCTAATTTACTGAGATTCTTATCACCAAAATTTGCAATAACCCTAATAGCATACGTAGCTGAACTCAGACGTTTCAGCAGACCATCAATGTGTTGCTTCCAGTTTAACATCTCATCAATGGACACACCTAAAAATTTTTGAAAATTCAACCTTAGCTCCAGACTTCTGTTCAAAGTCTATATTTATTACTGGAGTTGTGCCATTTACTGTACAGAACTGTATATGCTGTGTTTTATCAAAATTCAAAGAGAGTCCGTTTGCTGAGAACCACTTAATAATTTTGTGAAAAACATCATTTACAATTACATCACTTAGTTCTTGGTTTTTGGATGTTGTTACTGTACTTGTATCATCAGCAAATAGAACTAACTTTGCATCTTCATCAATGTGGAATGGTAAGTCATTAATGTATATCAAGAACAGTAAAGGACCTAAGACCGAACCTTGTGGGACACCGTACTTGATAGCCCCCCCACCCCCCAGTTTGAGGAATCAGCTGTTGTCTTAACATTACATGAACCACTTATTTCAACTTTCTGCTTTCTTCCAGTTAAGTATGAATTAAACCATTTCTGCACTGCCCCCCTCAAACCATAATGATCCAGCTTCACCAAAAGAATTCCATGATTTACACAATCAAAGGCCTTTGAGAAATCACAAAAAATACCAATGGGTGATGTCTGCTTATTCAGAGCATTTAATATTTGATCAGTGAAAGCGTATATAGCATTTTCTGTTGAAAATCCTTTCTGAAAACCAAACTGATATTTTGTTAGTACTTTATTTTTACAAATATGGGAGGCTACTCTTGAATAAATTACTTTCTCAAAAATTTTGGATAGACCTGTCAGAAGAGAGATTCGGCGGTAGTTGTTGACATCTGACATATACCCCTTTGTATGCAATGGTTTTACAATGACATATTTCAGTCTATCAGGGAAAACACCCTGCTCCAAAGAGCTATTACATACGTGGCTGAGAATCCTACTTATCTGTGGGGAACAAGCTTTAAGTACCTTGCTGGAAATGCCATCAATTCTGTAAGAGCTTTTACTTTTCAGGGAGTTTATTATTTTACTGATTTCAAAGGGAGAGGTTGGTTGAATTACAGTTGTTTCAAACTGCACAGGTATGGCCTCTTCTATTAGTAGCCTTGCCTCTTCTAGTGAATATCTAGATCCTATTTTCTCCACAACATTTAAAAAATGATTATTGAAAATATTTTCAATTTCTGATTGTTTGCTATTACACTTGTCATTCAGTTTTATGGCACTTAAGTCTTCCTGTGCTCTTGGTTGCCCTGTTTCCCTTTCAATAATATTCCAAATTGCTTTAATTTTATTATCAGAGTTACTGATCTCAGACATGATACACATGCTTCTGGACTTTTTAATAACTTTTCTTAGTACTGCACAATAGTTTTTATAATATTGAACAATTTCGGGGTCAGTGCTCCCTCTTGCTGTTAGATACAGTTCTCTTTTACGGTTGCAAGATATTCTTATTCCTTTAGTTAGCCAAGGTTTTTAATATGTTTTCTTGGAATTATGTTTAACTATTTTCTTGGAAAAACAATTTTCAAATACCCTTAAAAATGTATCGTGAAATAAGTTATATTTCAAGTTTGCATCGGGTTCCTTATACACTTCATCCCAGTCGAGCTGCTGTACGCTTGCCCTAAAGTTTGCAATATTTATATTGTTAATTGAACGCACTGCTTTGAAAGTCTGATTTGATATACTGCATGGAGCTATGTCATATACTGTAACTAGCTGTGCACCATGATCTGAAAGACCATTCTCAACAGGATAAGCATTTATGTCCTTAAACTTATCTTGGTCTATAAAAAAGTTATCTATCAATGTACAGCTGTTCTTTGTTATCCGAGTAGGAAAATCAATGACAGAGCTCAAATTGAAAGAACTAAGTAATACTAGAAGGTCATTCTTCCTATTACACTCTTTCAGGAATCAACATAGAAATCCCCACAAATGATAATTTGCTTCCCCCTGTCTGACAGATAGCACAACAAAGCATCCAAGTTTTCTAGAAATAGCTGTAAATTCCCTGAGGGGGACCTATACACTGTTACAATTATGAAAGTGCCATCATTTAGTTTAAGTTCAGTGGCACATGCTTCCATATGTTGCTCTACACAAAATTTTTTAGTTTCTAAATTTTTTACACTGTGGAAGCTTTTGACATATATGGCAACTCCTCCTTTCATCATATTATCTCTACTTACATGTGCAGCTAATTTGTACCCATTGATGCTAACCTTTTGCATATCAATGACAATGTGATGCTCAGACAGGCATAGTACATCTATTACATTCTCGGTTTCTATATCTTCTAAACAAAGCAGAAGCTCATGAATTTTATTCTTCATCCTCCAATATTTTGATGAAATATACTAACATTATTTTTCACTTTACTTTTGTGAGTATCTTGAACTTTTTTAACATCTTTAGTACTTGCTTCGCTGAGTTTTCCACTGGACACTGATCTTACACTACACACAACATTCCTGATTCACCCAGCTCTTGGGCTACGCTACAGGTTAGTCTTTCATCACAACCAAGACATCAGGACAACATGGACAGACAGTCCAATAAAACACTCTGACAAGTATTTTTCAGTAACTGCATAACAAAATAATTGGCAAATAAGACAGCTAAAACAAGAGGAGAACAGAATTTTCATTATTTACTTTCAGTGTAATACACATTTCTTTTTCATCAGTTTTAAATTCACAAATCGACAATATTTAACTGAGAGACCAGTAATTTCTATTCTGGAAATAGAACATTACTGATGTTAATACACACAACATTCCATACTGACATAGAGCCTTGGCAATGCTACAGGTTAGTCTGTCATCACAACCAAAATTTCAGAGCAGGATGGACAGACAGACCAATAAAACAAACTGAAAAGTTTTCATCAATAACTACGGGGCAGCCTATTTTCTTGAATGATTCGGTAAAAGATGAGCAGAATGTAATGTTACATATCTACTCACAGTGTATTCCACATTTTTTATCAATCCTTTAAAATTCACAAATCATATATATATATATATATATATATATATATATATATATATATATATATATATATATATATATATATATATATATTAGAGGGAAACATTCCACGTGGGAAAAATATATCTAAAAACAAAGATGATGTGACTTACCAAACGAAAGTGCTGACAGGTCGATAGACACACAAACAAACACAAACACACACACAAAATTCAAGCTTTCGCAACAAACGGTTGCTTCATCAGGGAAGAGGGAAGGAGAGGGAAAGACGAAAGGATGTGGGTTTTAAGGGAGAGGGTAAGGAGTCATTCCAATCCCGGGAGCGGGAAGACTTACCTTAGGGGGGAAAAAGGACAGGTATACACTCGCACACACACACATATCCATAAATTCTCGTCTGCAGAAGGAAAAAGGCGGACATTGCTTTGATACCGGCGGCATCAGTAATTCGGTGAGTAAATTCGATAAGAGCCAATCATGATGTCCGATTCATTCACATCCTTTGTGCTGGGATATAGGGGCCTCTACATAGCGGAGGGGACGTTTGTGTGTGTTGAAAGCAGGAAGGGTAACATGCGATAGAGGGTGTGCCTCGTTAGGTCCACGAGGGAGACTGCATTCAACGTTATTCTGCGCTATTTTCGTAAACAGGTTCTGTTAGGGCAAGAATTTTCTTGCATACAAGCTGAGACATCAAGAAAAACGAGAATTAACAATTTCTGGGACATTATACAATTTCCGTGAGGTCGGCTCAGTTCTTATTTTCACGTAGTCGTGTGACATGAGTATAAGGTTGAGAATGTTGTTAGAAGTGCTTGCGACAATCGGCCCCCGCCTGTGCTTAGACAGTGATCTATTTCCAAATAAGGAGAACGCTCTTACTATTAAGGGTGTTTTCAGAAGCATGCCACCTTGTGGCGTCTGTGCTTTGAAAATAGGTCTTCGCTCCCGTACGATCGCAGCATAACACTTTTATAGACCAAGATAGGTTTAATAACAAATTCTTGTCCTGTTGAGAATGGGCTTTCCGATCATGATGCTCAGCTAGTTACAGTATATGACATAGCTCCATTCAGTAATTCAAAACTACCCTCCAAAGTTGTGCATTCAATTAGTGACTCAACAATTAGAAATTTCAGAGAAAATCTTCAGTAGTTAGACTGGGATGTGGTGTACAAAGAACTCGATGCTAATTTAAAATATAATTTATTTCATGATACACTTGTAAGAGAATTTGAAAACTGTTTCCCCAAGAAAGTAGTTAAATCTAATTATAAGAAACCATGCAAAAAGCTTTGGCTTAGCAAAGGAATAAAAATATCTTGTAACCACAAAAGGGAACTGTATCTAACAACAAGAAAGAGTAATGACCCAGAAACAGCCAAATATTATAAAAACTATGGTGCTACATTAAGAAAGGTCATTAAAAAGTTCAGAAGCATGTGCATCATGTCTGAGATTAAAACCTCTGAAAAAAAACCAAAACAATTTGGAATATTATTACAAGGAAGACAGGGCAACCATCAGTGCTGGATGTCGGCATCACCATCAGAGCGAATGGAAACATGATAAACAACAAGCCGGAAGTCGAAAACATTTTGAATAATCATTTTTTAAATGTTGTAGAGAAAATAGGATCTAAATGTTCATTACAAGAAGCAAGGCAGTTAATGGAAAAGTCCTTACCCACACCATTTGATACAATTGAAATTCCGCCCACCTCTCCTTCTGAAATTAGGAAGATAATAAACTATCTCAAGAATAAAAGCTCACATGGAATTTATGGCATTTCCAGCGGGATAATAAAAGCTGGTCCCCAAGAAATAAGTGGGATTCTTAGCCACATATGTAATAGCTCTCTGAACAGGGTATTTTCCCAGATAGACTGAAGTATGCCATTGTTAAACCACTGCATAAAAAGGGGATACGCCTGATTTCAACAACTACTGCCCAATCTCTCCTCTGACTGCCTTATACAAAATTCTTGAAAAAGTAATGTATTGTAGAGTAGCTTCACACCTTTGTAAAAATAAAGTTTTAACAAAATGTCAGTTTAGTTTCCAGAAGGGTTTTTCAACGGAAAATGCTATATATATTTTCACTAATGAAATATTAAATGCTCTGAGTAACCGGATGTCACCCGTTGGGATTTTTTGTGATCTATCAAAGGCTTTTGATTGTGTAAATCACAGAATACTTCTAGCTAAGCTTATGTACTGTGGTATGAATGGGACAGTGCTCAAATGGTTTAAATCGTACCTAAATGGAAGAGTGCAGAAAGTTGAAATAATCAGTTCACATAACATGCAAAAAACTGATGATTTCTCAAACTGGAGAACAATCAAGAATGGGGTGCCGCAAGGTTCGGTCTTGCGTCCTCTGCTGTTCTTAATATATATTAATGACTTGCCATTCTATATTCATGAAGATGCAAAGCTGGTACTTTTTGCTGATGATACAGTTATAGCTATCACACCCAACAGACAAGAATTAACTGGTGAAATTGTAAACAATGTTTTTCAAAAGATCATTAAGTGGTTCTCTGCAAATGGGCTCTCATTAAACTTTGACAAAACATAGAATATACAGTTCCACACAGTAAATGGAATGACACCATTGATAAATATAGACTTTGATCAGAAATTGGTAGCTAAGGTAGAATATTCAAAATTTCTAGGTGTATGAATTGATGAGGTGTTGAACTGGAAAAAATACACTGAGGATCTGCTAAAACGTTTGAGTTCAGCTACTTATGCTATTAGGGTCATTGCAAATTTTGGCGATATACATCTGAGTAAATTAGCTTACCTCGCCTACTTTCATTCTCTGCTTTCGTATGGCATCATATTCTGGGGTAACTCATCATTGAGTAAAAGTGTGTTCATTGCACAAAAGCGTGTAATCAGAATAATTGCTGGAGCTCATCCAAGATCATCCTGCAGACACTTATTCAAAGAGCTAGAGCTCTTCACTGTAGCCTCACAATATATATATTCACTTATGAAATTCGTTATTAACAATCCAAACGATTTCAAAAGTAATAGCAGTGTACATGGCTACAACACTAGGAGAAAGCATGATCTTCACTACTCAAAGTTAAATCTAACTTTGGCTGAGAAGGGAGTAAATTATGGTGCCACAAAAGTCTTTGGTCACTTACCTAACAGCATCAAAAGTCTGACAGATTGCCATATCGCGTTTAAAGGGAAATTAAAAGAATTTCTTAATGGCAACTCCTTCTACTCATTAGATGAATTTTTGGATATAGTAAGTGGATAATTTTCCCAACCCCACAAAAAAAGAAATTAAAAATATTGAGTGTCATGTAATATTTTGTGTAATGTAATGTCTTGTATAGACACCTTTATTAACCTGACAAGTTCCACATCATTATGAAGTGTTGTATTCATGATATATGGAACAAGTACTAATCAAATCTAGTCTAATCTAATCTTATCTAAGAAAGCGGTCAAACAGATGAGAGGGATGATAGTGCCCTCTGGTGCCGGTACTGTGTACTAGCTCAGTTGGGCTCTGGACATCGTGGCGAACATATTGGACGACGGTAGAGCCTCAAATTGTTGAGATACAGACTGGTGCATGATTTCGACAGTTGCTGATTAGCAATCATGTTTGCAGAGTCTTTTAGTGATTCACATGTCTGTAGGCTGTGTGACGTGACCCCAAGCATGTCAGAGTGTGTGTTTTGTAACAGTGTAATAAATATACTCCATTCCTAAATAAATTGTTCCAAAATAAATAAAGTACACTCCTTCCTCTCTCCACCAGCCCAGTGCAAGCTGAGGCCTTCTTCCACGAATCCCTAGGAAAAGGCAGTCGGATGACTTACGTTAGTCCAAGTGTCCTTTCTTTTCGCATTTTTCTTAGGGTAGCAGAGGTAGCCCAATTGACCTATCTTCCCGCCAAAATTCAAACTTCCCACCTGCTCCTAGGATGAGGTGACAGGTTAGTGGAGGTAGCTCGAGTGACCTATCTTCCCGTGATTTTCTTAGCTTAGTAGATATAACCGTGGTGTGATGAATTATCCTGTTTTAATTTGAACTTCCCGCCATTTTGGTGAGGGAGGGAAGCGTGGCACTTTCCCGCCAAATTTCAAACCTCCCGCCATGGGTGTGTGGCAAGGGGTGTAGCACTTGCGTCATCAGTGACGTCATGGACTTCATCTGGAGTCTACCTAGTTTGGGGTGACGTCCTGGTCTGGGGTGACCTACTTTGGGGCAACATCCTTGTCTGGGATGACCTACTTTGGGGCGACACCGGCCTTGGGGTGATGTCCCCCTTCGGGTGATGCCCCCCTTGTCACCCTAGTGGCGGGATGTTAGAAAAGGAAGTATCAGAAAAATATGAGTCCGATCCAAGAATTTAAATTATTTTGTTATACGAGTGCATTCTTGTGTTTAAAATGTTTATTGAAAGCCGTTTGTCACCAGTTTTCCGTTTTATTTATCAAGAAATGATTCCTGGTTTGCCTACTCCCTATCCTTCGATAATACTGTGACTTGCCCCCCCTCTCCCACCCAATTCCACTAGTTTATATCGTGGTTACACCCTTCGATTTCACATTCATAGGGACAAACCGTGAGGTTATTCCCCAGAGCAGATTCTCAGAGCAAAAGAGTATTCACTGAGAAAGTTTGCAGTTTCATATGAATGAAAAATTGGAAGCGTATTCTCCGACGAGAGAGTTTCCTCCCCACTTCCTCCCCACCACCCTGAGAAGGTTCTCTGTGTGTGTCGTCCGCCGTGTCACGCACAGAACGCACGCGTAACGCCAGACTTCATTCAGCTCGCTCAAACAGGCAAATCATTTAGTGTACAAACATGGAACTGGGATCAGTGTGTTCTGGAAGAGGCACTACGATCGATTTCACTTTTACGTGGGGCAATTTAGAAAAATGCGTTTTCTGCGATCTTATCGAATTAACGATATGCGGGAACCTCTTCTGTTACTGAAGTTAGGTGAACACATTATGTGAATGAAATCTTAAGATTACACGATTTTTCATCTACTCCAAAGCGGAACTGTGGCAGAGCTTTCTAACACGAGATAATTTTGATTGAATACGACGCGGAACGATCTGCTCGCGCGTCAAGGACGCAAGCGATCGCCTGTGGGGTTCGTTACGAGAAACAGATCGCTAGGTTCGTAATCAACCAGCTGATAATTTTTCTGATTCGTCTACATTTCTAACGTAACAAGATATTAGATTTATACTGTGAAAAAACATGATTATGAATATCCGGAAATGTCAGCCGCACAGTTGTTGTATCTATACCAAAGTCTTCTCCTACATCACTTTGAAAAAGTGTTTTAATTTTCACTTCGTTTGGAAGGTCACCCCTCTTTTTTTCATGATTTTCTCGAAGGAAATGCTCCAGGCGCCAAAAAGTCGGTAAAAATTAACCTCAACAGAACTTACTCAGTTTGATGTATGATACAGAGATCACTTCAAATAACAGGGAATGTTCTCGACTTGTGATAGGCTCCTCTAGTTTTACTGATACGAAATGTTCTTTGTTTTGAGCGACCTCCCCCACACCTTTTACTCAAGCTGAGGACGTTCTCGGACGGTGTAATCCTCCGACTCGCTGGGAATGTTCTCCAAAGTTTAGAATATAAAGTAGACTCTCCGTCGTATTCATACGACGGAAGGTCGCGTTTTTGTAAGTTGCACCAAACCATGATGACGCACACTCATTGAGGTAATTCGGCTCAGAAAGTTTTCCTACTGGTTGGCAGCCAATACTGGACTTGCAACAGTCTGTTTCAGAAATTGTTACGTTATTCACTCTGAAGCTGCAAATCGAAATGTATAATTCTATCCCAAATACAGCAACACTACTTGTGACCAACGTTTACCCCACAGGATGCAATGTACTTTTTTCCGAGGTTTATACCTTATACCTGTGAATTTCTGCGGGCTTTTGGCAGAATCGCGTGGCACCAAGACTTACTTAGGGTCTTTTCAGTTAATGGGGCCCCACACTGGATTGTCAATCAGCAAAAACGTCGTGTTACATAGTGCTTCCGTGTTTATTTCTGTTCCTTTTCTCTTTAACCTTTGCTCCTTTCACTTTGGGTTGTCGAGATCAACTTCTCTTCCATTTCCCCCACCATCGGCGTCCCTGCAACAGTGCCACTCTCACTCCAGTCTCGCGACTGGAGAATTGAAGTCGACGTCTGAGCGAGATCTCTGCCACGACTGGAGTTTAGCGAGGAATACGACTGAGCAAGTTCTGGCAGCCCGAATTATGCACAACTTTTCTCCTGTTTTTTAATTTACGATTTCCCAAGACATTTGCAATTAATTTTCAAAGTTACTACGATCCCATATCGTGATTAAAGTACTTTAAAGAGAAATCTTGTAATTCATTTGGAGTTGTGAATAATAACAAGTCCAACACCACATTGCATTCGAGCACTGCAGATGGGGGGCGCCACGAACTTGTAAGTCATCTTCAGCCAGGTATCCGAATACTTTTCATCACATAGTGTATGTGAAGGCATCGTCAAGATCTAAAATGGATGTTCCAGCATCCAGAAAGTGCAGAATTGTCTAAGTCTACGACAGATAGGTAGCAATTATGTTTTCCAGTCATTAAACAATCGAAGCACACAATGAACATCAGTACAGTAGTTACATGTGTAATGAATTTGATCTGAAAATATACTATGGAAGAAACTGGTTGACATGGCCAAAGATGAATAACATGTCTATGTTGGACAATCCATGCTCACAGGAAGATCATAGATACATAGAATCAAACATCTTTGGAAGAACTATGTTATCTGTGAATAGATTTATAAATAAATTCATCTCTGGAAGAACAGTGTTATCTGCGACCGCAAGGTGTAAACGGTATGTTTGCAGAACAAGAATATGATATCATCCAGAAAAGAATACTCACGTTGTATACAAGTTTAAATGAGAAACACGTCCATATGTCATACATACCATGCTACAGAGAACTGCGAAAGTTTGCTATTAAAATATTTTGCGTTGTAACCAATATGTTGCAGACCACTAGAGTGTCAGGCCTATGGCCTGAGTGCCAAAGTTGATAGCGAAATGAATCAACATATTAGTAGCTCAAATTCGCGCAGTCTCTACTAATTGAGTTCTAGGGAGACGATAACCCAAGATTATGGGACTACTGCACTGGTGTTAAGGATGCGAATTACATTGTCTCAAGGACGATAAAGACACCCCATTTAATGATACATTAACAGAAAAAAATGAATAAATTCTAGTGTCCGATTTCACCCTCGGCTTTGACCACAGAGTGAGGATTCAGATGCACGGAATTTATTTTCTATTGTCGTCATACATTGCCACCGCGGACATGTGATCTCGGGGTGGCATAGGTTTCTCCATAAAACGTTCTATAAATTTTGAATGCCGCCATATCGTTAGTACAGATAGGTTCCCTTCGTTTGTGTTGTGTATTTGGGACAGGTGTTTTGTAGACACCTTACCAATTTGAATTTGATACCTAGAATAAACTATTCTCACAGCTTTGATGCGCAAAATGAGCGGGCATCACGTCACAGCACCGTCACATCAGCGTGCATTCACACTGTCTCTCACGTCACGTAACGTCAGTTCACTTAGTCCCTGTCAGAGTGTAGTATTGCAACTGAGGAACTATGGTTATTAATGGCCAAACCAAACCTCATAACGTACGTTCTTGATCAGTTATGTTTGTTGAAATGCTGAGACGTGAAACAATATTTCAAAACATCGACATTTCTGTGTTATGGAAAAGAGGGCGTCTGTTCTGTTATTGTCATACCTGAATAATTTGCTTCCAGATATCTCACATTCCTTGTGTTAAAACATCTAGTGGAAATAACTCTAAACATTTACAATTTGCCACGAAAACGAAGTACAATAATTCAATAAAGATTAAGAAGATGCAAAACCACAAGATCCACTCCTATAAGACGAGCGAGCGCGGCAAAATAGGTTAACTTACGATGATAGCAGACGATGATACCGTCGACAAATCCTTCCCGGGAAACCTTGGCCTGCCGTGACGTGACGTGACGGTCTGTTGAGGACTTGTCTGAATGCCGCCATTTCAAATGGATTGCGGAATGTTATGACTTGACATTACAGGACATCACGGCCAAGGTGAACTGGTCTCAAAAAGAGTCATCCTGAGATCATGTGACAATTTCGGCTTAATGTTGACAACATGCGCAGCACGAAATGCACACTCCAGAGATTTTTCTACTCTGTGGCTTTGACCGACGTCATATTTGAGTCACAGATGCTACTTAGAGGCGACATATGAAGGCAATGAGATTTATTCCTCAATCAAAGAATGTATTTCAGAAAAGAAAGATAATACACATACATACAATAACATCCCATTGCAGCTCACGCGATTAATTACATTGTCGCAAGTTACATCAGAAAGAAATTGGGGTAACAAAAAAGAAAGTAAGAACATAAAAAACATACACGCATTAAATAAATTATTATCACAGTTTACACGATCAAGTGAAAGAACCATAGCTGGCCTTCAAAGTCCACTACAATATCACTCGTAGTAAACTCGTAATCTACATCTACATGCCGGCCGCTGTGGCCGAGTGGTTCTAGGCGCTTCAGTCCGGAGCCGCGCTGCCTCTACAGTCGCAGGTTTGAATCCTGCCTCGGGCATGCATGTGTGTGATGTCCTTAGGTTAGTTAGGTTTAAATAGTTCTAAGTCTAGGGCACTGATGACCTCAGATGTTAAGTCCCATAGTTCTTGGAGCCCTCTACATCTACATGGGCACTTACAAATCACACTTACGTGCTTGGCGAAGGGTTCATCTACCCACCTTCACAATAATCCTCGAATATTACAATCACGAACAGGGCGCGAAAAAACGAACACATATTTTTCCGAGCGAGTTCTGATTCCCTTATTTTATGATGATGATCGTTTCTCCGTATGGAGGTCGGTGTCAAAAAAATATTTTCGCATTTGGGGGAAAAACTTAGTGATCGAAATTTCGTGAGAAGTTTCTAGAACAACGAAAAAAGCCTTATTTTTAATTATGTCCGCCCGAAAATCTGCATCACGTCTGTGTCACTCGCTCCCCTATTTCTTGATAGTACAAAATGTGCTGCTCTTCTTTGAACATTCTCGATGTAGTCCGTTAATTCTATCTGGTAGGGTCCCACCCCGCACAGCAGCGCTCCAAAAGCGGACAGACAAGCGTAGTGTAGGCAGTCTCTGTAGTCGATCTGTTGCATCTTCAGCCAGTAAAACGCAAACTTTGGTTCGCTTTCCCCCACAACATTTCCTGTGTGTTCTCTCCATTTTATGTTGTTCGCAATTGTGATTCCTAGGTCTATCTATATCTGGATCCCGCTCCAGCTACTGCCAGTTCTGGGTGCTGACGAGTCCTCTCCATTTGGCTCGGTCCTCCCACCACTTTTCTTCCTCCACTTGCTGCCAGGTCACACCTCTCCTTTCCACAGATATTTTTGTGTATTCTGCATTTAAAGTGTATACGGCAAGGCACCCGACGGTGTGTGGCAGAGGGTAGTTTGTGAACCGGTGTCGCTTCCCCCTTTTCCTGTTCCAGTCATGTATGGTTCGCGGGAAGAGAGATTACCGGTAGGCCTCTACAATCTTATCCCCGTGGACTTTTCGCGAGATATACCCAGATGTGGACTCTGACCACAATCTATTGGTTATGAACTGTAAATTACAACTGAAGAAACTGCAAAAAGGTGGGAAGTTAAGGAGATGGGACCTGGATAAACTGAAAAAACCAGAGGTTGTACAGAGTTTCAGGGAGAGCATAAGGGAACAATTGACAGGAATGGGGGAGAGAAATACAGTACAAGAAGAATGGGTAGCTATGAGGAATGAAATAGTGAAGGCAGCAGAGGATCAAGTAGGTAAAAAGACGAGGGCTAGTAGAAATCCTTGGGTAACAGAAGAGATACTGAATTTAATTGATGAAAGGAAAAAACACAAAAATGCAGTAAGTGATGCAGTCAAAAAGGAATACAAACGTCTCAAAAATGAGATTGACAGGAAGTGCAAAATGGCTAAGCAGGGATGGCTAGGGGTAAGATAGATACTGCCTACAGGAAAATTAAAGAGACCTCTGGAGAAAAGAAAACCACTTGCATGAATATCAAGAGCTCAGATGGAAACTCAGTTCTAAGCAAACAAGGGAAAGCAGAAAGGTGGAAGGAGTATATAGAGGATCTATACAGGGGCGATGTTCTTGAGGACAATATTACGGAAATGGAAGAAGATGTAGATGAAGATGAAATGGGAGATAGGATACTGCGTGAAGAGTTCGACAGAGCACTGAAAGACCTAAGACGAAACAAGGCCCCAGGAGTAGACAACATGCCATTAGAACTACTGACAGCCTTGGGAGAGCCAGTCCTGACAAAAGTCTACCATCTGGTGAGCAAGATGTATGAGACAGGCGAAATTCCCTCAGACTGCGTTAGAAAAAAGTGAAATAATCAACACAGAAAACAATGCTGTACTGCTTCATTTTGTTGTGTGAATGTTGAGGACCCTAATGGCTGGACACATTTACATAATAAAACCGTCATTTTGTTTGTTGCTTAGATACCTTTGGCCCCATGCTGCTATCCACCACCAGATTGATGGTGCCTGACTAAATAAATAGTTGGAATTTCATTAGTTTTGCTATAGTTTTTAACTTCTACGTTTGTATTCACACAATTGTCATTGACATTTTATTGGACACATCGTTTCTGGAATAATTACAGGGCTTGAATTCTCTCCAGTGCCCAGAGTCGCCCTCTCCAGAGCAGGCGAGCCTCCAGCAGAGCTCCGTGGCCACTGGGGCGACGCCCTCTGCCACCTGCCGCGGTACCCCCTTTGCCGCTGAGCGCTCAGCCCTGCCAGAGGAAATCCAGGCCTGGCCGCAAAGCTACTCCATCGGGAACAGCTCTCAAGTCTAACTCTGAAACGTGTTCATAAGCCTGCGACTTATCCAGTATTCGCTTTGACTTATTGTCTCGAGAACAGATCGTTCATAAGCTTCAGGAGTTAGATCTCAACTACAACTTTCGATGTTTATATCGAAGCACTGGCCTGGAGGAAACAGTCGGTCCCTAGACATGCCGTCGTCTGTCGCAGAGCAACAGCAGACCAGCAACGAAGCTACGATCATTCTTGAAAATGTCCTCCCCACATGGGGACGAAACGTCGTGCTTTAAAGTGAAATCCCTTCGACCACGGCATAATAGCCCGGAATATTTCATTAATTATGACAATTACGGGCGTGGAAGTTTACATTTTACAATCAGATTAAAATGTTCGCCCTGAATCTTGTTAATCTTTATCTTTAGGCTTACAAACGATCACTCTACCAGAATTCTTATTGTAGTTATAGAGCAAAGGAACATAAAACGTAAGACATCTGACTTTGTGTTACAACAGTTTGAAAACTCACAAGATAACACCTGTATGAAATCATTTGCTGATTAGAAACCTGTGAAATTACATGATATTTTCACACATACATTGCGACGGTCACTGTGCATTACAGTGGACATGAACTCTGATGGTAATTACATTTGTTGGCCTACCTGTGCGAATGGAACGTTCGTCTGCTCTGCAACATATTACTATTAAGGTAAGGATGAAACTGTCAAAAACGAAATTTCATTTACCGTGCTTGCGAGCGACGTGCAGTACAAGAGGCTATCTTATCAGTTTTCATAAAAATGTTTCTGCAGCGAGTATGCAAGCGTATCCATAAAAGTGAAGAATGAAAAATGAGGAACTGAAGTTAACGACCGATAAATGAGGACAAAGGCTCCAAGTACAACTACGCTTCATTAAGACTGGGAAGGGATGATTATACGCATACCAGAGGAAACACGTGGTGAGGGCCGTCGGTAGAGAGTCGGGCTGAGCACAGCACTGCAGCACGGGGGCGCCTAAGCGAACACTCTGCCCGCTCTCCATCATGTGCGACTGGAAAGGGGAAAACTTCTGACAAGTGTTACGGTGCCAAGTACTCTCTGCCATGCTCGTCGCAGTGGTTTGTACGTCGATTCAGATGTAGACATGACGGTGAAGACTCGGTGTTAACCAATATCTCAAGTATGTCTACGTTGCGACGCCACAGTTGTCTATAGTGGTGTGAGGCATTCAGCGATCGGCAGAACAGCCTACACAGGGCTTCTGTGGAGTACATGTCTTCCGTCTGCGTATCGTTCCAGATGCTGGTTAGACGGGCAGGAGTTGTCGGCGCCACGTACGTTGTCACTGCTGGACGACCCACGTAAACTCATTTGAAAATGCGAAGTAATACTACGAGACTCGAATACGTTGGTTGGTTGGTTGTTTGGGGGAAGAGACCAAACAGGGAGGTCATCGGTCTCATCGGATTAGGCAAGGATGCGGAAGGAAGTCGGCCGTGCCCTTTCAAAGGAACCATTCCGGCATTTGCCTGGAGAGATTTAGGGAAATCATGGAAAACCTAAATCAGGCTGGCCGGACGCGGGATTGAACCGTCGTCGTCCCGAATGCGAGTCCAGTGTGCTAACCACTGCGCCACCTCGCTCGGTCTCGAATACGTGTAACGCAACTAAAGCAGTGAAATCTCGGAATCGTCACATATTTCTAACATTTTCAGTAATTTTCTACGTGACTAAACTAATTAGAACAATTCACACTACTGTCTTAGACAAAATCATTTGCAGTAGTGTTATCAACGGAATACCGAGGCATACGTAATAAAACGGAATTACGTTTTCTGTGACCAGAGACGCCACACAAAACAGATTCCACAACAATATAGTTCCAGCCTGGCTGCGGCTATTGTCTTAGCGCCGACTGAGTACAGAGAAATTCGCCGGAATTTATTACGTCTCCGTGTGTGGGAAAAGCGTCGCAGACATCGACACCTTCCCTGGCAGTAATGCGGTCACGGAGAAAAAGGCGGTGCAGTTTTTCGCCCTGATATCGATTTGTTACTCGAGCTCAACTCGGCAACGACACGGACAGCGTCTGACGCAACAATGTCGCCGCGAGCAGCTCCGTTCCCAGCTGTAACGGAATTCTCGGCCCACAGCTGTTTTCGCGGCAGCTTACAAACTCCGCGTCATTTTAATTGTTCGTTCGTCTGATACCGACGAATTACAGACCAGTGAAAGATATTTTCCTTTCTATTGTCAAATCGCAACACTGTTCTCTCTGGATAAAGGGAGAGAAGACAACGCCATTTCAGTCTATTCCCGAAGCACTGGAACATAGAAACAGAATATTTAAACGAGTTTGTCAAATTGCTTCATCGCTTTGTTTGTAAGGGCGACGTGGCTTGATAGCGTCTCTGGTTTGGCAACAGAGACTGACCCGCTGGCAAAAGTTTGGTGCCGTTACTAAGAAGCGTCCCAAATGAAGCAGTACACACAGCGAGAGCTGAATGAGAAGCACAAAAATTAATGAGACGTCGTTAAATATGGTGATATCAAGCGGTTCTTTTTCTTTCTCGTCTCAATATGTAGTTACAAGAGTAACGTAATCTGTGTGGCGTCGTGATATACGTGCGCGAGCGGTTACGCATAATCTGTCGGAACAAGCAGGTGCTACCAGTTTCTTTTGACCAGAAGACAACGTAGCTTCATATGTCACCAGTCTTAACTAAACTAAAACCTGCTAAATATTGCCTCAAGGCGCATATGTGGATACGCTCGGCAAAACTTTACTAGCAGCTGGAAGTTTCGATACTTACATCGAAGCACCGGTCCGAACGAAACAAGAAAGTCGTAGTATGCGTCATTCACAGAACTGCTGTGAATACCAGAGACGCTTTGGTACATAAAGTCAGTATACTAAACAGAAATTAAAGATTTCAGTAGTACACAGTAGTTCTAGCATAGCAATTCTGTTCGCACTAATCGCGCCAGTTCCTAGTAGTTTTCTGCTATGGACTAGTCAAGCACTTGTGAGTGCGGTCACCACATTTCATACGAGCGGCTACTAATTATACATTTCTCCTCTGCCCTCGTCAAGGCTACTACGGTACTGTTTAAGTACGTGGCCGGAATGTGTAAGATGTGGCAGCGGGAAAAAGTGACTGCAACAAAAATAGTTTGGCAACAGAGATTGCGGGATTCGATTGTCGAGGCTTGTCACCCGGCGTATTCCAAACGATGGATTACATGAACACCATTTACACGTTTTAAAAATGTGTTAAAGCTGTAGCAAAATAAAAAGTACGACCTTAAAATGCTTAAACTTGATAAACGTTGCGAATTGTTGTAGTGATAAGAGTTTAAGGACAAGTTCTGTCGATTGTAAGGGCTTCGTACGTGTGGCGTTGCAAAGTAGGTCGTATTGAACACGACGCCTGTGTCGATGTCATGACGCCACGGGTGTGTACCATGGAACGAGGGCTGCCGCGATGTGTACAGAACGCACGTAAATTTTCTCAAGCAGGTGTCTACACCTGCATATCGTGCGTCTCCAGGGCCGGCTTGGCGAAGCTGAGTCGGCACTGTGTATGAGTGTGGACGAGTGTGCCAGCGCTGCCAACACAGACGTTCAGCTGAGCGGCGACCTGCTTGACACTGACCTTTCGTTTACCTCGAGTGAGAGTCCGCACGTTCTAATGTTGCAGGAACCACAGCTGTGCGTGGCCGCCCGGCCGCCACACGGGACATCGGACGGGTTTGCGCAACTTCGCTGTGAAGACGACGGACGCCTCGCGCGCCGACTCCCCGTGCTTTTGTTCACTGCCAGGCCTCCGTCAGTGGCGGCTATGGGCTGGGAACGCGCCTCCGTTACAGACGCCATTTTGAAGTCTGCGTATCGTACCACCACCTGTCGCAACTCCATGAAACTGTGACGGCTGAAGCGGGAGTATTCCACGATTCCCCACCACACATTCCGCATTTTTTTCAAGCGAAACTGGCGGAGAAAAACAAATGTGCTGCATTACTTACTTAACGCCTCTGGTTAACCCTAAATTACAGATACTGTAATTACTCCGAAAGTACTAATTAGATTTTGAAGAGCGAAATGCTCTAGACTTGGTCTCTTTCAGAACTACGATACTAACAGCAGAAACTACAACAGTCCTATTGCAAAAAGCTAAATTGATGCCGATATCCCTGCGATTAATATAACCATGAAAAGAGACTATACGTCATTCACTGAAGCCTTTCTCACAGTGTTTAATATGGGGGCAAATCGTATTACAGTATCTTAAACGAGTCCAGAAATGTGACTGTGGTGCTCAGCTGTATCACTGTGTGTCTTGGGATGAATGATCAGTGTGCTACAGGTGGCTTCACTCGCTTTATGGGCGACTGTCGACAGCTCCACATGTGAGCGATCCTTCGGTGATTGAAGGCAAAGTGACTCTGGCGCCGGAAGGCTACGTCCTCTGTCATTTAATCACTAACACGTATTATGCACTTTGCTTTCAAATCCTCACGATACAAAAGACAACTAAAAGATCCAAGGTCTGCGGAGTACATGACATCCCCTCAGAGTCACTAAGATGCTTGGCTACGCCAGCCAGGATAAAACATTCTCCCCCCCCCCCCCCCCCCGGTGTGCAAGACATATGAGGTAAGCAACGTATCCTCAGAGTTCAAGAAGAATGTAACGATTCCTGTCCCAAGGGAGGCAGGTGGTTACAGCTGCGGAGACAGCAGAACTTCACTTACCCGACCCTCCTTAATTCAGATACGTCGTTCATCTGAATAACTATATAGTATAGGATACTGCAGAGGGAACAATCGATGGTGACAAACATTAAATTTAAATACAGCCACTGGCATACAGAGATCCAAGCGCAGTGCCACTTAACAAGTCAACATCGAGTTGTGTAGTTTGCTCTATTGGCCCATCTGTTGCGAGTATAGAGGGACATCAAAGAGAAGGGACGTGCTTATGTCCACGGTCAACAAGATAGTTGTCTTGCAGAGGATGGATAAAGGAGAACTGTTGAACAAAATTGTTGTTTAATTTGTTGTTGGAGCTTCAACGATGTCACATAGGAAGAGGAAACGGAAAGAAATTGAACACCTTTGTTTCGAAATGGTGAGTCCTTATGGTGATATTACTTCCTTTTGTCCGTCTTCGGCCAATGTAAACAATTCAGCAGGGACACCTGTGTGGTCCTGATGAGCACAAACAATGTACGAATACGTCTGAAATTAAATCCACCGGTTATTTCACTGTATAAAAGCCATTGTACTTCTTCCGTATCTTGGCAAAATTTAAGTGAAAGTAACTTACAATTTGTGTGTTGCAATGAAAATAAATTTAACGTGCTTTAATGGCATTTAACCAATGTCTTCTGTTTATTTCATTTCCTGGTTACCCCTGTCCCACCTACATACACACCTGCCTCCACACGACTGCTCTGCAATTCACACTTAAGTGCCTGGCAGAGGACTCGCCGGACCGCCTCCGCACTCTGTCTGCACCGTGCCCTTCTCGAACACCACGTGGATAACACGACCACTTAAATCGTTCCGTGCGAGGTGTATTGTCTCTTAGTTCAACACGGTGATCATTTCTCCCTGTGTAGGTGGGCGTCAACAAAATATTATCGCTTATCATATCCGTGTCACTCTGGCCCTATATCGCAATAACACGAAATGAGCTGCCCCTCTCTCAAACTTTTCGGTGTCTTCCGTCAGTCCTATCTGGTAAGGGTCCTACACTGCACAGCAACACTCCAGAAGAGAACGGACGAGTTTCGTGTAGGCATTCTCTTCACTAGACCTGCTGCACCTTTAAGTGTTCTGCCAATAAACGTCGACTTTAGTTAGCCTTCCCCGCAACATTATCTATGTGATCGTTCTAGTTTAAGTTGTTCGTAATTGTAATCTCTAGGTATTTGGCAGAATTGACGTCCTTCAGATTTGTGTGAGTTATCGTCTAACAGAAAACTACCGGATTCCTTTTAGTACTCGTGTGGATCGTGTCAACTGCCGCTTCTCGCATCAGACAGATATTTTGTACTTTGCAGCTTCGTGTGGCGAGTGTTTCAAATTCAAAACTTTTGTTTATCGTAACTTCACACAAACGGATTTTTTCCGATAGCGTGAGAGGTGTTGAATTCTTGGGCAGCATTTATACACTTGCTTTGGGCTGCATGCGGCTCGTGCGCTGTGCGCTGGACACCCCTGATGTAGATTAACGACAACAGTGGGCGCTGTAACACATTCTTGGGTAACGCCAGGTAGGACACCTGTTTTAGTCGATGACGTCTCGTCATTTACTGCGAACTGTGACCTTTCTGACAGGAAATCACGAATCCAGTCGCTCAACTGGGACGGTACTCCGTAGGCGTGCAGTTTAATTACAAACATAGTGTGTGTTCCAGAATCCTATAGCAAATTGACGTCAGTGATATGGGTCCGTAATTCAGCGGATTATTCCTGTTCCCCTTCTTGTGTAATGGTGCGACGTGTGCCGATTTCCAGTCTTTAGGTACGGGTCTCTCGTCGAGCAAGCGATTGTATACGATTGCTAAGTACGGGACTGTTACAGCTGGAAACCAATTGGTGTACAATCTGGACCTGAGGACCTGCCCTCATTAAGTGATTTAAACTGCTTAACTCCTCTGACGATCTGGACTTCAAAGTTTCTCATATTTGTAGCTGTCATTGACTCTAATTCTGGAGTATTTACTTCATCATCTTCGCTGAATTTGGGAAATCGCTTTTAGTGACTGTCATAGAAAACATCAGAATTCCTATCGCAAAATTCCTATCGCAGAGTGCGGGTGGTGGCTGTGTCTTTGGGCTGGTGTACTTTTACTACGACCAAAATCTGATTTTCTGCCAGTTTTCGAGACACACTTTCCTTGTGGGAACTATTAAACTCATCTTGCGTAGAAATTTCCAGCTCCAGTAAGGACATCGCCAGTCATGATTTTGCGTTTTTTCTGTGTTGCGACGTCCGCACCACACTTCGTAGTTTTCATGCACCAACAGAGTACCTGTCAAGTGAAGATGTCCATGACCCTAGGTATTAGAAAAGGCAGTTAGTCCTGAGTACACATTACATTTTTACCGTTTCTGTTTGATCAATGTAAACCGTATCTGAATCGTCTGATAAAGAATAGTGCCATCAAAAGAAAGTGAAGAAAGGCGGGAGAGAGGTCAGACACATTACACCAAATAGCTAGAAGGGTTGTGACTAAGACGATACCTGAAAGTAACTCGTACAAAAACTTTATGATGCAGCCATGTTAAAATCTCAAGCACTTTGGAATTAGTATTAAGGTCCTCTAAAGCTTGGGAAACCTATATGGAATCGACTGGAAAATCCCCTACTTATCCATGTCAAAGACGATGGAATACACAACATAACCACGGGACCTGTGCGAAACATGCTCGCTGTTACAGTTTTAAATAATGTCAGTATTTCGAATAAGTTTAGTCACTGGTATAAGGGTACTTGTGGGAACAAGAGGAAACATTTTTAAAAACTAACCGAACGACGTGAAATAATAATCGTGGATTATGTATGATACGTTCATGTTTCCAGAAATGTGTTTTGCATTCGGACTGTTTGTCCCGGTCTGTACGAGTGGCAGAGGTCAGGGACTGTCAGAGCATCCACGTAACCCGTAACTTCCTCTCGAGAGGCATTTTCAGTTACAGTGAGCACGTTAGGTCATGGTGGCTCTAGGTAAATCAGAACTGAAGGTGGCAATGGCAGATATGTGTGTCGTTTCAAAGGTGTACTCGATTAGGAAAGTCAACTTGTACAATGGCAGATACAGCGGATAACTGCAGTGGCCACAGACATTATCTGTGACAGTGCTGTATACAAACTGTCCAGTTAATAAGTGCTTTACAACAAATAAAATTATTTTTGTAGTAAGGTGGTATGAAGAGGGAGACTGTTATTCCTGGTTAATAACTTAGCTTCGTAGAATATAGGTGTGAAGCTCGGCATCCGCGATACCCTTTTGCGTGTGACAGTTGAAAGTCTCCTTTAAGCTAAATTTTCCGCAAGTAGCAAAATTTTAGTGCAATATTAATATGCAGTGTCAGAAGCCGGTTAAAAAACTTTCTAACGACACCTCATTTACCCCCGTACGATTAGTATGTGTTGAGAAAAAGAGATGTTGTCTAGTATTAAAAATAGGCCTTAATTATGAGGAAGAAATCTCTCAGAGTGTACGTTTGGAGCACAGCTTTATACGACCGTGAGACATGGACTGCCTGAAATCCTGAACAGAAGAGAATAGAAGAATGTAAGACGTGGTGCTACAGAAGAATGTTGATAATTAGGTGGACTGATAAGGTAAGGAATGAGGAGGTTCTCAGCAGAGTCGGCGAGGAAAGGAATATATGGAGAAAACAATGACAACAAGAAGGGACAGGATGGTAGGACAGCTGTAAAGACATGACGGAATAACTCGCACAGTACTAGAGGGAGCTGTAGAGGGTACAAACTGTAGAGGAAAACAGAGACTGGAGTACAGCCAGCAAACAGTTGAGGACCTGGGTTGCCTGCGCTACTCTGAGGTGGAGAGGTTGGCGGACCGCATCAAACCAGTCAGAAGAGTGATGAGTGAAAAAATAAATAAATAAAAGCTACGGAGTGTGGAGTAGTGGTGAAGACAGCGATGATAGTGACTCAATGACAATGACTCAGAAACGTCAAGATGTGAAGGGGACGTCAGACAAGAAGTGATAACTGATTACAATGGTTCCGGTTCGGTAATTTCGTGGTCCGCTAATTGCAGTGTAGATAGGAGTAAATTCCGTTCGACACGAAATCTAGATGTAAAACTTTCTTTGGAGATCCTCCACAATCACTTTTTTATGGGAGCTTGCTAGCAAAGATGGCGAGCGAGACGAACAAATGTGCTGAACAGTTCATAAACGCACACGCAGGACACATTAAAACAGCGATCGTGTGTTCGCAAATGGGTAGAAAAAAGTATTGGGGAATTGTAATCTTTATTCGATATCTTATTCCTCTCAGGGATTATTTAAAGACTGAATTTTGAAATGTACTATTTGAGGTTCCTTCATTTTAATGACAAGAGTGTTTATTCAAAATGACTCTGGTATTCCCGCTGAATTGTGTGGATACAGATCTGTCATTGATCATCTATAGAAAACATTTGAGGAGGCTTTTTACTCCCGGACATGAGTTATGCCATCATAAATCGCTGTTAATTGTGGAAAGGGCGGGACGTCTATCAATCTCGCTTTGATATTAAATAGTTTCGCTTGTATTAAGCAGGTAGCGATTCTTTGTAACACTTTGTAACTTGCAGTGGAAAAGGCATTGTGTTTAAGCCACAATATAGTGAACATCCTCTAGTGTCTAAAGTGGTTTCGTCTTTGCTTCACGGATGTTTTAACAATGGGTATACTTTGTTTACCGACAGGTTCTGTATTATGCATCAGCGGTTCGATTTTCTCGTTTCTAAAAGCAGTGGCTGTATTGGAACTGTTAGTATTGTTGTTGTTAAGATCTTCAGTCCTGAGACTGGTTTGATGCAGCTATCCTGTGCAAGCTTCTTCATCTCCCAGTACCTACTGCAACCTACATCCTTCTGAATCTGCTTAGTGTATTCATCTCTTGGTCTCCCTCTACGATTTTTACCCTCCACACTGCCCTCCAATGCTAAATTTGTGATTCCTTGATGCCTCAAAACATGTCCTACCAACCGATCCCTTCTTCTAGTCAAGTTGTGCCACAAACTTCTCTTCTCCCCGATCCTATTCAATACCTCTTCATTAGTTACGTGATCTACCCACCTTATCTTCAGCATTCTTCTGTAGCACCACATTTCGAAAGCTTCTATTCTCTTCTTGTCCAAACTAGTTATCGTCCATGTTTCACTTCCATACATGGCTACACTCCATACAAATACTTTCAGAAACGACTTCCTGACACTTAAATCTATACTCGATGTTAACAAATTTCTCTTCTTCAGAAACGATTTCTTTGCCATTGCCAGTCTACATTTTATATCCTCTCTACTTCGACCATCATCAGTTATTTGACTCCCTAAATAGCAAAACTCCTTTACTACTTTAAGTGTCTCATTTCCTAATCTAATTCCCTCAGCATCACCCGATTTAATTTGACTACATTCCATTATCCTCGTTTTGCTTTTGTTGATGTTCATCTTATACCCTCCTTTCAAGACACTGTCCATTCCGTTCAACTGCTCTTCCAAGTCCTTTGCTGTCTCGGACTACAATGTCATCGCCGAACCTCAAAGTTTATACTTCTTCTCCATGAATTTTAATACCTACTCCGAATTTTTCTTTTGTTTCCTTTACTGCTTGCTCAATATACAGATTGAATAACATCGGGGAGAGGCTACAACCCTGTCTCACTCCTTTCCCAACCACTGCTTCCCTTTCATGCCCCTCGACTCTTATAACTGCCATCTGGTTTCTGTACAAATTGTAAATAGCCTTTCGCTCCCTGTATTTTACCCCTGCCACCTTCAGAATTTGAAAGAGAGTATTCCAGTTAACATTGTCAAATGCTTTCTCTAAGTCTACAAATGCTAGAAACGTAGGTTTGCCTTTTCTTAATCTTTCTTCTAAGATAAGTCTTAAGGTTAGTATTGCCTCACGTGTTCCAACATTTCTACGGAATCCAAACTGATCTTCCCCGAGGTCCGCTTCTACCAGTCTTTCCATTCGTCTGTAAAGAATTCGCGTTAGTATTTTGCAGCCGTGGCTTATTAAACTGATAGTTCGGTAATTTTCACATCTGTCAACAGATACTTTCTTTGGGATTGGAATTATTATATTCTTCTTGAAGTCTGTGGGTATTTCGCCTGTTTCATACATCTTGCTCACCAGATGGTAGAGTTTTGTCATGACTGGTTATCCCAAGGCCATCAGTAGTTCTAATGGAATGTTGTGTACTCCCGGGGCCTTGTTTCGACTTAGGTCTTTCAGTGCTCTGTCAAACTCTTCACGCAGTATCGTATCTCCCATTTCATCTTCACCTACATCCTCTTCCATTTCCATAATATTGTCCTCAAGTACATCACCCTTGTATAGACCCTCTATATACTGTTAGTATTAACGGGAAAGAAATGGCAACAGCTCTGAAGGAGGCAAAAGTCGAGAAAGGTAAATGTAAGACCTATTACAGAGGGAAGCTGATGGCAGTGTGGTGGCGAGACAGCAGAGACGTGTACACGCTTCCCTGTGTTTACAGTGGCGAGCTGCGGCAGACTGAGGAGATAAAAGTGCAGTGGAAACCTGGAGTGATCCTGGAGTGCAGGGAGAGAACGGCTGGCGTTGATTCAGCTGACCAATACAGGACCAGTTATTCGGCGACGAGGAAACGTCTTAGAAAATATATATGCAGCGATTTGGCCATTTCATAGACGTAGCAGCTCTGAATCCGTACCTGTTGTACAACCAACTTGGTGGTAAAATTCCGAAGACTTGAGTTTCAAATGAACCTCACAGAAAGAGGCAGTATCGACGTCAGCTGATCCTCTCAGCATGGAACCTTGACAGGTGTCGGTGCCGACACGTCTGGTGGAACGACATCTTCCAGAATCACGCATACGACCTTTCCGTGAAAAACCAGGCGCCAACGCGAAAATGCCATGTGTGTTGCCAGTCGGGAATAAGCGAGAAGAAAAGCACGTGTGTTTTGTGTAGAGTGCGAAGTTGGGGTTCGTGGAACACGCTGCCTTGAACTGTACCATACAAAAAGTATTTTGTAATTAATTTGTTCGACAGAGCTGTACATGCTCTGATTCCACCGATATAATACTCCCTCAGAATATCGAAACAAATACCAATTATATTTATTTTTATAAAAAGATAGTTATTGTGGAAAGGTGGAAACTGTTTTCCAATAACAGTCGCAACAGTGGCCCGGTTTGAAAAACTGGCGCCGAAGCGCCGGCCGACGTGTCGCGGCTCTGCACGTTACGTGGCGCGAGGCGCGGGAACAGTGCTGCCAACGGCAGCGGAGTTGCTTCATATCCACGGCTTTCCGCCAGAATGCTGAAATTGTAAAAAATATGCTTGTAATTCAATTTGTTTTACCTGAAAGTAAAACCCGCGTAAATTTTCATTTCAAAGTACAAAAATATTTAATCCAGTATTACGTTAATTTTGGGTCTTCAGTATGTTAGAGAATAATACACATTTAATATGTACCCTACTCTGCATGTTGGCTACAGTTTAATCTGCGCGCTCCCATCTTCCTTTTGACGAACAATGTGTGTTTTCGAATCTTGCTAAACTAGGAAAAATAATACTAGTGTTGCAGCATTGCAATGCATATATTGAACGGGCGTTCCCGATAACGACATATATATAAAGCTACAAAACATAACAGCCTAAACCCTGAAACTGTAACGAAGTAAGTGACTTGAGAGTGCGACTAGACATGCAAAACAAGCACTATTGTAGCATTTTGAACACACTCACGGAAAAACATATTCTTAAGTTCACACAGGCGAACATTTGATGGACTCGTCTGATGGAGAGTTCTAATAAAATCAGCTTGACTCGATATTTGGATCGCCGAAATATCTAGTCAAGTTGATTTTATGATCCGGCAGCAAACCCGAAGAGACTTTCATCATTACAATCTTAAAATACAAAAAATAGCGATAATGAATAATTTCACTAAAGAAAGCATTGTATTAAAACTAAGTTGAGGTGACAGGTAAATGTAATAGTATATTGTCCTCAATAAGATGTGTACTGTATATGTCGATACCCATAAAGTAGATTCACCAGAATTCTGTCAGTCAGTTTTATCACATTTTCTTTCTCCACAAAGAGCGACAAGTTGGACAGTTCAAATCTATACGATGCTACTGCAGTACGTAAGACAAAAATCTCTCCCCTTGTTATTCCTGAAGATTCTTAAGGTTTGAAAATGTATCGCTTCACTAACAAACATAATCAGGTGCCACAAGGTGAGCAAAATATTGCTACATGTACAGCCTCATGTAATTCACTGTCGTTTTAAGAAATATTAAAACATTTCATATAGCAAAAAAAAGTACCTTACGAATGAATACGTTACATCTTCGCAAATTCAAATATCACACAAAGAGGAAGGTACCTGTTGCATCAGACTACAGTTGTTACATTAACAGCGACGTTGTGAGTGAGCCAAGATCTTCAGGTTCGTCACAGTCGTGCTTGGTGCCGCTGGTCGTGAAGCGGCCGGCTAGAAAGGCACGGAACGCACTTGTTTACAGTTGGGGTTCGTTCCTCGGCCTACTCGTCGTCGCTGACTTGTGCGGGCTGTGCGGTGAACTGCAGCTGAGGCCGCAGCGCCCCGGACAGGAGGCCCCCAGCCGGCCCTCCCCCGCCGGCCACAGCGCCTGCCCGCCTGCGCGGCTCTCACGCCACTCGTCACACTGCAGTGCCGGCCACAGAGCGCGTGCCCCTAGCTGCACCGTCTCACGGGCACAACACTCTCACGTACCGAGTGGGTTGGGTTCTTTTGGGGGAGGAGACCAGACAGCGACGTCATCGGTCTCACCGGATTAGGGGAGGCTGGGGAAGAAAGTCGGCCGTGCCCTTTCAGAGGAACCATGCCGGCATTTGCCTGGAGCGATTTAGGAAAATCACGGAAAACCTAAATCAGGAAGGCCGGACGCGGGATTGAACCGCCGTCCTCCCGAAATTTCACGCTTTTTTCTTTTTTCTTTTTTTTCTTTTTATTTTTTTTTTATTTTTTACGGATTCCAGTTCGAATTTCTCACTATATGCCGGTGTACCACTTCCTCCAAAAATGGGTCAAATGGCTCTGAGCACTATGGGACTTATCTTCTGAGGTCATTAGACACAACTAGTACAAGTAGTACATTTCACCTTTTTTTTGTTTTGCAGGAGTACGGATTCCAGTTCGAATTTCTCACTATATGCCGGTGTACCATTTCCTCCATTTTAGTTTATAAATACCTACAAGAAACTAATGTTAGTTAATAATGTTCAGTGGGCACTAGAAAATTTGTCCCACGCGGGTTAAAACACACAAGTCAAATACGGCACATTAGCATCACAACGATGAAGTTCAAATGGTTCAAATGGCTCTGAGCACTACGCGATTTAACTTCTGACGTCATAAGTCCCCTAGAACTCAGAACTACTTAAACCTAACTAACCTAAGGACATCACAAACATCCATGCCTGAGACAGGATTCGAACCTGCGACCGTAGCGGTCGCGTGGTTCCAGACTGTAGCGCCTAGAACTGCTCGGCCATTGCGGCCGGCACGATTTCCTCAATTTTAGTTTACAAATACCTACAAGAAACTAATGTTACTTAATAACCTTCAGTCGCCACTAGAAAATTTGTCCCACGGGGTTAAAAACACACAAGTCAAATACGGCACATTAGCATCACAACGATGAATTCACGGTCTGCTTTTCACCAGCCAATTGCAGCATAGATGCCTGGCTGAAAGTCACCAATGACCGCTAAAAATAAGTGAAAAAATCAACACCAAACACACACGCACACACACACACACACACACACAACACAGAGGAACGAGACTAGCCCACCTAGCAGCGAGAAAGCCAGCCATGAGATTAACGTTAGTTTTTAATAATTTTTCTACTTAATTAACTAAATGGTTACTCTACTGTTGCATCCAAGCATTACTAAATTAGCCAGGGACGTGAATGGCGGTGAAGTAAATGTCAAAACAGCCGAATTTCATTGATTCTGTGACGTAAGCTACAATTTACTCGTGAGGCAATAATTTGTATAACTGCAGCTTGCTCCTCTTAAAGGAAGACAACGCAAACACATGTTTGAAGCATGAGATACAGATATCTCTGTTGCTCTCTGTTCTTGTTATGATGGACAGTCTCTTTGCGAAGTTCAAAAATGGTTCAAATGGCTCTGAGCACTATGAGACTTAACATCTGTGGTCATCAGTCCCCTAGAACTTAGAACTACTTAAACCTAACTAACCTAGGGACATCACACACATCCATGCCCGAGGCAGGATTCGAACCTGCGACCGTAGCAGTCGCGCAGTTCCGGACTGCGCGCCTAGAACCGCTAGACCACCGCGGCCGGCCTTTGAGAAGTAACAGTTTTGTATGGAGTATAACCATTCACAGATTCTTACACCGCAATCGATTTCCTAACACAGGAATATTTCTTTCAATGTAATTGTTTTTGATTCAAGACCAAATGTGTTGTAAGATTATTGCCGTTCTTGGCAGAGATGTAGCAACAGTTGTGGAATTGATGTGATCCGTGTTGGAAAAAGTTTCATTGTTTTTTACGTCTTATTATCACATTTGTGTGTTTTTCATTTCATCTATAGTTGTTGTGGCTTATTTGGTACCTTACGTAATGCAGATATTGCATTCCATACAAGTTTCCCACGTTCCACGTTCATTCATCCGACTGGAAGTGTTGTGAACAAAACTTCACGTCGCCGAATAAGTATACGATGTCTCTCTGTTGAATGTCAGGTCTTCTGCTGTTTACTAGCCATTTTTCTTCTCGTTGTAGGAAAACGATATCCTTCATTAAATATATGTTACTTACAAGAGAATCGTAAGTAAAACGTACCGAAATGTACCACTTCATAGCTCCCACAGTCCTTATTAAATTAAAAAAAAATGAGATGTAATTTTTTAGCTACTGCAGATTTTTACAGCATTACAGACGCTCCTTGTTGAAAAATGTGTTGTCCGCAGCTCGTGGTCGTGCGGTAACGTTCTCGCTTCCCACGCCCAGGTTCCCGGGTTCGATTCCCGGCGGGGTCAGGGATTTTCTCTGCCTCGTGATGACTGGGTGTTGTGTGATGTCCTTAGGTTAGTTAGGTTTAAGTAGTTCTAAGTTCTAGGGGACTGATGACCATAGATGTTAAGTCCCATAGTGCTCAGAGCCATTATTGAAAAATGTGTTACAAATTAATATAAATGATACTATTCGCATTCCTCGTATATCGCATTCAGAACTTTAGCTTAGTGTCCGCTTGGAGCGCTGCTGTCAGGGGTGTATAGAGAGCGGAAAGGAGTGTCGGCAGTGTGTGTCGGACTGCGGCGACATTCACCACGAGGGGAGAGGAGGCGGGGGCCGCCCCCTGCACGCGAATGACGCGCTTCTGTCTCCAGCTCTGTCTCTCTCCCTCCCTCCCCCCACTTTCCCCGTCTCTGTCCATCTGCCTGTCTATCTGTCTACGTATCTGGAGGACGCAGCATGGTATCTCGGAAGGAGACATACCAACAGGTGTGGAAGTAGCTTGAGACACGCCTCAGAGATGCACTGCTGTCCACGTCGTATGCTAATGACCTTGGAGGCAATGTTAACAGTAAGGTTACAGTTTGTGGAGATGATACATTCTCTATAATGAAGGAGTGTCTGAAAGAAGCTGTACAAATATTTATTCATATTTTCACATGATTTCAAAGTAAAGGAGGCTTCGACAAATTGCTGTAAGCGGGAAGAAATGTAAGGCTAATCGTGTGATGGTGGCTCGACGAATACCCTGCCATCTACTTCAGTCTGTTTGGCAGAGAAGTTACGTACAAAATTGTGCTCTTAAAAACACGCAAAAACGTCGTATTCTAAGGTTGTTGTAATATTAGTGAGTCACTTTTGGAATCAGTCAACTCATACAAAGACACGGGTGTGGCACACTGAGGTGATATAGAATTGAAGTATCACATAGTCTCAGTTGTAGGTAAACTAGATGGCAGAGTGGAAGAGACACTGGATGAATGCGGTGAGACTACAAGGGAGACAGCTTACTAAACAGTCGTGTGGTCCATCCTAGACTATCGCTCGGGTGTGTGGGACCCATTACAAAGAGAACTAACAGGGAATATTGAACGCGTACAGAGAAGGGTAGTGCGAATAGGCAAAGTAGTGTTTGCGTGAAAGCCTGCTTACAGAAAATTCCAGATCCAGCAGTGGGTGAGCAGGGCTCAGCCGGCGTGGGGACGTGTGCGCAAGTTCTGCGAGGGGCTCTCCCACATCCTCCCCCCCAAAACTCCCAGTCCCTCCTCCAACACAGGTCACATATCTCCGTGACGTTCAAAAGAATTCTAACTTCCGTCATTAACGCAGTACCAGTGCATCAGCAGACTGTTACCACAGGGGACCTACTGTCGTTGTAGGAAAATAGTTAATTGGAGAAGAAATCTTAATAGTTATGGTTATTAAAAAAATGTTAATAATAAGACTGCTACGGGAATGCTTCCAACTCAATGAAATTCAAAATCAGGTAAGGTTCACAAATTTTGTTCAGGATATACGCTTCAATGTTTTCATCACTCGACTGTGCTCTGTGTTCACAAAAATTAACTGAGTTCTAGGTTATAAACACAAAGGGTATACACAAAACATCTTTTCCTCGCTATTTGAAGAGCAAATTCATGAATAGTATCTTCAGAACTCAATTTTGGAACCACGCCGTGTTCTATTGACAACATGGCCGACATGCCGCTTTGGAAATAATTCTTGACGAGCTCTGAACGTGGAAAGCTTGTTTCAGCGGAGGGGACAGTTCCTGGCACAGCTGGCAAAATACTGTGGGCGATGCAAATCCCGTTAGACGGGTTTGCAGCGTCATTCGAGTATTTCAGTATTAACGTAGGAGTTTTCACGTCATCGGGCGCCATTTCTCTGAGCACATTAATGTCTGTCAAGAGAGCTGAAGCAACAATGTCTTTCGAACATTCACAATTGATGTTTACACTTAGCTCTTTCTCAAGTTTTTTAGACAGCATTTTCAATTCTTCGTCCTGTATGTATTTTAAACTCTCTAGAGAAAACAAAAAGTCGAGTACTCCGGAATTTGGCGAAACCTCTCTTTCAAACTTTTTAACACTGTCTCAACGACAAGGTAGAAAAAATCGATCCTATATGTCTCCTCTGACGGCTGAGCTCTGCAAACCAAATCGTCACCTTCATAATCAAATTGCTTCGCCTTCTTGCCAGTTCTCCTTTCTCCAAATTTTGGTCAAGTCTGCGAAGTTTCAGGTATCTCTTTCGCTATTAACCGCACATTAACGAAACCTCCTTCGCAGAAATTCCCAATAAACGTAATTAGACTTTCGAGGGATTTAGTTGCCACTTTCACGTCCACGTCTGCTGCTCGAACTGCCTTAATTGTTGCGCTAATGGCAAAGACAAGGCCATACTATACGAGAACGCCTACAATAAACTCGAAGCTTTTCAAATCGTCCACAGCAAGCGAGTGAGCTTCGCTCTTTGTTTTCGATTCAACAGCGCTGTCGCTCACCTCAGGAAGGGCGCCTCTGAATTCTCTCGTCTGGCTCTTTAACAGCTTTGACACTCTACACCCTACTTTGAATCTGAAAGATTCATCGCTGTTCAAGTTGGCCCCCTGTACAATAAGATTTCCCATCTCTGAGTGGATGCACTGAAAATAATGTATATCCTTTGAATTACACCAGAAAATCTGATTGCTTTTGCAGTAGATTCCGCCGCATCTGATAACACAAGACTGTGGCTGTCACATGGCATATAAAATGCTCTTGGTTTGCACCTTAATATTCTGGCTTGAACACCAGTTCGATAACCTTTTATAATCGATAACGTTGGCTTCTGCAATCATGAATATCGAGCCCTAGTTCATCTAATTTCGACAAAACGGTTTCAGTCAAACTTTCTCCTGTTGTTGAAGTGACGTTCAGCAAGTCGAGCAAGCGTTCTTCTACAGTCGCTGCGTCCTCTGATAAACTTACAGACCTAACAATCAGTGTCATTTGTTCATTGTGGCATGTGTCAGGAGTACAATCAAGCATGTCAGAAAAATATTTACTTTCGATTACAGAATTAGCAATGCTGTTTTTTACTTTGTTGTCAAGCAAATTTATGAGTTCATTTTGAATGTTTTTTTCCAAGAAAATGGTCATGACTTACTTGAGCCTTTACCCACTTCTAATGTTCCTGCAAAACAGGGTCTAATTCTGCTGTCATTTCCATCAAACTAAGAAAACTACCATTATTTCCTTGATAGAGCTTGTCGCTGCCTCCCTTTAAGGCAATATTACTTTGAACTAGGTACCTGACGGTGAGTATAATTCATATTAGAACCTGACGCTAATGTTCTGTCTCTTTTTCCAGTAGTTCAAGGTCAGTATGATCAACACCACTTTGTTGTTTCAAATTACCTCGCATTCTACCCACTTTCTTGTACTGTTTATGTTGTTAAATTATTATTCATGCTCTTGAAGCCGATTTCCTAAATGAACCCAGTCACAGAGTCCATCATCTGATAGCTTGTTTGAAGGAGATCGAATATGTTTACACTAAAAACAAAGAACTTTGTCGGTAGGTTTCGAATACTTAAGCCATTTACGATCATAGTTTTTCTCAATTTGGTAAACTTCTTATGTTAGAAATGAGTTGAAAATTTTCTTCCATTCTCGTTTAAAGGATACTCAAAACTTACAATGTTATTAGGGCCTTTATGTAAAATTTCATTTATCACTGTGGATGTTAACCTATTAGGCCAAGTGCCTGGGTCCAAACTCGTGACTGCTTCACAACTGCTAGCAGTAGGCCTACCCCCATGTGGGACAGCGGGAGGTCCGTATTCCAGTGCTTGTGTTCACTTGCATCTGAAGCACCACACGATGAGAGGCTGCTGTTAGGGACATGGCCTTTTAAGGGGATACGGAATCACCTATCCCCGCAATGTTAATATATGCCTACTATAGGGAACATTTTCTCACAAACTACTGGAGACAGAGAGGTAAAAATTTTACTGTATGTGCATTCATATGTTACAACAATACTGAAACAACAGTTTATTGTCAAAGTATTTTCTTACAGAGATATTGTACATTTATTTTTAAGTAAATTTTTTCCATCGCTTTTTACTAGACTATCACCCCTAAGTCTTTTGTAAATCAAGTAATTAAAAAATCGTTGTTTCAGTATGTAATAGGGACCTATGTCACTACGTCATAAAAATTTCATACTTCTAGGTTGACCAGTACCTGAGATAATGTTCCTAGATGAAGTAAAAAGTAAACTTACGGGAAACGGAGAAAGAAGATTAAAACATTCCTGATCCGTAGCTACTACCTCCTTCACAGTTTTCATAATCATCTTCAAGTCTTCTTTTGGCACCCCTCTGCACCTGTCTTGCTTTTTTCACTAATGTCTTGATTATATTATCAGCATGCCTTAGTCTGTGCTGATCTAAAAAGAACATAGCACGTACCGTACGGGAACCAACACACATACCCAACTTTTGAAGGACCTGGCATTTAGTTATATTTCCAAGATTGAAGGTTGCCACAGCATCATACACACCAAAATGTAGTGTATTAATTCCGACAAACACTGTTTTTGGGAGACGATGCCATATCACACTATTCAAGCACTCGTTGGGGTTCTGCGTTTTTCCGTGAAGACATTTCATCAGAAGACTTCTGTCAGCCAGATCTCTGAAAATGGGCTTTATTTCTGCCATGATGGCTGATGGTAGACTGTGGTGGTGAATGTATTTCTCTCCTGTTGTTAGTCCCCTATTGTATTTACACCAGCTGTTTTCACCTTTGGGGCACAAACCATGTTGTGGATGCTCATCCGTGGATGCGGTGTGGAAATATAAAGCCCATATAGCTCTCCTCATTTCTTCAAGATTGCCTGTATTTTGCCTGATTGCAAGGCCATAGCAGTTCTGAATGTGGTCTATTATGGAATCAGTCAATCTTCCTCTGCCATCCAAGGTTTTCCCATCATCTAGTTTTTTCCCTTTCATAACTGATTTTAACCTTCTCAGCCTGGCACCCATTCTCTTCTGCACATGTCCTATACATTCAAGTTTGCTTATATTTACACTGTTCCCATATGGTTTGCTTTCCAAAACTTCTTTGAATGCTTTAGAGTCACCATCTCCCAGATATTTGACATAGCGAACATTATACCACTGTGAAGAGCGCAACACCCGATCTCACAAATATATAAAAATAAAATAGTTATAATTGTAGTAGAGCTATGTATGATACGTCATTTTAAAGAGGAAACATGGCAGAATATAATACGCCAATAAAAAAAATTCGATTTTTTAACCCAAAATCCGATTCCGTATCCCCTTAAGCACGCTTAAGTCTCACTGTCTGACGTTGTTGGTAGGAGAAATTTTCCGGAAGCGCCTTCTTGTGAGTTCAAACACTGTTCAGTTGTAGCTTTTTCTTGATCTTCTGAATACATGAATCGTATCTTTTAAATCTGTCCCTTTCAGGAAAGGTTTCCCTGTTGGCACTTTGAACTCCACAGGACAGGGAAAAACACTGTATCTTCACACACAGTGCACACACAACACGTGAAGTGGGAAAGTACGGCAGGCATATGTTTCAACTGACGACAATAAAACAATCATTCTGTGGGAAACAACCTGCTGACGGGTGGGATCTAATGCTTGATTGTTATCCACAACAATGAGTAGAAATGGCGCGGAGAGGCACCGAGCAGCAATGAATCGAATCGACGCATGGGCAGCGGCCGTGTGTTGACGACAACAGATATTGCTGCGGCGAGTCCGTCTCTCAGCCGCTGGTTCCCTCGACTCCGGTGCGGGCATAATTTTCTCAGAGGTACTGCAGTGGCCACAGCAGTGTCACAGTGAGCGTAGAATTGAATTACATTACGTGAAAAGTACTTTCACAAACATGTTACTTTATTTTTTCAGCTTGTCCGCAATAACAAAATTAGGACGACAGTCTTCGTATTACGTTCGCATGTTCTGCGCGGGTCCCTGGAAGCGCTGCCCGCTGTGTGAGGCCTCGTAGCAGGCTGCAGTTGGTACCTGCCGGCCTCGCAGCCGTTGGCAGCACTGACTGCGTGCCACAGCCCTGCCGCTTCAGGCGTCTGTCGCACTTGTTGTGAGTCCTGTCCAGTGTGACGTTCTGCGTTGGGATTTCGTGCTGCTGTTTCTGCGCCAAGAATTTCTTCTGCTACACACACACCCTTAATAAGGTGAGGACGACTGTTTTCATGCGTTCCCGCAGTGCTGAATTATTTTCTTTGTTTTCTTTTGGTTTGTTTTTGCAAAGCCACGGTAGCTGTAAGGTCTCATTCAGGTTCACTATGGAGACTATCGCTTATAAAGCAAACCGCGTTCGGTTATTACGCTCTCAAAATACTAACGAATTTCGTATTACAAATCCTGTTATTTTAAAGTCCTTCCGACATTCCTATTAATTCCGCTGTTCTACGGACTTAAGGCATGAGTGAAAAGCATAGGCTCGGACGAGATTTCTACTCGTATTCGCGCCATTTTGTTGAATTCTTTTTCCCGAAATACAGGTTCGTATTTGTACACATCTGATCCATAAAAGGATTATTCTGCGTGTTAGGAATAACAGAACAGAATGACGGAACACTGCTTCTGCAAGTAGATAAGATGCTATGGCAACTTCGACTATTGAGGAATTAAACAATTACTTTACGTCAGGATAGTGCGTAGACCTTGGGACAGTCTGATCCTATTCCTAATGGTTTGAAATCAAACCAAGCTAGACGCATTTTGACAGTTCGATAGTGGAGCATTGAATCCTGTATTTCCCGAAGCAGTCAGCTCCACGAAAACTGCCGAATTTAGTACAACTGATCTGTTAGCTTGTTTCTCCCAGTCCTGCATTAGCAATCGTCAGCACTTTAAGTCACGCAAATGTGCTTTAGTACAGAACGCTGTTCCATTGAATTTCGATATTTTCACTTTTCTAGAGTAATGTTTTTGGTGACAAAGTAGTCTGTTGGGTAGTCAGTAAGACAGATAAGGCTATCGTCCATTTCGTATTTGTTCTATATGTGTAAGTGCAGAAATTAATGAATTCTTACGTTGACCTAAAATTGATCCTCTTGCTGGAAACGTTGTCAAAATTCCCGGCGTTAGGGGCTTAGTCTTCACTTCTGTTAATAATCGTGCATCTCCAGGCAGTGACTGTGCCGTACACTTACCAAAAAAGGAGTCGGTTTTCTGATAAGGGGGTATCTGGACGAGTGAAGCAGTATCCCACGTAAAGGACCAGTACTCAAACACTTTGGCAGTAAAACCAGCCATCCTCAGAATCCTTTCTGACAAGTGTTTGTCATTGCTCAGAACGATATCAAAATACAGAGTATCAGTTACAAATCTCACTGCAGAACTCGACTATTATATATATTCTCGATGGAACAGTCCATAGCTGTACTTTCGGTTCATAGCGTGCACGCTGGATACTACGAACAGGCAGTTCACCTGTGGACTGTTCCATCAAAAAATAAGTTGGGAGAAACTGAAGATTCACATACATGTTCTTGTCAAACCAAACGGCTGCTCCTGAGTAATACTTTATTAGGACAAATAAAGAATTATTAAACTGTTGCGGCTTTAAGAAGAACGCATTGTTACATCTGTAGTTGCCTACAGTATAAAGTGTGTTGCTGTTGCGTAGAGGAAGGAATACACAGTTTATATCAGCAAGCGGATCTCTTGACATTAATACTTGGGGGTAATTTCATCGTCTTTTGTGTAAGTAAATGAAAAATAGCAATGCAGGTGGTTGTAGACAAACTTCCACAAAGAAGGGCTGATACGATAGCCACCTCCCTGAAATATGAGTTGTTGACAAATTGGTCTGCATCCATAGATACATACATACATTGATCCTTGTTGCATAGAGCATTAATACATTTCGTAATGATGTTGGATGTGTCACTTGAACATAAGTTTTCTTTATACAAAATAGTAAATATTTTTATAGTTAATAGTTCATGTCTAAAGATTCATCTATTCAGTAGGAGCTGTCATTCAGGAATACTTTTCTTTTCTTTTAAATGATGTTTAGATATCTGCCGGATTTTTAATGCTATTTGGCAAATGACCAAATATTTTTGCGGCAGCATAATTCACACCTTTTTGTGACAAAGTGAGATTTAATCCAGAGTAGTGAAGATCTTCGTTTCTTCTAGTGTTGTAGCTATGCACTTTGCTGTTATTTTTGAATTGGGGTGTCATATTGACAAACGTCATAAATGAATATATGTACTGCGAAGGTACTGTGAATATCTCAAGTTTATTAAATAAATGTCCGCAAGGTCATCTTCGGTGGGCTCCAGCTGTTAGTCTGATGCTATGAATACTTTTTCTCTTAGTGACGAACTGCCCCTTAATACGATACCATGTGTAAGCAGTGAATGAAAATAGGCATAGTAGGCTACTTTAATGATGTTCATCACCAATATTTTGCAATAACCCCAGTAGCATAAGTAGCTCAACCTAATCATTTCAGCAGATCATTGATATTTCTTCAAATTCAATTTCTCATCAGTGTAAACATCCAGAAATTTTGAATACCCTGCCCTAGCAACAGACTTGCGTTCATAGCCTATATTTATCAATGGTGTTACGCCATTTACTGCACAGAATTGCATACTGTTTTTTCTCAAAATTTAATGAGTGTCCATTTGCAGAGAACCACTTAATAATTTTGTGAAAGACATTATTTACAATTTCCTTGAGTGTGATTACTGTACTTGTATCATTAGCAAAAAGAACTAGCTTTGCATCTTCATGAATATAGAGTGGCGAGTCATTAATGTATTTTAAGACCAACAAGGAAACAGACTGAACTCTGTGGGACACCGTTCTTGATAGCTCCCCAGTTAAAGGACTCTGCTGGTTTTCGCAGACTATTTGTACTGTTAATTTGAGCCTTCTGCTTTCTTCCAGTTAAATATGAATTAAACCATTTGTGCACTGTCCCACTCATGCCACAATACTTAAGCTTGTGTAGAAAAAATTCATGATTCACACCATCAAAAGCCTTTGAGAGGTGACAAAATATCCTAATGGGTGATGTTTGGTTATTCAGTGCATTTAATATTTGATCAGTGAAAGCACATATATAGCATTTTTCTGTTGAAAAGTCTTTCTGAAAACCAAATTGACATTTAATTAGTACGTGATTTTTACAGATAGGAGATTCTGCTCCTGAATACATGACTTTTTCAAGAATTTTGGATAAAGATGTCAGACCTAAGACTGGGTGGTAGTTGTTCGCATCAGACCTATCCCCCTTTTTATGCCGTTGTTGAACAACAGCGTATTTCAGTCCATCTGGAAAAATTCATATGTGGCTGAGAATCCTACTTATTTGTTGGGAACAAGCTTCCAGCACTCCGTAGCACAGCAAGAGGTGTAGGTTGGTGTGGAATAAGAAGATACGGTTGAGAGACGGATAAGAGAATAAACGTGAATGCGAAATAAAGGGTGGGGCTACGGGGTTCGTATGTAGCATGTACTTAATCATAAGAGCAAACCAGATGTAAACAAACGCAAGCGTGGTGACTGGTCAGCAGCCGTAGCTCTGTTACCTCTGGTGGTGCTCCGCTCTTGGAAGTAGGTCCAACTTAAGTGTTCGATAGCTCATTAGTATGTCAGTGTGGAAGAACCTTTCAGACATTCTGACGTATTAACAGCCATCAACGTCTGTCTTAATCGTACTTTACCTACGTAACTTTTATCTTAAAAATTGTGTACAGTCACAGTCCCTGTAACCAGTACTTGTGCTCTGATTGTCTCGCTGTTCATACGTACCGCGAGAATGGACGACACTGCTTCCTGCTTCGTAGTGAAACACATGCGTGGAACACCGTTAATGGCGAGAGACAAGTAGTTAATGTTCTTCACAATCAGCTTTTGACTTTCTCGAGTAGGACTGTGTATCAGAAATAAGGGAGGTGTTAACTACATGCGTGCCGTGATCGACAGGGTCGTAGACTGACCATCGTGTGTGCCGGCGGGCGGTGGTTCTACGCTCCACGTGGTGCGTTATTTTCTTTGTTTGGTTTGAATACCTAAAGCATTTAAATATGAAAGCCATCACATCTACATATACATCTATATGGTTACTCTGCAATTCACGCTGAAGTGCCTGGCAGAGGGTTCATCGAACCATTTTCATACTACTACTCTACCATTCCACTCTCGAATGGCGCGTGGTAGAAAGGAACACCTAAATCTTTCCGTTCGAGCTCTGATTTCTCTTATTTTATTATCATGATCATTTCTTCCTACTTAGTTGGGTGTCGACAAAATATTTACACATTCGGGAGAGAAAGTTGGAGATTGAAACTTCGTAAATAGATCTCTCCTCAATCAAGACTGCCTTTGATTCAGTGACTCTCACCCCAACTCGCGTATCCTATCAGTTACACTCTCACCCCTGTTTCGCGATAACACGAAATGAGCTGCTCTTCTTTGAACTTTTTCGATGCCCTCCGTCAATCCTACCTGGTAAGGATCCCATACCGCGCAGCAATATTCCAGCAGAGGATGGACAAGTGTGATGTAGGCTCTCTCTTTAGTGTTCTGCCAACAAAGCGCAGTCTTTGTTTCGCCTTCCCCACAATATTATCTATGTGGTCTTTCCAATTTAAGTTGCTCATAATTGTAATTCCTAGGTATTTAGTCGAATTGACAGCCCTAAGATTTGTGCGATTTATCGTATACCCAAAATTACTCGGATTTCTTTTAGTACCCATGTGGATGACCGCGCACTTTTCTTTGCTTAGTGCCAATTGCCACTTTTCGCACGATACAGAAATTCTCTCTAGGTCATTTTCTAGTTGGAATTGATCGTCTGATGACTTTACTAGACTAAATTACAGCGTCATCTGCAAACAATCTAAGGGGGCTGCCCAGATATCTCCTAGATCATGTAGGTAAATCAGGAACAGCAGAGGGCCTATGACACTACCTTGCGGAACGCCTGATATCACTTCTGTTCTACTCGATGATTTACCGTCTATCGCCACGAACTGTGACCTCTCTCGGAGAGGAAATCAAGAGTCCAATCACACAACTGAGACGATACTCCATATGCACGCAATTTGATTAATAGTCGCTTGTGAGGAACGGTGTCGAAAACCTTATGGAAATCTAGGAATATCGAATCGATATGAGATCCATTCTCGACAGCACTCATTACTTGATGGGAATAAAGAACGATATTTTCTGAAGCCGTGTTGGTTATGTATCAATAAGTCATTTTCTTCAAAGTGATTCATAATGTTAAAGTACAGTATGTGCTCCAAAATCGTACTGCAAATTGAGGTCATTGATTTGGGTCTGTAATTAAATGGGTTACTCCTATTTCCTTTGTTGAGTATTGGTGTGACCTTTGCTACTTTCCAGTCTTCAGAAACAGACCTTTTGTCAAGTGAGCAGTTGTATATGATTACTAAGAAAGGCGGTATTGTATCTGCATACTCTGAAAGGAACCTGATTGGTATACCATCTGGACCGGAAGAATTGCCTTTCTTAAGTGATTTGAGTTGTATCGCAACACCTAAGACACCTACTTTTATGTCACTCTTGCTAACACCTGCTGTGGTTTTTCAGTGGCACCATCGTCGGTAACTTTTCCATCGCTATCGCGCAGTGACTGTGTTGACTGTTTTTTGCCACTGGTGTACTTTACATACGACCAGAATCTCTTTGGGTTTTCTACCACATTTTGAGACCATATTTCATTGTGGAAACTATTAAAAGCATCTCGCATAGACGTCCGCACTAAATTTCGAGCTTCCGTGAAACTTAGCCAGTCTTGGGGATTTTGCGTTCTTCTGAATTTGGCATGCTCTTTTGGTTACTTCTGCAACAGTGTTGTGATGTGTTTCGTGTACCGTGATGGATCAGTCCCGTCTCTTATTAACTTAGATGGTATGAATCTATTGCTGTCGATACTGTATCTTTGAATTTGAGCCATATCTGGTCTACTCTTACATAATTAGCTTGGGAGGAATGGAGACTCTCTCTTTGGAAGGCATCAAGCGAATTTGTATCTGCTGTTTTAAATAGATATATTTTGCGTTTATTTTTAGTGGTTTTGGTTGATACGGTTTTGAGCCATATATGGTAATTAAGTTGTGCATCACCAATTTTAAGAAAAATGCACATCTTGTAGTTTACAATTACATATCACACGAAAACTTCTGGTTTTCATTGCAAGTATACATTTTTAATTACAGATATATTATAAAAGATTGCACAAGATGGTTGAAGATAAAAGATTACGTGATTAAATTTTTTGGAGAAAAATTAAAAAGTACTCTGTTTAAATATGCCCATTGTTTTGTAGGACAGATGTGGTCTCACATGAGCCAGAGTGATAAATGTCGCAGAAAGACGGAAGACAATTTTGACGGCGTCGAGCACGCTGTACAAATGGATTATTTTTAGAGTTGTGGTCGTAACACTGCAGTCTGAACCCGACAGAGTTGATATGGAGCGAAGTTAAGGGATTTGTCGCGAGGATTAACAAGACATTAAGCTGTCAAACGTACTGCAACTAATGCGCGAAGCTTTGTGACACGTCACTGCCTAACGATGGCGAACTGCAGAACAGCACGTCACGAAAGAGGAGGAGGAGGAGGAGGAAATGTGGACATTTTTCTGGCTTGGGGTTCTGTCTCTGATAGACTCGTTATCAACGTAGCTGTACTGAAGTGTGTTCAGCGGTGTCCGATGTGGAAGGAGTTCAGAGATTACCAGACAACTGACTCCGATACCTTCAGTGGCTTACGTATTTGACTACATTGCGCTACTACAGTGCGCTTTTACGCCACGCACAGCTCATGTAGAAAAATTACCCTCGTTAGTCACGAATTTTCATCACTCCTGCCTTTAATGAAAATATGTTCGCTAATATCGATGGCATGTTATACTTTCCGTCCGGTCACCTAAGGAGAAAATCACCAGAGTTTTACCACATATTATTTCCTTCTGTTTAAAAATTCACATCCACACCTGTGTTGTCCTCTGCTCGTCTCTGTTTACCTCTGAACTGCCACTGCTCACACCAGTGTACGTTAGCTGGACCACTTGCCCGGCCAGCGCTGTCAGAGCTAAACGCGCCGGTAAAGCTGTTGCCCCGTATTACAGCACAAGTCGATAGGCACAGCGTTAAACGAACTCTCATCATCGTACTTGATTGCACTTGTGACCGCTTGGCTTCCGCTCCACCTGAAACTAAATCCAATGAGGTTCCAGCAAACGCGGAAGAGTACATAGTGTAATGTTTACATGAAGTTCATTGTGATGAACGGACTATATTCCGATGTCCAGGCTTGCAATATATTCAACGCACTTTGCCGTATATATCATGCCTTCCAAATTAAAATCTAAAACTGCTAGGGCACAACCACGTACCGTAAAACAAGACTCCCCACCGAGTGACCTAGCGATGCCACACTCTGGCTTTGACCTGTGTCATAATTTCACGGGACACTCTAATCTGTGCAGAGCCAGAACACAACACTGACCTTTGTTTCCCTCCCACATTGTTGCTTGGAAGGCAGGGTGTGCTGACATTATTCTGCAGCTGAGACTGAAAGGGCAGTTTGTGATTTGGTGAAGTGTATGAATCTGCTGTGATGGAAACAAACTAAATAGCCCTTCTTACTTCACGTATTTTACGCATACTGCGTTTTGGTGAGTGGTTTATCCGGCATTTTCGTCGTCGGTCAAAGAAGATCGGCAGCGGTAGCAACAGGTGCGGTACTTTCTTATTCCTAGTGTAGACACATCTCGTAGAGTACTGGTCCGTTTTTCCTTTCACGAAATTCGTGCAGCAAGAATCGTCATGTGCTGTTAAATGTGCATTCAGTCTGCGTCGGAAAACAATATCTTTACTATTCACTCTTTAGGTGTCTCTGATCACATGATCTTCTGATGCGAAGCTGTAAAGTGTTATATGGAACCCAGAATTCAAATGATGGTTCACTCATCAGTATGTAAATGAACAGACAGTAATAAATTTGTCATCGGGATGGAAATTTCATTTTTAGCTACGTAATGCATACGAAGTTGTACGGAGAATTTTCCCGTCATTTAAAGTTAGACGTCAGTAACTTTTCTCATGACTTCAGTTGTATCGTTTTGTGTTTGGTGGGAAGCAGCAGTCGTAGTAGACGCCACGTTATATTCAGTTTCCGCGAAGCGTAAGTGGTGCATTTCGGAGTCACTATTTATTAAATTCCACACCACGAAACTCTGTGATACATTTTAGGGTACATAGGTATTGGAAAACTGAAACGTCCTACGCAAGTGTGCGGTCAAAATAAAAAGCATAGAACTGACACATTTGCAACAGAATAAAAAGGTAGCTTAGTCTCAGCTATACATAAAATGTAGCCATATGTAAAGTGTACAAAAGACAATTTACGGGCTAGTTTTTCTAGGCCACGTCTTTCCCAGATAAACGTCTCAGAATAAAGTACATCTTCAACCACTAAAATTACGCTTTTCTTTATTTTACTACAACAAATGTTACCGATAGTGACGTGCTTTCTAGATGTGCTAGCTGGTGTTAGTGTTTCGAAACGGCATTGCTCACTGGACACAATGTAAACGAGCTGATGGTTTACTTCGCCTGTTAGAATGGCTGCCCGCCTTTTCTGACAACGGACCAACTCCACACATCAGCTTTCAGAGCCATCGGTGGAAATATTGTGCCTATGTCAGGCCAATACGGGTGACTTCTTCTTTATCGTCCGAAGATCGCGATCCACACCAAAATCGGCAAAGCGTATTGATACCACAGACATGAGCGATGTCTTGCTGCAATCCGTAATGACAAATGAGAAAGGCTCCTAGGAACACGCCCTGCCTCTAAGCACTGCAGCGCCACCACACAGAGGTCGGTATTGAGCCAAACAAGGACTCGCTCTGCTCAGTTAGTGACCTGCGATGAAGCAGTCCTCATCTAGTTAGGACACGAGTGCTATTCAAGTCTCAGGTGGAACTGTTTTGTAAATGTTGTACTTATACTGTAAGGGATCAGTTTGTAATTGTGTGCATCAAGTGATGCTTTATTGTTCGAAGACAGTCATAAATATTCGGATCATCCGTGTGGCAAAGGACTGTATAAAGTTAAGTAAATCTTCTTATCAGTCTTGTAATAAAGTGAACTAATGTTCCATATGTTGTAGTTTCAAGCATACATCTCCCAGGGTAATCAAAGAGCCTACAGCTGTGACTGAACGACTGTAGTTTCTTCTGGTCGTAACAACTTGTTTAGCCACCTAAACATCCCAAGACAAAGGGGAATAGCGAGTAAGCAGTGGAAAAGAGTGACTTCATTACCGCCGAAAAAGGTGGAGGGCCAGCATTGGGCAACGTGCTGGTGGTTTTTTTATGGTTGGGAGAATTGAGGGAGGGTCTGCCAACGCGGTGTGTTAACAGATTATGCTTGTGAAAGGGAACACCGTCACAGGAGCAGTCTACTCAAATATCCCGACTAAGCATCGTGGAAAGTTGTCCAAGGAGGCGGGTTTCTACACACACCTACAGCAATATCCGACAAGCCACCTAACGGTGTGTGGCCGAGGGTACTTCTGATACCACTAATCCACCCGCTCCCCCATTCCTTGTTCCACTCACGAATGGCGCGTGCGAAGATTGATTGTCGGTATGTGTCTGTATCAGCTCTGATGTCTCGAATTTTCTCGCCGTGGTCATTTCACGAGATGTGGCTGTACGTAGGAGGAAGTAATATCTTGATCGACTCTTCCCGGAAAGCGCTCTCTCTCAATTTAAATATTAAATCGTTCAACGAAGCATAACGCCTCTCTTGTAAAATACCTACTATTGGATTAGTTGAGCACCTCTGTAACGCTCTCGCGCCGACTAAACGATCCTATGACGAAACGTGGAGCTCTTTCTTGGATCATCTCTATCTCTTATCAGTACCATCTGTTAAGGATCCCAGGTTGGTGAACACCACCAAGAATCAAACTTCCTGGCAGATTAAAACTGTGTGCCCGACCGAGAGTCGAACTCGGGACCTTTGCCTTTCGCGGGCAAGTGCTCTACCAACTGAGCTACCGAAGCACGACTCACGCCCGGTCTCACAGCTTTACTTCTGCCAGTACCTCGTCTCCTACCTTCCAAACTTTCCAAGTTTCATATCAGCGCACACTCCGCTGCAGAGTGAAAATCTCATTCTGGACCACCAAGAATCGGTTGAACAAGCTCCTTGTAAGCCACTTCGTTCGTGATTGAGTCACATCTCGTCCGATACTGAGTAAGCTGGTATTTTTCCCACCAAACGGCAGAGCTGGATGGTGTCAAATACTTCCCTGAAGTCAATATATTTTGTTGAGGCGCTTTAATGAGCACGTTACTGGAGTCTCTGCTGACAAGGTGCAGATTCCTTTGCTTGTGAATCAGTAAGTGGTCTCACTTTTGGTGTTGATAAAGGCGTATTAGCAAAAGCAGTTGCCACAACTTTTTCAATATGTGTCGGAGCTAATTGTTGGCAACACTTTAATCTCTCCCTTATCCACAGCCCGATCCACACGGATGCAGAACTTCTGTCGTCAAAATGACGTCACGTTTGCAGAAACTCCTGTGAACTGTAGGTTGCCCTTAACACAGCTGCAAGGTCAGACCACATGGCTATCTCTGCGGAAGACGAAATATTAATAGTAACCTCAGACGTTTTTCAGATGATCCAGTTATCTAAGATGTATTGTCTGAAAGAAGCTGCATAAATGTTCACTCAGATCTTGATAAGATTTCGTAGCGGTGGAAAGACGGCAACTTGATTTAAATGTTCATAAATGTAAAACTGTGCCTCCAGAAAACGAAGAAAGTAGTATTCACTGTTGGAATCGGCCGACACATAAAAAGTACCTGGTACGAGATGGAATGACGACATACGCTTAGTTGTAGGTAAAGCAGGTGACAGACTTCCGTTTACAGGTAGAATACTGGGGGAAGAGCAGTCAGCATACGGTGGACTTTGCTTACAAACCACTCGTACCACCGGTTCCAGATTTTGCTCAAGTGTGTGGGACCCGCACCAAATAGGACTAACAAGGGATACTGAACGTATACACAGAAGGGCAGCACGAATAGTCACAGGTTTCTCTCACCCGGAAAGTCTGTTAAAGTTTCAAGAAGCTGCTTTAGGTGGTGATGTTAGGAATGTACTACAACCCCCTACGTATCGCTCACATAGAGATCGTGAAGATAAGATTAGAATAATTACTACACGTACAAAGGCATTCAGTCATTATCTCCATTCGTGAATGGAACAGGAAGAAACATTAATAACTGGTCTAGTGGGACGTACTCTCTACCACGGTCGTTGGCAGAGTATATAGATGCAGAAGCGGATGTAGAAGATGCTGTTTAGCATCGTATTATCATAGCGTCTTTCGTAGTTTCGGGCCATTCTCGTTCTCATTTTCTTGTTTTTTTTTTTTTTTTTTCATCGCTGTGCATCTTAATTTTCGTTTCACCACAGACGCAGGAATTCTGCTGTAGATTTCTTCTGCACTTTCTTGAGCCGGCTATTCATCCACAGTTGTTCCTACCTGTACTTTAGTCGATTCCAAGTTGAGCTCCCATTTTCTCTGTCAGAATTATCTAATTTCGTCCCTCGTTTCAACTCGCAAGTACTTTGGATTCCTAAAATTTTTAATGATTCCAGTTTGTGGTCTGCCTGTATGTATTTATCATTCGCTTAAGGCGGGGCTTCACAACATACGTGCTCGCGGAGCAAGCTGTGAGCAGCAAGGCGGGAGAGTCACGTGGGGCTCAACAGCTGCCGCCAGTCGATGTAAATCCGCGGCCACCTGCAGGGATATCACTCACGAATTATTACTGCGACAAATGAAACAAATAACGGAGAATGTACACGTGCCACATAATTTTATTAGCTTAGTGTATGCCTCTACATTCGTATTAATTTGTGAACTGTTACACAATAAAAGGTGTCACTGAAGTGTGGGATTCTCGGTTATATTGTACTTTTTGCCCTTTACAATTGCGTATATGTTCGGAGTAATTGTTCTTGTGCATTGTAGGCGCAGCGTGCAGTTTAAATTTCGATCAGGCAATGCGTTTCTCAGGCGCGTCTTGTTACATTTCATTGCAGAGAACAGTTGTTCACAAACATACGTGGAACCGAACATTGATATTATTGTAGCCGCCAGTTTGTGCAAACGAGGAAATCTATCCTGAGGTAAGTGTCTGTAGAATTCCAAAATGTTTTTCTTGTTCTGAAATTTCTCTCTGTATTCTGTCACACTGCCGGTCAATAATTTCTTGCTGCAGCTCAGGACGAATCTCTTCAATATTCGCTGAATATGGAGAGGAGAACAGATCAAAATCACTGTCTACTGCTGTCAGATCTTGAAAGCGTTGATCAAATTCTTCCTTAAGGGCAACTGAACTATGTGAATAACGTTCAGTCTTTGGGAACATCTTGCATGGATGATAATTTAGGAAAATGAGCTAGATTTCCTGTTTACAGCTGACTCACCCAAAGTGTCAATTTCATTTTAAAAGCTCGTATTCGATCTATGAAATGAGTAATTAGCAGATCTTTACCTTGTAGTGAAATGTTGAAAGCATTCAGATGGCTAGTTAAATCTGCTAAGAATGCGAGATCGCATTTCCATGAAGGCTCTTTCAATTCAGAAACACACATGTTATTTATTTCCATGAACGTATTTATCTCATGTAGTACGCAAAAAAAAATCGATTTAATAATTCGCCACGACTAAGCCAGCGGACCTCGTTGTAATAAGGCAGGCTACCATACTGGCTTTCTACATACTGAAGAAAGCTTTTACATTGCCTGTGTTGTAGCCCATGCTTCTTTATATAATTCGTTGTACGAACACACACTCATCACATTTTTTAGAGTGATACTCTTTGCTCATAAGTTTTCCTGGTGGATCACACAGTGAACGCCCCTTATTTCATTCGGCACGGTCAGTTTTTGCATTTTCTCCTTCAACAGCGCAACGAAACCTGATTTTTTCCTTGTCATCGCTGGTGCACCGTCTGTAGACACTGAAACTAAAGAATTTCACGACAATCCTATATTTTCAACACTTTCTTCAACACTACTTAAAATATCACCTCCGGTTGTAGTGTTCTTCGTGGCTACTACATCGAGGAGCTCCTCCCTCACCTGAAGATCTCTATTAACACCTCTAATAAATATGGCAAGCTGCGCTGTTCCAGTGATATCAAAATTTTCGTCCAGAGCTAGAGAATACGCCATAAAATCTTTACAGATATTTCCAAGTTGGCTCTGGACGTCGTCTGCCATGTCCTGTATGCGACGCATAATGGTCATGTTAGATAATGGCACAATCCGAAACTGTTCAACTTGAAATGGACACAAATGTTCCGCTGCAACTACCAAACATTCTTTTATTAAATCGCCATCAGTGAAGGGTCGCAGAGATTTTGCTAAAAGCAAAGCAATTTTGTAACTCACTCTGAGAGCTGCCTCAGTTGATTTTTCTTCGTCATCCAGATCTTCTTCGGATAGCTTCCTTTTAAGTTTAATAACTTCCTGTGCACGATCTGGCACATCACATTTTCCACTTCCGTAGTCTTTCGCGTGGTACGACGTATAATGTCGCTGCAAATTAAATTTCCTAAAAGAATTCAGCGTTTTGTGACATAGTAAACATTTTGCAAAACCATATTTTTCTGTAAACGGATACAGTTCCTCCCAATGGGGGTTGAACTGCGAAAGCACGGTTGGGGTTACACAACGGCGACTTGACATGATTGTTAACCAGCGTAGTGACTGTTACAGCTGATCGTAGTACTTGAAACGTTACACAGTTGGCGCGAATTCAATAGGCTCTATTCAAACGTGCGCGCGCATTTCCCCTCCCCTCCCACCCTACTCCGCGACCCTGCACCTGCTCGCGAGCACGTGCCAGAGCACACGCGAGTACTCGCGCTCAAAACCGGCCAGTTGTTAAGCCCTGGCTTAAGGCTTCTGTGCAGGTTCTGTATCTGGAACATCGAGCGTTTCCGTAACTGTACTTTCCACTTACAAAACTCCTACCATTTTTTTTCTCACCCAAGTGTCTCTGTAATGCCGGTACTTGGGATTACATATGTCGTCAAAGAACATTGGCATTTGTATTCATTGCGTCCACCGGAAGATAATGGCGTATTTACAGCTACACGTCCAAACTGATGCAGTCTGTTAGTGGTAGATGAGTGGAACTCAGACATCTGACGATTGTGAAATGACATTCTTTGAAGGCGAGACATTGAAGTTTGGCGTCGGATCACAGTGGAATCCTCTTTTTCACAAGTGTTAGGACATTCTTAAAGTAGTTTGAATAGTTACTGGGAGTTCTTTCAGAAGCAAATGGGTTCGTTTTACCGGGGATGATCTTTCTAGACTTGATAAACTTTTTCTGAATTGCCGTTTTTATACAAAGCATCATCAGGATAAGAAGGGTGAAGTACGAACAAAGTTTCGTAACTATATTTTCCACGTCCACTGGTAACAGGCCTGCTGAAATTTCGATAGCGTTACATCTGGCAGCTGCCGTGTAGCTCACACAGACTAGTTTTCTTCTGAAACTCCCTTCGGGTTGAAGAAAACGTTAAATTATCCTTCGTGATGAAGTGCGCTAGCTGAAAGGTGAACCTTGCACCGATCCACGCCAAATAGTGGGACACACTGCGAGGGTAATCGTGTGCTAACTTTGTTCAAAAATAAAAAAAAATAAAAATCAAAGTGCAGCGTTCAGAGATCTGTTTACTACAGTAGTACGACACACTTCGAATTACACGCGAAAATATCGGCGTTCAAGGGTTCGCACGGCTTTTAAGTACAAAACACTGTGAGCATTTCAAATCAAAATGCCTGGATGTGAGAACGTACCGTTGTAATCTTAGACTAGTGTAAACTCTACTGCAGTTCTCACTAGCTACATTCTGCATTACGTAGCTTATAATTTTATAATCAGTTTGGCGTTTTAATTAACGAAAATAGAAAATTTTTATTTTTTATTTCTAATCGGATGAAAACACGCGCAATCACAAGAAGTCAAAATCCGGTACAAAAAAGTGCGAGTTTTCAAATTTTAAATGAAATTCAAGCTGATTGCTCGACATTGAGTAGTACTGTTGGTGTACACTATAGTTTCTTCTTGAGGGTATTTTTGTTCTGTCGTTGCAACTACAGAAATGCGTGAATTTTTTTCACCAGACGCGTTTCGCTTTGTTGACGAAAAACATTATCAGCTGTACCTTAGTAAAGCGAAACGCGTGCGGTGAAAAAATCACGCATTTTTGTAATTGCAACGACAGAACAAAAATACACTCGAGAATTATGAAGCAACTAAGGACACTACGGCCACACAAATGAAGAATTTACAGTTTCTTCATTTAAAAGTGAGTAATTTTTCAGTTTACTACAAAATTTTAATTAATTACGAAGTTCCTTATTTTGGCGCTATTAGTAAATAAAAAACAAGTATTGCTTAATGGCGCTCGGGAATCTTCAAATTCTATTTTTTGCAGTGTTGTTTAGTACTGAGTCGTACTTCGTCAGGAAACTGATTTCCGAAGACTGATTTTGAAACGGTGTGTGTGGAGGGTCAGAGAGGGCAGAGCAGAGCGGCTGGTCAGGCCGCCTGGAGAGACTCGGTGGAGCCCTGGAGAGCCGTCTGTGTCGCGAAGCGCTGCCGGACAGCTCAGCCTGGAAGTAAATTTGACGGAGAAGGGGAGGGTCCAGTTCGAATCTTGGCTCTGGGCCACGACGTCTCGTCGGACAGACTTAATTTGTGGCTGTCGTCTTCTTGTAGCAAGAAAGACGACTGACTAAATTTTTCGGAACGCTAACTGCGCGGCAGATGTGTCGCCACGAGAGAGCGGCAGCAGAGCCAGCGGCACGGATTGAGGGGGAGCTGGCGCTCGGTACCTGGAACGTGGTTCCGGTGGACGTATTCCTGAAACACACAAAAACATTCCATTACGAGGTACATAATATTTAAATCAAAACAATTACGTCAGCGTAACGAATGTAAACACAACAATTTGCAATAAACCTGTCACGAGTACTCACGACGGCCACTTTCACCCAGAAGCCATACTTCCCCAGTCATCGCATCTTTCAGAGCGATTCTTGGGTAGGTGCCTTACCAGGATAATTTCTTCTCATACTTTTTTATTTAGTCTTATTCCTTCCAGGCCGTCATCGTAAGATTCCGATCTCGCCGTTTCTCCTCTTACAAAGATTGTTCTTCAAATATGACTCAATGGCCTTGTGGAACCTTTACATAGATATCGAAACGTACGGTTGATGACAATCTTACCACTGATATACGGGTGTACAGAATGTTTTATACCAGGCGAGGGTGTTCCAGCCTTGTGACTGCCTACGCTCTTATCTTCGCTTCCAATGTTACCGGCACGTAGTGGCGTTTCCCGGACCACACTTGACCTTCCCGTACTGGATCTGTGCAATACGCTTTTGCATTACACGTATCTGGCGCAGATCCATTTTCCGGTGTTTAAGTTAGAATTTCCATCACTCTTCTTTTTAATTACACTACTATGTTAGCTAAGAACGAGAGAATGCTAAGCATTCTGCTCGGTCAGCCAAGAAGCGTGCGGTATTGCTGGAATAGTGCCGAACATTACTTCATTCTCTTCAAAAATTAAATGACATTCTAAGCTAGGTATATTGTCTGCTCGTCCCTTCTCACGATTTAACTGCAACGTTCAGATTACGGCAGGTTAGTTGGACCAGCTCGCTGGACAGTGCTGTACAAGTTAGATCCGCAGCTAAAGCTGTGGTCCCGTATTACCGCTCAGCCGACGTAGCGGCAACGCACAGCGCAAAACGTATCCTTACTGTACTGCAGTCAGCTCGGCTGCCGCTCCTCGTCAAACTCAACTCGGTGAGATTCCAGCAAAAGCGGAATAATACAGTGTAATGTTTACATCCGGTTTATTCTCATGCTGGTCGTAGAATAACGGCCAGCTAATGTATTTGATACTGTAAATTCCAGAGCTTCTCATGGCAGTCTGGTTCACTTAAAGAGCGAAACCGGGCAACAAAACATACTCAGTGCGACCGGTGGCTATCGTCAGAAACTCCCACAGCCGTTCCAGACACACGGCTAGTCGCTGCTGAGCCGACGAACATCGGAGCACCGGCAGTGGGGACCCGGCGGCAGCCAGACGGCGGCGCTTTGGTGTTGCCGCCAGCAGACCCAGCTGCAGGCGAGGCCGGCCGGAGTTGCCGTCTGCACACACTGAACAGTTCTCGGCCTCTTTTCCGACACGAGGAAGCGGGGTATTTGCGGAAATTGCGATAAAAAACGGGACACTAGGCAAAAAAAAACATATTCTGCATATATGACTGCATTGCTTTACCAACATACATAAAAACTAAACTTCATACACATAAAGACACATTCTAACAATGCGCTTCAAAACATGATTGTAACGCCACTGCTTCATTTCATAATTCATTGTTTTTCCAGAAAATGATTACAATTGAAAATACTGAGAAGATGATAGAACGATTTCTGACAAATGAACGATAATGTAGACATCAAAAATACGCAAACAGTTCAGCTACTGTACGGCGTGCACTGCTAGTAACTTGGTACTTGTCAGAATACCTAACAGCTTTCGAAAGCTCTGACTAGGTTAGTAGCAGATTGCAGAAATCTTTGCAGGTGAGATCTTCATAACGAGTCTCAACTATTACAATTGCTTCAACAGTTTGTCGTAAAACGGTTTCTCCTAACAATCCAAAAGGAATTCACAGTTGAAAATGCTCTTTCCACAACAGCATTTGTGCCTGGTAAAGCACGAGCAAACCTCACATGCGTCTCTATACTTTTACATGAAGTACCTGTACTTTAAAGTGTATGGAATACATCACACCATCTCTCAAGAGTTTCCAAATTAGTTTTTTCCCATTCCTCAAGTTTCTGGGATACAAGTTTGTGCAGGCATCCTGTCTCAACTGAAATGTTGCACATCACTCTACTGTCTTATGAATTTCAGACAATTTAAAAGTTGAGCCCAAGAAACGGAAATTTTTAGTGTTACCCAATGAAACTATTTCAGAGAATGAAACACACAAGTTCCCTTCTCTAAATAAGTCACAAAAGTGTCATAAAACAAATTGATAACTGGCTCGTACCGGACTGAAAATGCCTTCCTTTACCCAGTTAATTAAAATCGAAAAAATAACTGAATACCAAGTTTCCTGACAACGATTTTTCTTTAAGCAGCTCTCTCTTCACCTGAATGTGTAACCGAAATCGTGGTTGTTTCAAACTTTTGGATTGAATCTCAAAATATTTTCATTAGCTTTGTGTGAAATGAGGGCAAAGACGTGTCCGTGGATTCTCACAAAATTTGCACCAATGTGAGACACCTATCCTGAGACAGAAAATAAGATTTCAGAGGTTTATACAGATCAGTAACTCTTGTGACTCCCGGCAACAATGACAACCATCTAGTGTTAATACTACGTAGAACTTGTTTGTATTCAGTATCAACGAAATCACAGAAGTATTTCAGTTTCTCCACACGCTGAGTGTAAATGTGAAAATACTGGAAAAATTTAATTAGCTGTCGTTTCTGTGTGAGTGGGAAGAATTTCTGCACTCGACCTCCGCTCTGTACCACGTGGACAACATAATGGATGCCTTCAGTGCTCATCTCGAGAACGCTGTTCAGTTTGCAATAAACATTGTTTGTTCCTGCAATCTTGTGCCTATCAACGTTGAAATTACAATTATATGCACGAAATGTGACAATCTCGTAAACTATATTTTTCTTTTTTAAAATACCCAGACTACAGCTAGCTAATAATGCTACCGGTTCTCCGCCATTGTTGATAAGAGAGATTCTGTTGCGCTGACCAACTTTCTGAACGAATGAATTATCCAGCTAGAATCGGTACCAGCTTTCAGGTTTTGTCATTTGATGCGTCAGCCATCACGGGCAGATACTTTGCATCTTCAAATCCTGACTCAACTTAACACACTGCGTAAGGCCATAAAACGTTCACTAAGATGGACTCCCATTGTGTCCCAGAACATAAGCGTTTCTTCTCAAACAGGTCTCTGATGACAAGAACCATGCAGTCCTTTAACAGAAAATACGTGTAATTACGTGTATGTTTTGCGGTAACGGTGCTTTTATGTTCGCCTGTTTGTAGTTCATTCGTACTAACAAAGCAAGTTACACTGTCAGTTCCCGAACAAACTGCCAACAGGTGCTTCATTGTCTTCGTGTGATGCGTTATATCGGCAAGCCTTGCATGTTTATTCAGTGGAAAAAACTGAACGACGCAGCACACATTTTACCTTCGCATAGTCGTGGTTTCCTTCAAAAACGCGAACTCGTCTTCCATGGATTTGGAGGAAGACGACTCTCGTTTCCCCACAACGGACAACAGAGAATGGAGCGCACTGAAGCAAGTTTGCCGAATCTAGTGTTGAAACTGCCGCCTGCTTCTCGTTGTTCTCTCAAACAGTCCGAAGACATCGTGTCGGTCGCATCTTCTGCAAATGTATGTCATCTACCAGTGAATAGCTAGTTCGTAACTGCAAGTACAATTGCACGTTGATAGCCCTGTAACGTTCTTTAACGAAAACTTGTTACATCCGTCCGTTATTTCTGCAGTAGTAAATGATGGATACGAATCGCGAAGCTCACGCTTGAGTCACTTTCACCGAGCGTGATGACCGGAAATCTTCTGTTCACACCTCTCCTCATCCTGTGACCAAAATACAGCTTCTGTATTCCATCTTTGAATTCTAGGCAAAGCAAGACTCCCGAAAATCTTTAAAAAAAACATGTGTGTCATGCGAAATTGACGTAGAAATAATTAAAAGCAGAAAATGAAACAAAATGTCACTTCTGATTACGAAAAAGCGGGGCATTTTGCCTCCCATTGGATAGTCAACGGGACACAGAACGAAAAAATGGCCATTCCCATTAAAGACGGAGCTTCTGGTGACGCTAGCCTAGGTCCTAGTGTGTACATGCCTTAAAATGGCTTCTACATGCGACACCTCGTCGGAAAGACGAAAACCGAATTTCGCAAACTGCTTTTCGGTCTCGTGGTTACATGTTAAGGCCTCAACGCATTTGCTGCCCTGTTAAATATGGCACCAGGAAAAGAGCTGTTACAGTATCTGATTTAGCCTGTGCAACTGCTGTTCCTATGCACGTAGACGAGGTGTAAATAGTTGGTCTAATATTTCTACTTGTCCTTCACTGTACAAAAAGCCGCTCTGTCCATATTACCTGAAAGTTTTTCAAAATAAGAAGAAACCTCTCAGCCCAAGCACGCTTCAAAACCGGATGCGTTTACATGGAAGCGAAAATAGATTGCGGAATTGGAAAACAGGCAACTAGAAGCGGTTTACAAAAATCGATTAAGGCTTTACATAACCACCCAGAAGCGGTATCGGGAAGTCGATATAAGAAAGCCGTTTTTTGGAACGCCATGCGAAGGGGGTGTGTGGTGCCAGCTGTATAGCGCGGTACGAGATAAACGGACTGAGGCGGTGGAGGAGGAGGAGGCAGGCGGCCCGGCAGTGCCGACACCGACACCTTCGCTCTGCTGAAGGCTTTCCTCGCCTGCCGCGCGAGCTGGCAACGCCGCCCCGTGACGTCAGAGCTGGGTGGGGGCAGCCACGCGCCCCGGCTGTCGGTGCGGCCCAGTTGTGACGCAGCAGCCGTACGGAGAGCAGTGCGCCGCCAGAGCATCTCTTCTCCGCGAGAGTTCCAGACGAAGGTAAGGCGGGCAGCTGGCCTGTGCTGTAATTTCAGGGAGCTGTGGGTGTTGTTCTGCACGCTTTTGTCTGGTTTGTCGCCTAACTCACGGCAGACCTGCTCCTAATCCATTGTCGTACTTTGATTACTAAATAGAATTGTTGCCAACAAACGAATGGCGAATAGCGTGTTAAATTACCCTGTCGAGTGTTTAATAATTCGCTGCTTGTTATTTGCCGTAATACTGCAGTCATCTGATCGTTGAAAGCTTCCATTAGAATAATGTGGAACGAACGGAAAATAGCGCCACATTCCGTCGGGCATTGTTTCTATGTGCCTGTAGTCCCTCGCAGGTATACGTTCTGGGTGTTGACAAATTTTTAAATTCAGATAAATGTGATAGCTCGAAATTAATAACGTCTGCTATGTAACAGCTATGCTCATCAACACATTCATCAGCAGCTGTCCATAATAATAATAATAATAATAATAATAATAATAATAATCACTTCTCTGCAAAGAGGAAGAAATGGTATTGTTGATTTTGTTGTTTTGTCCAAAATTAAGTAGTTTATGGTAAGAACGGAATAATATTTGAGCTTCCACTACCCTCCGTTTCGCGTTTTTTGTGTAACTTTCAGTTTTCGTGGTTTTGTATTTTTTTCGGCAAGGTTCCTAATTCATGTGTTATCTAATAAACGTCTGGGCCGAAAATCCTGTTGGCTTGTCACGCTTGATTTCGTCATTTTCTGTGACAACGGATTTCGTCTTGAATGCCGTAAATTCTTTGCGGCCAACTTTTCCAGGTAATTTTCTTTTCTGTTAGCACTTAATACACGTTCAATAGAGTTCTCGTTGCTACTCCACTAGAAAGCCGATTTCTTCACAGTAGACAGCCAACTCCAGACAGAAACAGCCGTTTGCGTAAATGATTAAATTCAGTTTGTACCATTTGCCGACAAGGTGACTTGACTAGAAGACAAGTGAGGCGCTAAGAGCCGTAACGGCCAAGAGCACTTAGTCTTCGACCCCCAATATTTAAGTGAATATCAGAGAAACCAGTGACAGCTCTCAGTGAGTGTTCAGATATAAGTACAATGTGGCCCTACAGTACAGATAAACTGACCCAACAGATGTCAGAAGCATGAATAAATTCTACTGTCTAACAATGGACGATTAGGTGCTTCATGGTTCTCAGCCCCACAAATGTATTACTGTACGATAAATTCCAAAACATCTCGTTCAGAATCTCAGAAAATGTTTTTTTCCCCCTCTCAGTATAACATACGCTGATGTCCGATCTGATTTTGCTATGTACAGTGTGTGCCTGTGGTGTATGCTGCCGCTAGCGGGATTTATGGCGAACGCAGATAAATTTGCTGCCGGGTGCTACCAAGTGGTGGCATTGACGTAGGAAGTAATTGAGTGGTAAGGGCTAGCAGTGCACGCCGCGAACCGCGGACATTGTTCATCAAACCCTATATATTCGGTCGGTAGGGAATTATACGCCACGCCAGTTGCGCATGTGCAGAAACTTGTATAAGGCCCTTTCCCACCAAAAAACCGCGGGACTGGGCCTCGGTTGCCACGTGCGTCGCTCTTTGCACACGAACCGGTGCCGCGCCGCCAATCACAGACCGCACTGAGCGTGACGTCACTCACACAACCCCGGGCCACACGAACTTTGGCCGAAGCGCTCTGGCGTAGACGCGGCGGCAGGTATGAAACACTTATCATCCGATTTAAAGGAAACGGTTCAGTGAAAAGATTTTATTCTTCTGCGTCTTACGGCCTGATGCCTTTTGTCGGTAAAGAACTGACTCTTTTCGTTATTCGTCGTGGTTGCGTGCTCCATCGTATTTACGTAAACCATTACACGAATTTTTAATGAGCTTTCAGAAGTGAAAAGCCATTGCGTGGGCTTTGCCTATAGTTCATTTCAGATAATACATTATTGCGTATGAAATACAGTCAACATACCGAAATTGTTTTTAAAGTTGAGAGCAGAGCGGTAGCTATCAGCGTTCTCGAGATATTCAGTGGTTCGTCGGCGGGCCGCCCGCCATGCGGCACGCACTTCTCGCTGCTCCTCGTCAACCACGTGGCTGTTATCGGCCCCAGATTTCCTAAACCGTTCAAGAAATCGAAACTTTCTTTTTTTGCGAATGGTAACTTCTAATGATTCCAATATTTGGTCGGATGATAAATATCCAAAATTTATTTACCTATCGAGATGTGAAGGTAACTACAGTTTTTCAGCATGGATCGATTTAATTTTTTAAACGGCATTTGATAACAAGCGAAATGAGAATTGCAGTGACATGGAACACTTTCATATTTACAATACTCTAACTTGACCTACAGAAACTAATTTGATGGTATGTCATAAGATGTAATTTACTAAGTATGTACAGCTGTTGATCGTTTCCTTTGGTATAATGAATCCTTTTTTCTTGCTGCAGTGTACTTTATTTGCTAAAGACGCGTTTTGCCCTTTGCTTTAAGGCATCTTTGGTGGAATGTAGAATGATTCAGTTAGTTTTGATATGTGACGCTTGTAGGTTATAAAAGTTAATCGTATTTTTGTGTGAAAAGGTAATTACTTAAACTTAAATAGTTTTTGGCGCAAATCTGCGTTTCTCCTCACGTGGTCAACACATTTTTGTGTTCACTCTTTTTTTCTCGTGTCAGTAGCTGTTGACATTTTGCCAAAAGCTGTAATTTAAGGTCGTAACTACAGTGTGTTCAATTCATGTCTCCACTTCTTTCGTTTATGTACATGCTGCCAACCCAACGAATTATATGCTGAAAACTGGTTGTTTACTTCTGTTCAGTGACAGTTACAGAAAGTTGGAAGTGAATGCAATAATTGTCAGAGTGGTTGAAAAGTTTGGTGTTCAGCCGATTTCAGTTTTGGTTTAAGTGTTTTGTGGAGGAGTTCATGTAAGAGTAATTCACTACTTACATTAGTAGATAAAATAGTAGAATAACATTTCAAAGGATGATGATTATTACCAGAATACTAACACCCAACCCCTTTGTCCCTACTCTTACATGAACCCTTCAAAAAATATTTAAACAAAAAATCGAAAATCAGCTGAACATGAAAACTCTTAACTACGCTCTGGCAGATACTACTTTCGCATTCAACGTCCTATAACGCACCCTAACTACACACACACACACACACACACACTCAAAGGGAACAGACTTCAGTTTCAGCATATACATCGTTAGGTTGGCAACGTGTAGATAAACAAATCAAATAAGAGACATACATTGAACACACAGTAGTTCCGACTCTGAATTAATTTTTGTTAAAATATCCACCGCTAGTGATGGACTAATTATGCTCCACACCAAATAGCGCAAAGAATATTAAAATTGTAAAGAAAAAAAATTAACGTGAATATGTGCTTATGTCGCAGCTTTCGCTCAGTTCATACTCTGTACAAATCAAACCTGCATTTGGATTGGACTTCCTTAACTCCTGTGGAGGAAGCTGTGCAGTATACTGCTGCATCCATTTTCAATAAGCTACCGCTCGAATTCAAAAATCTTAGTAGTACATCACCCACTTTCAAATCGAAATCGAAGTGTTTCCTCATGGGTGGTCCAGTCCTTCTATTCTGTCGAAGATTTCCTTGAAAAATTGAGGTGATTGTTGTTGTATTGTTCGTTGACTTTATGGATTGACTTTTTCGCGTTCGTTAACATTTTTTTTTGTCATCACTTTTATGTTGTAATTTCATGTACTGACAGGCTCCATGACCTTGGAGATTTGCTCCTCAATTTGGCCCTACGGAGCTTGACGTGTAAACAAAAAAATAAACGATAAGAAAAAATGTCTGTGTACTGCCAGTGCATTCTAAAGTCACGGATAATACGTAACCATTCATTGTTTGTTGTCTCATGAAGGAATACATGTCTTATGGAAAATGCTACAAATGGCAGAGTGGCCAAAATGGTTATTAACCTGTGTGTGTGTGTGTGTGTGTGTGTGTGTGTGTGTGTGTGTGTGTGTATGTATACGACCTGGGAGATAAGGGAAAAATCCGGGAATTTTTCATCCGGGAGAAAACCGGGGAAAACCCGGAAATATTTTAGAATTCCGGGAATTTTTCATTGTTTTAGTTTTCAGTTAAATTTTTATAACGTCGATTGGTAAGAACCAACGCTCTAACAAAGGCTATTGCTGTATCTCGCTACTGCAGAATAATACTGCAGCAATAAAACGTGAACGAGAGAATAGAAAACGAAAATAACACTCGAGTTGCGAAGGAAATGCGCCATGTACAACATAAAAACACAGTGCTCATAGAAGCGTCTGCCAGTAGCAAAATGTGTGAAAGGCTTTAGGAAGACCTCGTGACGACAAATTGCTTCCGATGAGCGTGACGTCACAACTGCTTAAATTAGTTTCTTTTGAGCAGTCGAGTCGCGTATGAGTAGTACCTTCTCCCTTTTCTGGTTACAGAAGTGTGGCAGTTAGTTGTATGAGCAATAGCAGCAAGCAGCCAGGTGCTGCCCGGAAAAATTTCACTGACGCGCCTAAGCTGACACATTCACGCATGCGTAACAGGCCCGGGTCTAGGGGACGAGTGGCAAACTGCGGTATCTGTCCCGGGCAGTAATTTCGGGGGGGGGGGGGTAAAATTCATATTCTTGACGAAAAAGACATCGTTTCTCAAAGCGCCTAGCATCCAGCACACGTTGTTGGACTATCGAGTCTTCATATGATTTTGAACCGCATCACTAGGATTTTGAACATTTTTGAACAAATTATAAGTCGATTCCTGAATGAATCATAAGTTCAAATTTTTGTATGCGTGCGTAGTGTACGTGATGTGTATGCCAGGGGAATCCCCGTCGCATCTAGAAATAAACTTTCCTGCAGACAAAAGGGGACAGGGCTACACAAGCTGAGCGGAACAAAGCCGAACGGGTGAATGCCAATCGCTGTTTATATGGTTGACTAAGATTGCGAATGATAAGCGTTGTTATAATTATTAGCGAAATCCATAGGCTGAGACTACCAGAGCGGAAATAAACGAGTAACAGGAATAAGAGGTAAGAAAGATTACTTATTATCTTGTCGGTGGATCCATGAAAAGGAAATTCTGACAAGGAAGTTTTGGCCAGACCGTTACACTAGTAAGGGCCAGTCGTACAGTCCCGGATAGCAGCCGCTAAAGCTGTATTCTGGTAGTGGCGCGGAAAGCGCGTTGTACGAATACGTAATAACGCCTGACCGGAGAATAAACGTGGGGTAACTAAACCGGTGATTGAGGTAAGGTTAGTGGAGTTAAGCGGAGAATAATTTTTGACACTGGCAGGAATAGTTACAAAATAAGTGGTAACAAGGTTGTTTGTTCGGACGAGGAAGGAGAAGAAACGGCGACATCACATATTACGGAAAAATTTGAAGATTCCAAATTTATATCAAGTTTCGTACTACTACTTTTCGATCTCCTGCTTGAGAAGCTAGTGTGTGTAATTGAAATGTGTAACTGTTTCCTAACACAAAAACGTTTTGCTTGTAGGTGGCCGAATAACGAATTTGATATTGGCGCTTGGTGAATTATATTATGTTGTGTTATAAAAAAATGCCAAAACATCTTGTTTATTTGGTGTGTGTAAAAACTGCTGCAATATTATGCAGGCCTATTTCGTCTAGCAGTGACAAAATACGCGTAATCATGTGCAGAAACCACAGTAGTCTTAGTTACTATTTGTATTAACAGCTTTTTCAGTACTAGACAGCGACATATCGTTTTCTCATGTAGCAAAACGTTTGACGAACTTTGATGAGGGAATAGATTCTTTCCCAGAAAAGAAAGCACGCCATGTAAAGCTGTAGCAGGAGTAGGGAGAAAAATGCTAGGACTTACGGATTGAAGAAATGTGTACTGTCATGCTTGTCTTTTGTATTTCCTGGTTTTATGTATCCTATATATAATTTTGTCACAAAACAGCAAGTTGTTAGCTAATAAGCAATAAAGAGTGCAAATTTTGTAGAGAGTTCTTGTTCTTCGGATTACAAATAATACCATCCAATATTAATTCAGTTTTTTTAGGAGGGGCAGGTGAGACAGCGCAGGACATTTTAATTACCACCGTCTTGAATATAGTTTGGTGGCTTCCATTACACAATATTCCACGTTTGAATTTCACAGAGCGAAATACTGTGACGAGCGATAGAAAAATGCTGTGTGGAGAGGCGTGGCATTGCACTTTGGCACACTTCTGACCAAATAACATGTCTCACATTTCCTCGAACACGTGTGTTTTATAGATCAAACCCTTCAGAAAGATGTGCGCTACAAAATGAACATATTTTTTGAAAATATGAAAAAAAACTCTTGTATTACCCCGGTTCGTAAATATCGTAGATACAGGGGCTATGCACAGAGCAGTCTTGAGTTGTTGTGGAGAGGTGGGTAGTCTCCACGTGGCTCATGTTTACGTTTTAGTGATTTTGCTGTTCGCTCTTCGTCTATTGCTCTCGCATGAAATGAAAACATAACGGATTTTTTCTGTGCCCGGGTGCTATCAAGTGAAATAAAATATTCACATAATTACGGAAGGCTAAAATTTATTACTTTAAGACTATTTTTGTTTTCACCTTTCTGACAGTCAACCATTAGTCGCCTTGCAGAACAATGAAGTGAATTTGCCGGTTTGCTACAGAAATTTGGCTTTATTAACCTTTTCCGCAGAGGCAGTTAACTTATTTGAAACGAAGTGTTTATTTCCACATTATTAGCTAGCTTTAACTGTTCGCTGAATTTCAAGTGCACATTTTCATCTTCTAGCACGTTTGGCATTATGCCATAATAAAGAACCAAACATGAGATAATACAGTACCGGTACTTCAAAAAATTTTCATCCGAATCAGGACATGCAAATGTGCACTTTAAGCCGAATTATGCATTTTAGTATGGTGCACGAAATTCCCATGCTCTTCGAGTATTCTATAATGTCTTTTTTTCTTTTATGACATAATGTAAGATCTTTCAATGTTTTACACACACGAACATTCGGGCTTCCTGCGTCAACGTAGCTGCGCAAGCGCGGTGCGCCTCTTACATGTCGCTCTCTGGCAACTGCTGACACGATCCTATTTCTAACCGCTCGCGGGAAAATAATGCGAATGATGTTTGAAAAGCGTTACTTCATAGTAAATTTCCTTTTACGCAAGATGATGTATGTGCGAGAATGTACGATGGGTTTCTTAAATCACGGAGCATTTGATCTCATTTAAAAATCAACCCTTTCAGGACGACCATTCAGAATAATTTCGAGCCATGTCGTTGTTACAAATTTTACTGGCCCGTTTCTGTAGTGTATCTTAAAAGTGACACGCGCAAAAAAAAGAAAGAAAAAAAAAGAAAATATTATATGTAAAAGTTTAACTTCTCTTGCAGTTTATTAATCTTAGACACTAATATGTGAAAGCTTTCCTTTTCTTGTAGCAACACTATGTATGTTAGTTTAAACCATGAACGTTTCGTGTTTGTGTGTTCGCGCTACTTGACAGTCATGTTCATGTTGGCTGCCTACATCATGTCCTGTGCTCTGAATATCCACTACATCGACTGGCGAGATGACGTGACATGAGCTATGACTGGCTTTGAAAAGCGCATCGAAATCTCGAAATTCAGGGAAAAAAACAAGTTTTTTCCGCCTGATACGCAGTAACATGTACACTTTATATTTTCGTGTTACGAAAGTATCAATTCGAATGCCACCAAACACCGCATGTTACTTTCTGAAGCATTGAAATCGTTTCCTAAAGTGCCTCGAAATTCCACGCCGGTGTACAAAACCACAACCATTCAAAGGATTAATAAGTTTTACAGTTTCGAGGAATAGTATGTCACTTAACACGGAAAAAGTGTATTTTCACCCGGGAGAAAGTTTATTTTTTATCGGAAAATCCGGGAATTCTTTTTCGTTGTGCACGTATACACCCTGTAATAACCTTCATCATTTGCTGACAGTCGCCATAAGAAAACTGCGTTCAAGTCATAACTTTCCCCTAACCTATGGCTGTTTGCAGAAACTAATAGAGATATCACAAGAATATGTGCTAGAGGCTACATTAAACAAATATTCTGGCAATAAATACGCAACTGACGTACGTAATGAAAAGTTATGTTATTTGCTGTTGGGCTTCATTAATAGGAAAAACAATTCTTACGTGTGTTGATAGTGTTCCACAGTAGTCTATCCTCTGCAGGCCTCTTCATCGCCACGTAATTACTTCATCCTACATCCATTCTAATCTGCTTGCCATTGGCAAGCCTCGGTCTTTCCCTACAATTAAGCCTCCATTACCAAACTGAAGATTCCTTGATGCTTCATAATATGCCCTGTCAACCAACTCCTCTTGTAGACAAGTTGTACCATAATTTCCTCTTCCTCCTCTATTTAATCCAGTAACTCTTCTTTAGTTATACGATCTTCGTATCTATCTTCAGCATTCTTATTTATTATCACGTTTAGAAAGCGTCCATTGTCTTCTTGACAGAACTGTTCATCGTCCATGTTTCACTTACATAGCTGAAAGCTGAAGGCTACGCTCCACACAAATACCATTATGAAATACCACTCAACCATTAAAATTTATTCGATGTGGACAAATGTTCTTTTTCAGAAACGCTTTTCTTGCTACTGACTGTGTGCACTTTGTATCCTCTCTACTCCTGCTTTCTCAATAACTGCTTCCCTTCAAAGTCATTGGAGTTTGGTTTCTTTACAAGCTGTAGATAATCTTGCGTCCCTGTTTTTTACCACTGATACCTTCGGAGCTTCAAAGAGTGTCTTTCAGTTAATTTTGTCAAAACCTGTCTTTAAACATGCAAATGCTATAAACACAGGTTTGCCTTTCTTCAGTCTGTCTAATTAGCTGAGTGGTAGGATCAGTATTGTCTCTCGTGTTCAGACATTTTACAGGAATCTAACATTGCGCTCATATCAGTTCGTATAGCCTCTCCTCCTCTCCTCTCTACATACTCCTTCCGCCATATATCCTTCTCTTATTTCCTTAGTTCTGGATACCCAAATGAGCTTTCGGCAGTTGCTTCTCCTTTGAGCAAAGTTTTCTTTCTTATTTAATGTCGGCACCCAAGTTTTCAAAGTGCAAAATCGCTTTTGCGATTTTCGACTCTTGTCAGCGTATTTTTAGATATCTCTGTTCCCCATGGTCTCCTTTATTTGCTACGTTTTTATATTTTTTTGTCTATTAAATTAAACATTCGTGTTTCATCCAAAGATTTCAACTGTACCTTTTTCCGATTAACATTCTCTGCTGCAGTGACCAGTTCTTCTCTCAATGAAGATATCTATTCGTATTGTAATCGAATCCTTCCTCTGTTTCAATCAGCCGTTGCGTGTAACATTAACGAAAAACTCTGCGCCTTAACTTATTCAGGTGCCACGTCCTTAATCTGCTTCCGTTTACTGTCATTTTGCGTAGTTGTAAACTGCAGTCAGTAACCAATAAATTATCGTATGTGTGCGTCTGTACCCGAAAATGGCTTACAGTTTAAAATCTGATTCGAAAACTGTTCCAAGGCCGGCCGCGTTTGCCAAGCGATTCTAGGCACTTCATTCCGTAACCGCGCGACTGCTACGGTCGCAGGTTCGAATCCTGCCTGTGTGTGATGTCCTTACGTTAGGTTTAAGTAGTTCTAAGTTCTAGGGGACTGGTGACCTCAGATGTTAAGTCCCATAGTGCTCAGAGCCATTTAAACCATTTTTTTTTTCTGTTCCACGTATGTATTATTCTTTCATGGTTATCGAGCAAAGTGTTTGCGGTCATTACATTATGGTCTGTGCAGAATTCTATCAGATGGATTCCTCTTTCATCCCTTCCCCCTAAGTCTATATTTTCTTACTATTTTCTCTTTTTATACCTGCTACCGTATTCCAGTCTCCCACCGCATTTTAAATTTTTGTCCCGCTTAACTGGGTAATCTCTTTTACCGTACATTGTTTCAGTCTGTTCATTGCCTGTGGCGTGAATGATAGCGTTATGTCTATCTTGGTAATGATGTCAACGTTAATGGCAATTTGGAGACTGAGCAGAATGAATGTTGTGGTTCTCTTCATTGGCAGTTGCAACAGCCAACTGACGCTACTGTCAAGTAGTAAATGTGAGGGCAATCGTAGCATGCTTTCGATTGCGATAGTAAACGCAAATTACGAGTGTATCATTGTAGACTTCGGAAGCAATTGCCGGATATCTGGTGGTGGTGCTGTTACAGTGAAACACCGAAATCTGGAGAATGTCGACTTTCACCGGTGAATGTCAACATCCACGTAGTCGCTTAGTGTATGTCCGAAATATTTCCTAAACACCCTTATTTCTGACTTAAACCGGTAAATGTTGACATTCACCATGCACTAATGGTGAAAGGTGAACATGTTGGAGATTTATATTTTCTTCTCCGTAATTCAGTCGCTATAAAACGTCACAGATGTGACGTAACTTTTTCGCCCCTTTCTGAAAGGAATGACCAAGAACTTAAAATACACAGTACATTCTACATGAGAAAAGAATATAATATAAAAATGACTTAATTATATGATTCTAATCTTATTTATTGCAACAACTTGAACTATTATGCCACTTTGAATTGCACAAGAGTCCCTTGCTTTTACAACTGCATTATTATTTTTTTGGGAACTCTTGCTCTTGCAACGATGCCTTGTATAGTCTTGCCCCCCCCCCCCCCCCCTTCTAGAAATAGCTGCAGCTGCTTGTCCCAGCGACATCTCTTGAAAAGAAATCTCATCTATGGAAAGTAACTTTTGTTTCCAAATTACGAACTGATTACGTGTGTAAAGCTGCATGAAGGTACCATTTTTATTTGCCAGTTTATAGAAGTCGGAGTCTTCTATTCCCACAACAACCGCTAACACATTTCGGCTATCTGTAAGACTACGGTCGACATCAGGGACTCGTATTCGTACATTATCACCAATTTGAGCAGGAGGAAATTGTTTTTGTGAGGTTCGTAACATCTTTGTTGCTTGCAGTAGAAGATTTTCTTTCGCGGCCGCTCGTTTTGTAGAAATCAACTCTTGTTTTTCAGACAGAATTTGATGTGAAGACGTTGTAAGTTGTAGGTCTTCTTGAATATTTTTCTTTGGAATGTGGTTTTCGGTATGACCACAGCTAAACTTTTTTTTATATAAGCATTAACAGCTTCTTCAAGCTGTCTTTCGGTTTCAGAAGTATTGGCACTTTCTTAGAGTTCTTCAGTTTCAATATTTGCGATGTGTTGGCCAGGCAAAAAAGACGATGCTATGCCTCTTCTTGTTTTAACGCCATACATGGCTTCATACGGACTTTGGTGTATTCCTTCGTGGTATGTAGTGTTCTTGGCAAATTGAACAAAGGATAAACCATCTGACCATTTATTTGTGTCGTTACCGTTCATTTATGCAGTTAGCGTATTCTGTACATCCTGAATGGCCCTTTCAACTGAGTCTTGTTTGAATGTGACGAGGCTTTCCATGAACTATTTTAACATCTTTCCACGTAGCGCATATTTCGGATATGACTTGATTACTCTAGTCTTTACCATTATATGACTGCAATATTGCTGGTGCACAAAATGTTAAAAATATTCAAAGAACGTGATGCGCTACTTCTTCAGCGCTTTTAGTTTTCAAAGGTCGTAGCTGGACAAACGTAGTTAAATGATCTTGACACACCATTATGAACACATATATTCGCCATCTCTGACTGCAGATCTATCAGATCAACTTGACATCTTGAGTTCAATTCAGAACTAACCATTGGCTTCACAACAATACCTTTCTTAGGTGCACTGCGTTTCATTTGACGCTGTTTGCATAAATTTAAATAAAACATTACAAGTCCATACGTAATATTTTAGTATTTATCTTGAAACTCTTTAGGCATGCATGTTCTTCCTCCGTGGCCTATTCTGATGTGAGTTTCATATACTAGACTATACTGTACAATTCCTCATTGGTAAGATAATATTGTATGTTCGTTTCCCCTAGTTTCGATGGTAAAATTAACTTCTCTTTATCATTAATTTTTAAAGCATCAAAACGTTTTAATCGTCAGTCGTTTTAATCGTCAGTCGTTTTAATCGTCAGTCGTTTTAATCGTCAGTCGTTTTAATCGTCAGTCGTTTTAATCGTCAGTCGTTTTAATCGTCAGTCGCTTTAATCGTCAGTCGCTTTAATCGTCAGTCGCTTTAATCGTCAGTCGCTTTAATCGTCAGTCGCTTTAATCGTCAGTCGCTTTAATCGTCAGTCGCTTTAATCGTCAGTCGCTTTAATCGTCAGTCGCTTTAATCGTCAGTCGCTTTAATCGTCAGTCGCTTTAATCGTCAGTCGCTTTAATCGTCAGTCGCTTTAATCGTCAGTCGCTTTAATCGTCAGTCGCTTTAATCGTCAGTTATCCAAAGGTGTGTTGCATTTAATTTTAGCGGAAACCACTTCAGAAAGCGTTTTAGAACACTTTTCTTGAGAAATATAAAAACAGGGTGTCTTCTCCATTACCCGCAATTAATGCATATAACTTTACATGAAAAAGACCACGATTTACTGCTGTATCCATTTAGTATAAATTAGGGTACCGAAAAAAAAATTAAGAAAACGTTGCTGGCGTTATCAAAGCTTGCGTAAGACTGACAAAGCTGATTGACTCCGAGCAGAACAAAGGATTTGGCGGGAGAGAGCCAGTTTTTTTTGTTTTTTTGACTCTTATGTTTTGGACCTCCACCAGAACATATCTGTGATTGTCGACACACACCGGAGAGGGTCCGAATGTACAACAGTGTAATGAAATCTTCTATCTTTCAGCGACGTATTTGGTATCTGTTGACATTCAGGGGAGAAAGTCGACATTCTCCAATTTCGGTCATTCACAGTAACAGTGATATTGGAAACACAATATTTTACAAAAGGCTGAACAAAAATAAGTTAAAAATGACGTGTGAATCTTGTGTTACGGGTTACAAACTACCGTATGTTTTGTAGGACATGAAGCCTTCGCCATAAGGCATATTTCATGAACACCTGTAGTCGGAAGGATAGTGGGAGGATAGTTTTCAGTTATCGGCTGTCCGGTTGCCGAAAAATTATGGAGAAATAAAGTTGCGTATACTCGGCACCAAGGAGTCTATCAAGTTCATCATCCGAAAGTGATGCGAGAATGTAAGAGACGAGGACGGTTTTGCAACAGAATATCAAAATAGATTCACAAAATATTTGTACCTTTATGAACGTCACGGACAAGCGCACTGTGAAGAAAAAAAAAAATACATGAGACGGCCAGTGACGAGTGTCTGAGAAACATCCACTTGCCTGGTCGCGGCAACACCGACTCAGAGGCAGGCCTCGGGGCTTGTTGGTGACGTCACGTCAGCTAGGCACGGCGAACGCCAGGTCTGTTGCAGGCAGAAACGTAATGGTGGTGTCTCCCACCCTGACACAGGAAAATGTGAAACTATTGGCGGTAGCTGACCAACACACATTGTTCTGAGAGATTTCTGCAATCAATTAATTATGCAATTCATTACACTTGTTCACAAATAGTGTACTCCTGAACTTAAATTTCCGCCTGTTTTAGGGATTGACATACAAAAACAACTTTATGGACCAGAAGCAACAGAATTCGTGCTTCTTTACCTTATTTGCAAATCTGAGGAAGTTACGTTTGTACTGGGTTCCTTTTACAAGAAACTGTGAACATATTGGTGCTCTTCTTTAGGTATCTCGGTTGACTATGGGGTGACGAGCACTGAATGTTAATGAAATATCTTGCGATTGAACACGCTGGAGGAGGGGGTGGGGGACAGAAGAAGAGGCAAAAGAGATACTTGTTTTATCAAATGCAATTTTTTTATCTTATAAAGTTTCTCAATTCAGTTGCAAGAGGGGAATATTTATCTTTTCTAATCTGCATGTTCAAAAAATGTTTCAGCTCAGCAGTATTTTCGATGTACGAAGCTATTTTATTTCCTGTTTAGAATTCGTTTCGTTCAAAACGTCTGTAATCTAATGACTGGCAACAGTTGGACATTTACACATGTAAATTAGTTCACATTTTCAGTGAGGATGTCAAACGAAAATAAATAAAAGAAACGAGTTCATTGTAAGGGGGTTGGGGTAAGTTTCGATCACAAAATGGATCAAGTAAATATAGTTTCTTGAATGTAAAATTTCCGAAGCTTGCGATGGGGCAAATCACCTTCTCATATTGATCTGCGTTTGTTTCAACAGGATTCAGTAATTCAGAAGTAAGGTCTTTATTTGTAGCTGTACGATAGTATGAAAATATTTCATCTAAATAAAACTGCAGAATCCAAAACAACACCAAACAGTTAGTCCCAAAATGAGAGATTCATAGTGATAAGCACGCCCAGGCGTTTCTGCCTGCAACAGACGTGGCGTTCGCCGTGCCTAGCGGACGTGACGTCACCATCAAGCGCCGAGGCCTTCCTTTGAGTCGGTGTTGGTCGCGACTGCTCCAGACGTTTAACTGCTGGTCGTCTTTCGTGTTTCGAAAGGGCGGTTTACACGTCGCCTGGAGAAGGTGCACAAGTACTAAGAAACTGAAAATAGCGAATTCTCGTGAAATGTGCCGAGTGATGCGTTTGTTTCGGAGCAACGTAGCGGCAATATTCTTGCGTCCCGCCTCCTGGTGACACGGAAATACTACGTTGGGCCAGTTTCCCAGCAGAGTTCACCAGCGCAATTCGCCCAGAAGAGCTGCGTTCGCCTACGAATGTGGCACTTGTTGAAGGGGGAATGTCTTGTGCCGCCCCCCCTCTGGCGGCGCCACCTCGCCACCCCACTGCGTGACCCGCCCCCGCAGTGGAGCTGACCGCGCCAGCTGCGGCGTGCAGCGGGTCTCCCTTCACCCTGCCACAGCAGGTTTCAGCGCGCGGCATGCTGGGCTGTTTCCCCCGTCGCCGCGCAGACCGCCGGTCTGCCGTGTGGAGTGGGGCGGGGCGGACGATGAATGTACTTTGCTGCCGCTGTTTGCAGGAACTGTGTGACTGCCTGAGGAACAGAAGAGACCAAAGTTCAGGGTGAACAAATGGCTGCAAAGAAGAGACCAGTTCTGTCACTTAAAGCTGCTACCAGTTCTTGAGTGTGACGATTTCAGGGACTATCTAAGAATGGATGAAGAAACATTACAGCCGCTTTAGACCTGTACACATGGTCGGACAGGGGTGGACGGAAACTGTCGCTGACAGGTACAGATTGTTTCTACAGCTGAAACCAGGGTCATGTCGTATTCCCAGCCCAGACTAAGTGCAGTCGAAGCTGCCGACACAGACTGCAGCATATCGAAGGGCATATCTGTCAGTACGACATGCAGTCCGTCTTGTTGTCTGGAGTCTGTTACCTTCGTTCACAAAAAAGTGTGATACCTGTTTTGGGTAGTGATACGCAGACATCAGTTCAAAGAGATAGAAGCACAAACTAATTTCATAATGAACTATATTTGCGGTGTTTAACCTGTAAGGAAGAAGTCGTTTTCAGATTGTCTAAGTGGTGCCAGACAGTAGGAATGAACACGAAACTCTCCTGCTAACGCCATTTACGAGAGCAGCTTGCTACTGAACTCAGAATAGAAACGAAAGAAAATTTCGGCTACACTCAGGAAAGCCCTCTTGCGTAAGAAATGTTACTGCGTCTTTGCGAAACAAAACCAGAGCTAAAACTGCCGCTGCCCAGCGTGGTTTGGAGTAGAGAAAAACCTTTGTCAAAGTGGACAAGCCATAGCTCCAGTCGCTTGTTTACGCTGTCACAAGAGTATTGTGGGAAATCGTAACCCATTAGTGTCCGTCAATGCACGATAATTCCAATTGCATATTCCAGTGTACTCAACGAGATTCTAAATCGAAATACAGTGGTACGTAGTTACTCTGAAATACGTTCAACTCGAGGTGACAACGTCCGTCTTAATACCATGTCCGGGTCACACTACAATGCCCTTCAGAGGTGCAGGCACTCTCCTCTCGCGATTACAGCTGTGGTAAACATTTCGAAATGGATTCGCATTTTACGAATCGGGATTGACGTGGGCTGTGAAAGTTTGTTCGGCATTCGGGTTACTCCCGCACCGGCATAAATTTTAGTATTTCGCAAACAGCGGCAGTCAAGCCAGATCCGGAAAATACGAATACTTTTCGAAATAAATGTAAAACTGTTTCGCATCTAAATGAACTTACGAACGTTTTTACTACAGATATGTTTGTAGCGCCTACCAACTTGCGTATCGTGAAAAAATCAGAATAAATGACGATTTCGGGAGTTTTTCATTAGTGTCTCACATATTATGCTTGTATATCTTCTGTATAAACGAGGTAACTTAACAATGAATCGTGAACACTGCAGGGTCGCTTATACTGTTGTAAAACATAGCTGACATTTTAATTTCGAGAAGCACTGTAGATGAAACTCGCATATCTACATTCGTTTAAGGTTGTGTCATAAGGCGTGAGCGGGTAGCTCAACCGGCTTCCTCGTCGGAATCCTCCTCCGGGATATAAACTCAAAAGCCAGAATACTCGGGTGTGGTTGCCGTTTTGCTGAGAGGCGCAGAAGCAAATACTCCGGCTGCAAGGCCGAAACACTGAGGAGACACACAGCCACTGCGAGAGAGAGAGCGGTCTGCTACCGGGGAGCGGCCGCCCGCCGAGGGCAGCCCAGGCTCCACAGAGGCCGGGACTTCCCCGGGCAGCTGGCGCAGTGCGGCCACACCCGCGGAAAAAATGTACCTGTTGCTGTGTGGGAGAGGAGTGTGCGGCAGCGAGGCTGACGCGACGACGGAGCGCAGAACGGCCTTCCTGCCCCCAGATTCCAGTTCGGGAAAATGGGAACAGATGTATCGAAACCGACACTTTTTAAAATAATTGTTTTTTGCACATTTTCTCCAGAACACACTCCACACAATAAAGAGGAGTACTTTTCAGCTGAGCGTGCAAATCTCAACACTTTTTATGAGACAATGCTGTCTTGAAATCACGGCAGCTTTCATCGTAATTGAAATAAGTGTACAATCCGTTTTTAGTAGATCAACTGAAGCTCTGTTTCGCTCATCCCTCAGTGTATTGTTCGTCATGGAGAAAACTTTCTTCATGAATGCATTTGAAGAAAATGTACTTTAAAACACTGCACAGTCTTGATGCGCCAATCATTTCTATAATGCAGACTCACCTCGGTGTTGTTGTCACAGCAGCCAACTTTGCTCTCAAGTGCTCGTTCCCTCCCCCCAAAACAAATGGGGAACCATAGCATTATCTACACCAAGGAAATCAACAATGCAAAGTGATCCGTCTAATTTCAAAATATTTTGAAGCACAGGATTTTTCCAAGTGATATGCAATCCATTAAGGACAGAAAGTTAGTCATAAAAAAACGAACTATTTATTTCAATATTTCACACAGACCTTATATATGTCTGCATTTTTCCAGTCGCGTTTGTCTTTCATGTGGGATCTGGTCCTCCAATTTGTCTAGCAACTGTTGCACCATATAACAAAAAACGATAATTTATCCTACGTTCTACCTCCATTTTTATTTTCCTTATCACACGGTATATTTCACAAATTAAGTTTCTTTTTTTTTTTCTTCAAAGTTGAGTACACCCTTCGAAAAAATGTCATTTCAGTTTAATAAGTCACAGCTGCAAAATACTAACGCGAATTCTTTACAGACGAATGGAAAAACTGGTAGGAGCCGACCTCAGGGAAGATCAGTTTAGATTCCGCAGAAATGTTAAAACATGTGAGGCAATACTGACCCTACGACTTATCTTAGCTAGATTAAGGAAAGGCAAACCTACGTTTCTAGCATTTGTAGATTTAGAGAAAGCTTTTGACAATGTTGACTGGAATACTCTTTCAAATTCTGAAGGTGGCAGGGGTAAAATACAGGGAGCGAAAGGCTATTTACAATTTGTACTGAATGTAGATGGCAGTTAAGAGTCGAGGGACATGAAAGGGAAGCAGTGGTTGGGAAGGGAGTGAGACAGGGTTGTAGCCTCTCACCGATGCTATTCAATCGGTATATTGAGCAAGCAGTAAAGGAAACAAAGAAGTTCGGAGTAGGTATTAAAATCCATGGAGAAGAAACAAAAACTTTGATGTTCGCCGATACATTGTAAATGTCAGACAGCAAAGGACTTGGAAAAGCAGTTGAACGGAATGGACAGTGTCTTGAAAGGAGGGTATAAGATGAAAATCAACAAAAGCAAAACTAGGATAATGGAATGGAGTCGAATTAAATCGGGTGATGCTAAGGCAATTACATTAGGAAATTACACTAAAAGTAGTAAAGGAGTTTTGCTATTTGGGGAGCAAAACAACTGATGATGGTCGAAGTAGAGAGGTTATAAAATGTAGACTGGCAATGGCAAGGAAAGCGTTTCTGAAGAAAAGTTTAACATCGAGTGTAGATTTAAGTGTCAGGAAGTCGTTAGTGAAAGTATTGGTATGGAGTGTAGCCATGTATGGAAGTGAAACATGGACAATAAATAGTTTAGACAAGAAGAGAATAGAAGCTTTCGAAATGTGGTGCTACAGAAGAATGTTGAAGATTAGGTGGGTAGATCACGTAACTAATGAGGTATTGAATAGGATTGGTGAGAAGAGTTCATGCACAACTTGACTAAAGGAAGGGATCGGTTGGTAGGACATGTTCTGACGCACCAAGGGATCACCAATTTAGTATTAGAGGGCAGCGTGGAGGGTCAAAATCGTAGAGGGAAACCAAGAGATGAATACACTAAGCAGATTCGTAGTGGGAGATGAAGGAGCTTGCACAGGATAGAGTAGCATGAAGAGCTGCATCCAACCAGTCTCAGGACTGAAGACAACAACAACAAGTGCAAGGAAAATTGAACATACAGTTCCACTAAAATAAGTTGTATTCCTGAACTATACACACCTATCAAGTTGTTTTTGATATAGCTGGGGCAATCATCTACACTAGGAAAGTATGGCATAATTGCAGGAAGATTTTTGAACACACTTTCTATGGCAGGCTTTAGGCTTACCTACCTTGCAGGTACATATCTCGACAAAGCATTGTATTTTGTATCAACAAATTGAAAGAACTCTCTCAACTTAAATAACCTTTTAGATGAATTTAAGAAATAGTTGAAAGTCTTAATTACTAACATTTCAGTATCTGTTGACATAGCGTTCGTACCACATTTAAAGCAATTACGGAGTATATGTGTGTGTGCAGCAATTTGATTTCACTCTCCCACGATTTTCCTTTTTTAAGTGAACATAGTTCCTCTTCCCACAGTTTGCATTTGCATTGTGTACAGGAAAACTTGAAACCTGGGACAAACTCGCCTTGTGTTTTGGAATCGAGAATTCTGTGCTTGCGCATGGAAGCAGCTTACATAAATTGGATAACTTTTTTGATTAGGCTACCTTTGTTGGAAGCGTCATATAATGCCTCACATTTTGTTTTCCCACTCGTGATTTTACTTGCAGTTGTCGAATTCGGGCATAACTGAGAAGCCGGCCGGTGTGGCCGTGCGGCTCTAGGCGCTTCAGTCTGGAACTGCGTGACCGCTACGGTCGCAGGTTCGAATCCTGCCTCGGGCATGGATGTGTGTGATGTCCTTTGGTTAGTTAGGTTTAAGTAGTTCTATTGGACTGATGACCTCCGATGTTAAGTCCCATAGTGCTCAGAGCCATTTGAACCAATAACTGAGAAAAACACTTCTACATTGCAGTGAGAGCTGACATAGCTATGATGTTGTTCAACTGCGTAAAATGCGAATGTAAGCTCAGACTAGTTATCTGTAAACGAAAAAGAAGCAATAGTAATAGCGTTTTTGTAATCGCCTAAGCAGGTCTATTATCACCTTGAAAATTAGAAATGTTTAATTAGCATTCAACTATTACATTCTTCTTGAAGTCTGAGGGTATTTCACCTATCTCATACATCTTGCTCACCAGATGGTAATGTTTTGTCAGGACTGGCTCTCCCAAGGCTGTCAGTAGTTCTAATAGAATGTTGTCTACTCCCGGGGCCTTGTTTCGACTTAGGCCTTTCAGTGCTCTATCAAACTCTTCACGCAGTATCGTATCTCCCATTTCATCTTCATCTTCATCTACATCCTCTTCCATTTCCATAATACTGTCCTCAAGTGCATCGCCCTTGTATAGACCCTCTATATACTCCTTCCACCTTTCTGCTTTCCACTCTTTGCTTAGAACTGGGTTTCCATCTGAGCTCTTGATGTTCATACGAGTGGTTCTCTTCTCTCCAAAGGTCTCTCTAATTTTCCTGTAGGCAGTATCTATCTTACCCCTAGTGAGATAAGCCTCTATATCATTACATTTGTCCTCTAGGCATCCCTGCGTAGCCATTTTGCACTTTGTGTCGATCTCATTTTCGAGACGTTTGTATTCCTTTTTGCCTGCTTCATTCACTGCATTTTTATATTTTCTCCTTTCATCAATTACATTCAATATTTCTTCTGTTACCCAAGGATTTCTACTAGCCCTCGTCTTTTTACCTACTTGATACTCTGCTGCCTTCACTACTTCATCCCTCAGAGCTACCCATTCTTCTTCTACTGTACTTATTTCCCCTGTTCTTGTCAATTGTTCCCTTGCGCTCTCCCTGAAACTCTGTACAACCTCTGGTTCTCTCGGTTTATCCAGGTCCCATCTCCTCAAATTCCCATCTTTTTGCAGTTTCTTCAGTTTTAATCTACAGTTCATAACGAATAGATTGTGGTCAGAGTCCAAATCTGCTCCTGGAAATGTCGTAAAATGTAAAACGTGGTTCCTAAATCTGTCTTACCATTATATAACCTATCTGAAACCTGTCAGTATCTCCAGGATTCTTGCATGTATACAACCGTCTTTCATGATTCTTGAACCAAGTGTTACCTATGATTAAGTTATGCTCTGTGCAAAAGTCTGCCAGGCGGCTTCCAGTTTTATTTCCTAGCCCCAATTAATATTGACCTATGTTTCCTTCTCTCCCTTTCTTACTCTCGAATTCGGATGACCCATGATTACTAAATTTTCGTCTCCCTTCCCTACCTGAATAATTTCTTTAATCTCATCATACATTTCATCAATTTCTTCATCTGCAGAGCTAGTTGGCATATAAACTTGTACTACTGTAGTAGGTGTGGCCTTCGTGTCTATCTTGGCCACAATAATGCGTTCGCTATGCTGTTTGTAGTAGCTTACCAGCACTCCTATTTTTTTATTCATTATTAAACCTACTCCTGCATTACCCCTATTTGATTTCGTATTTATAACCCTGTATTCACCTGACTGAAAGTCTTGTTCCTCCTGCCACCGAACTTCACTAATTCCCACTATATCTAACTTTAAACTTTCCATTTCCCTTTTTAAATTCTCTACCAGCCCGATTAAGGGATCTGACATTCCACGCTCCGATCGGTAGAACGCCAGTTTTTTTCTCCTAATAATGACGTCCACTTGAGTAGTCCCCGCCCGGAGATCCGAATGGGGGACTATTTTACCTCCGGAATATTTTACCCAAGAGGACGCCATCATCATTTAACCATACTTTAAAACTGCATGCCTCCGGGAAAAATTACGGCTGTAGTTTCCCCTTGCTTTCAGCCGTTCGCAGTACCAGCACAGCAAGGCCGTTTTGGTTAGTGTTACAAGGCCAGATCAGTCAATCATCCAGACTTAACCACGCTTCAGCTAAGTAGTTTGTATTTCAAACACCGTGTGCAGCCACGGCCCCTGCAGCGTTGTGCTCCCACTGTCGCGCTGTACGAAAATGGCCGAGGCTGCTTCCTGTTGCGTGGTGAGGCGCGCTCGTGGAACACGGGTAAAAAGTGCCGATAAATTGGCTGTTCTTGCTGTTTGTCATAAATTCAGAGATAATCGGCTTTGAAGTTTTCCGAGGGACTGTCACATATAGCTACAACGTAACTAAAAGTGAATGTACAGCGGGGCGTAATGGCTTGGTGAATTATTGCAATACATGGTTCGCTGGTTAAAGTACTGCGCCTCGGGCAGGTTTGTCTCGTTCAATTTGAATTACCTGCATCTCGTATTTGTAAAAATCATCATTTTTTATGAATAATGCAAAACTTCCTGTTTTTAAGTGCATATTGTACGCGAAATTTCATTTCAATTTTAAATTCTCAACTATCGATATTTTATGAAAGACAGTTAACAAATTGGGAAAACATAACAATTTAATTATTCAGTGCAAAAATGAAAAGCTAAATACTCCTTATTTGCACGGTGTCCGTTCTATGCCACAGATGTGTGTCGTAGGAACATGAATAACAATAATTTTCACAGCATCGCGCACAGCATACAAATGCTGCATTTGCTACTGTACCATTACAGTATGAATCCAACAGAACTGACCTGGAGCCGACTGAAGTTATTTGGCCCCAGAAATGAAAAGACTGTTCAGCTCCCAGACGTACTGGAACTAACGCACGCAGCTCTTTCACCGGATCGGCCCGCGCAGAGCCACCGTGAAATTGTGCCGACTTTGAGCTGTAATATCTCGGGCAATCGTTTTTGTAAAGAAATAAAATTCGGCCGGCCATCTTGTACAACTTTATGCGTTCTCCTAAGAACCATATTCAGCCAGAAAATTGTAGGTAAATCGGCCAAAAAATTAGGCACTCGAAAAAATTTCAGTTTGGCTTCTTGCATCTCCTGAACTAATGCTATGACGAACGTGAAACTTGGCATGTAGTAACCTAACAACAAAAGGTTCTTAAATACAGAGTTACATTTCCAAAGCACTTTCCAGTACTGAATGAATTAAGCACAGAATTGAGGATTTCATAAAAACGTCAAAAATGCGGTATTTTCATTCCGATTTTGCTAAAAAAAACTGTGCTCCATAGAACATACTAAGCTGTACAACTGGAATGAAAGTTGGTCGCGAAAATCAGGCCCGAAAACAATGTAAACTTCGGGTTAGCATGTCTAGTAGTGTGAACGCATGATGAAAATGAAATTTAGAGTGCAATGGATTGACTGCATAAAGATAAGGAAAAAATTTTTATTCCCCTACTATTTTCGAATAATCCACAAATTAGTCGAAAATATGTTGATTTTCATGAAAAGATGAAAGCAGGTTGTATTAGACACTCCTTTTTCAAATACCGTTTTCTATTAATGGTTCAAAGCCATTCTCATTCGAACAACAAATTTTAAGCCCCCCACCCTCCCCAGAACAGAGTTTAATTTTCAGTATTGACCGACAACAGAGGCAAAGTAGCAAGAAAAATCGCACTGAGAAGAGTTTTAACATTGGCGTGTTGTTTCTCGTAGATCGAAGCCGTTTAAATCAGTTATGGAAAACATGTTTTGTTGTACAAGTAGACAGTGTGATATACATTTGTACTGTTAAGGATGGAAGAATATAAGTGTCCATGTTACGTGTTAATAATTTAAATATACTGTATGCAGATTAATGAAGGGTTTTGTTATACTGGCGCAATGTACTCGGCGTAATTACATTTCACACAGTACAGATATTGCGCCATCTCAATCACCAATGGGTCCGTTCATTTGCCAGTAAACTGCTACATATGAAGTCAGGCTTCGTTTAAATAATTTTACACTTGTTGCATCTACCGGGCTTTGGCGGAGATAAAAATAGGTTTATATTTCTTACATTTTTGCCTTTTTTTTTAGTGATTTATTCAGAAGTGTGAATAAATTTTCTCAGAGTTAGTTCCCAATGATGAGTAATGCTTCTTTGTATGATTAGTCTCAAACCAGGGTGCAACACGTAATGGAACGTCGCAAGTTTTGCATCGGTATCCAGTTTCCGGCGCACTTACTGTTTCGTGCAAACCACGCATCTGCGCATTAGCGTACTTTCCTGCGAATGTTCACTCACAGCAGCCGGGAAATGCCTCCGTGTGAATCGCAGAGGATTCTCGTCATGGCAGTACCTTCCCCTACCAGCTTTCCTCCGCTCTGTAGCATATTTTTCTACAATCTCCCTTACGAGAGAAAGGTGAAACTCTGCGGGTGCCAGTTTTCGCCCTGTTACCACCGGTGGAGAGCATGAACATTTAGAATGCACAAATCCAGAATGTGAAAAAAAAATACTTATTACGCGCTGATTCCACTGACCTCAGTTACATGTCACAACGGTCAGCTGCACCCATACTAGAATTGTTCTCTACAATACATTGCGGTTTCTCTATTTTTTCGTCAGTATTTGTCAGTCTTCTCTGTTTCAACCATTCGTGTTGTGTGACTTCCGGTCATTATGTACACACGTCTCTCGTATCGCACCACTTGATTGCAAGGACCTTGTCAGTTTCTCCTCGTTTTAATTTCGTTTGCAGTTTTGACACGTTACGCCTGTTCTCACGAGTAGTGCCACACGCGGCTGTTCCATGATGTGAAGCCAGAGGAACAGGTCCGGCTGCAGTACCAGCCAGTCATTGACATACAGAATATGACCCTGTTCCAAATATGGTCCCAAAAGAGTTGCCACTTCGTCGCCACAAATTGTAGAACTCAATTTCTGTTGGTGCGTCTGTATACACAATAAAATTTGAAATATACCCACTGTGACAGTTACACAGTCCGAATGTCTTTATTCCGAATCTACTTCGCTTCGTTGGAATAACTTGCTTAAAAGATAATCGTCCTTCGAACAGCAAGAGACTTTCATCTATACAAATCTTGTGATGTGGGCGACATGAATTACGAAATGTCTTACGAAATTTGCCAACACTAGCCCTAATTTTAAATAGACTGTCACTTAACAGTACTCGCAGAGTTATCACTGAAGTGTAAGATTCTCAGAAGTAGACAAAAACGGTCTCGGGACATAATTTCGCTGAAAACTGGTGTGTTCAAAAGTGTATCTCTGGACCAATAAGCAGTTAATTTTAGCTTCTGAACCTGCGCCACCAGAAGGCAAACAGCAACAAAACGATACATTTCCATTTTGACAGTCGAGAATTCACAAAAAAATGGTTCAAATGGCTCTGGGCACTATGGGACTTACCATCTGAGGTCGTCAGTCCCCTAGAACTTAGAACTACTTGAACCTAACTAACCTAAGGACATCACACACATCCGTGCCCGAGGCAGGATTCGAACCTGCGACCGTAGCGGTCACGCGGTTCCAGACTGAAGCGCCTAGAACCGCACGGCAGCACCGGCCGGCGCAGGAGAATTCAGATTCTGTAGTATTTTCTCTGGTGTAAACGTAAAACCGAATTTGTTTCGTCTGCAATAAATTGAAAGTTCTTGAGACATAAATAAAAAAAAATGAAAGAATGTTTGGGTCAGTATCTGGTATGTGTCCTGAACTCGTCATCAAAGTAATGGTTTAATGGCTGGAAATCGGTTTCTTTCCAGTCAAACGTGTCACGTAAGTGCGCATTTTTCTGAACCGTTTCACTGTCGCTTTCTGATTCCTCGGATTGAGAGGAACTGCTGACTGTAATTCTCGCTCTCCCCTCTGACATAAATGGCTGAGGACTACAGCTTCGAGATTCTGTTGAAGACCCATCACTGTTAGCAACGTCAGATAATCCACACCCACTGTCGCTCTTAGTGCGCATATCCAGGATTTCTTTATCTGTGCAACCACGGCGACGTGAATTTCTCACGTAGAAAACAAGAAAACTGACGAAATTAGAGGAATGTAAGTCGGATTCTGCAGAGAGCGAACACAGCAACATGCACTCTCGAACTACACAGACAGACCACTGAACAGCTGCGAGAAGAACAGGGCGGAAAGACAGCTGTGCGTGTACGCACGTCCGTAGCGCCCAGGAAGCTGTGACTCGGCGCGCCTCAACTCTGCCGGTGGCGCGGGCCGCGTCAACACTGCCCGTGGCGCCGCAGGGAAGAGGCGAGGCGGCGCGTGTCCAGGGGAGGCGTGGCGAGCTGACGAGGCTGCCTCCGATGCACACCGTCTCCACACTGACCGAAGTTCGTGACGTGGAATGTAAACACTGAACGCAATTAACGACGTTTACCCTCTCATGTGGAAATTAAAATGCGATTTTTAATGGTTTGTTCACTGTTACTCTTCCCCATGTCCTCACAAATGTTTCATTGTCCTACCATGGCTCACTTCTCATGGGAGCTCTCTCGTGCGGTGAGTGTAACTACAACACCCCCCCCCCCACCACACACACACACACACACACACACACACACACACACACACACGCACACACCAAAAGTTTAGCCGTTCCCAGAACTCCTGAAGATAGACGTTCACTGTGGATATCGTATCACAGACGTCACCGAACCCATCCAGAAATGTAAACAACGATGCATGGGCAGCGCCTGGTAGACGGAGCGGGTCCGACAGCCAATCAGTTCCAGCCATTCCACCTGGAAGGAGGTACACGGCTCGTGTTGTATGTAGTTTCCCTTTGTGCTGGGAAGGGCTCTCAACAAGGGAAGTGTCCAGGCGTCTAGGAGTGAACCAAAGCGACGTTGTTCGGACATGGAGGAGATATAGAGAGACAGGAACTGTCTGACATGCCTCGCTCAGGCCGCAGTGGATGACCGCTGCCTACGGATTACGCGTCGGAATAACTCTCACAGCAACGCCACCCTGTTGAATAATGCTTTTCGTGCAGCCACAGGACGTCGTGTTACGACTCAAACTGTGCAAAATAGGCTGCATGATGCGCAACTTCACTCCCGACGTCCATCCCGAGGTCCATCTTGGCAGCCACGAGACCGTGCAGCGTGGAACATATGGGCCCGACAACATGCCGAATGGACCACTCAGGATTGGCATCACGTTCTCTTCACCGATGAGTGTCGCATATGCCTTCAATCAGACTGTCACCTGAGACGTGTTTGGAGGTCAGTCTGAACGACGTACGCCGCTGGTGGTCACGGAAGGCGCCGTAACGGCTGTACGATACGTGAATGCTATCCTCCGACCGATAGTGCAACCATATCGGTAGCATATTGGCGAGGCATTCGTCTTCATGGACGACAATTCGCGCCCCCATCGTCCAGATATTGTGAATGACTTCCATCAGGATTACGACATCGCTCGACTAGTGGCGAGCACGTTCTCCAGTCATGAACCCTACCAAACATGCCTGGGACAGATTGAAAAGGGCTGTTCATGGATGACGTGACCCCCCAACCACTCTGACGGAGCTACGCCGAATCGCCATAGAGGAGTGGGACCATCTGGACCAACAGTGCCTTGATCAACTTGTGGATAGTATGCCACGACGAATACAGGCATGCATCAATGCAAGAGGACGTGCTACTGGGGATTGGAGGTATTAAAATCTGGACCACCACCTCTGAATGTCTCGCTGTGTGGTGGTACATCATGCAATGTGTGGCTTTCGTGAGCAATAAAAAGGACGGAAATGATGTTCATGTTGCTGTCTATTCCATTTTTTCTGTACAGGTTCCAGAACTCGCGAAACTCAGGTGAGGCTAGACTACTTTTGGTGTGCGTGCGTGCGTGCGTGCGCGCGTGCGTGCGTGCGCGCGTGCGCGCTCGCGCACTTCAAATAACTGACATCGTCAGTTGAATCAAGATTATTTCGTGAGATTAACGATTCTTCCCTTTGACTTTTATTGAAGTTAGAATTTTGCCTCGTGTAGGTTTTTCAGAGGCATTTATTTTATACAGAGAACTTATGACCAAAACGTCTGTGGCAAAAAAGAGTGAGTAGAATGGGAAAGCAGTCCAAGTAGCAAATTTTTGCATTTTATTTATTTGATGACTAATTTCGGGCCGAGACCCATTTTCAAATCATAGCATTTACGAACATGTCAATGTTCGTAGTGTATTTTTGAAACGTTCGGAAATGTCATTTCCGATTATGTTACGACGATTTCAAAATGCGTGTCGGCCCGAAACTGGTCATCGAATGAATAAAAAGTAAAAATTTGCAACTTGGGCTGGTTTTTTATGTACTGATGAATAGTAGTTGTTGCCCTATGGTACTGCAGCATGCTGGAAGTTCGCAAAAGAAAATGTGTTTGTAAGGTGCGGTAGCTGCTGTTAATTTTTTCCAGAGGAAATCTGTTTCTCACATGTATAACACTCCAGAATGATTGCAGCTTGCCGTACTTCAGACATTTGGTGGGTGATTTGATAAATGTAATCGATACCTCTTGACCAGCTTTTTCCACTCAACACTGATATGGGTTCTGACTTTGAGACACGAACAGGTTTTAAGTAGTCCTTTAAGGACTGCATGGTTTTCGGAGGTTGCTGGTTAGAGTGGGGAAGCAGAGCCACTTTGCCGGAGGACAGGAGAAAGTGTGTCTTTTTCAGCAGGAAGGCCGTCCTGGTTTTTAGTCGGGCGAAGTGTCTCATATGTTACTTACAATGCAATAGTGTTGCACAATCGCAGATCCCCGACTAAGTGCATAATGAAATGCATCGTATGTGTCAGGATGGGCACTGACTGTTGTTGTGAGTGGTTCTGCCCATTAATCACTTCACGATGTCTGCATACAGGGGGAAAAAAAAGACGAAAACTGACGTTTGATAGACACACAGCCGTCCATTTATGTAGCCTCACAGTTGCATTTGTGTGCGCTGGTGACGTGATGACGTTCAGAGGGAGCACATGGTCGTTTCCTTTCAGCTCTGCAGGAAGTTTCAGTATAGTAATGCAAAGTCTATAGTTACCGCCGATGGATGATATATTGCTCATAATTACGGACTCGCTATGTATTACCCGAGTTGTTTACGTGTGAGAGCAGCAAGGCCCTTATATTTACTGGAGAAACCAATCAGTTAGTCCCTTAAAAGATAGTGTGATTCTTCCTCCTCCCAAACTGAGTCTCACTTATCTACACCCTTGAAACGACTGAAGTGCATGGCAGTGGGTACATCCATCGTATCACTTACTAAAGTGCGCGTCATTTATGTTGGCGGCCGAGTTTAGGTTCATTCTGCGCATCTGACGTCACAAAATAGTCAGCCAACGAACAGAGAACGTTGCCAGATCCCGACTGCAGTGCAGAGCATGGACGAGTGTCTTCAGTTTTAGAAACGTTCAGTCATAAATAAAGTAACTGAACGAAAGCAAGGTCTTGATAGCAGACTTTCTTTTATAGAAAGTTTGGAAAAAGCATTGTTTGTACCAATTGCTTCATATTCTATTAATTAAACCAAACAAGCAATAAGACTCCTAGTTCAGGCGATAGCAAGGAAACGTGTTTGTTTCAATCTCACGAAGCGCTTTTTCGCAATAAAGAACAGCGGTAATTGTTTATTTCCAATTGTACTTCGACGAAGCGTCAATAATTCATAGTCATACCAACATTGTTTGTCAGTATTTTGCGTGACGCTTTAGACTCCTCATGGCGTGCTCTACATAGATGAGTTGCGTTAGCGCAACGGGTAAAGTGTTGGGTTTCTACGTGAAAGGTTACGAGTTCAAACCTTGTGCGGTGCTTAATATTTTCATTATTCAAATTGAAATTTATAGTGCTTTGTCTCTTCATTAACCCTTTCGCTGCTGCAGACACGTGCTCCCCGCATTCCGCGATGTGCGCGATTTTGTCATCACTGCACTGCTCGCCTGTGCAGACACATGGTCTTCCCACTGCTTTGACACACTTATCATTCTATTTCACAAAAACTATTTGCTCCAAAAATTAGATTTTTACACGTCTTCTTGACTGATACCTTCCCCCCATAAATTACTTAATTTTGTTTCGATGTCCAACGCAGTTTTTATGCAGCATTAAATGTAGTAAACCATTGCACGAAATTTTGAAGAGTTTGCACAATAACTGGGTTGAACATCGAAACAAAATTGTCATTTATGGGGGGAAGGTATCAGTCAAGAAGATGTCAAAATCTAATTTTTGGGCCAAATAGTTTTTGTGAAATCTAATAAGTGTGTCAAAGCAGTCGAAACACCATGTGTCTGCACAGGCGAGCAGTGCAGTGATGACAAAATCGCCCATAGCGCGGAATGCAGGGAGCACGTGTCTGTAGTGGCGAAAGGGTTAATGCGGCCGTGGTGGCTTTACTTCATAAACTGCGCGCTCCCCCCTAAACGTAAGCTTGCGTACTGTACTATGGCGCTGCTTCTCTTAGCGCGTGCGTCGTGTGCAACTGGCAACGCAGCAATCTCCCGTGTCTGGGCGGGCATGCGCGAGCCGCCAAGATAAAAGAATTGAACTATAGGACTTTTTCATGGTCCATTCACGTTCAGGGGTGTGTGAAGAATCATTAAAGTGCCTCTGTGTGTGTGCAGTAATCAGTCTTCGTGATCTGTGCGAGAGCAATAAGAATGGAGTTCTGATGTATTCGCACAGTCAGGATTTGACGTTGGTTCTACAGACTTTCTAAATGTGCTTTTATGGAATATTGTCTCCTCCAGAAATAACCTGCACTCAGTGCAGTCCTTAGCTCCTCGAAAAGCATGCAGAATGGCAAAATTCTGGACTGATGTAACAATTGCGGCATTCCAATAAACCTTGAAAACAAAAGTCAGTGAAATCACTCACCCAGACGCAGTATAGAAACATTCCTATAATGCATATAATGTCTCGTAATCAGCACGAAACACGCCGCGCAGTGTTTGCGTACGAAATAAAATGTTCACATGCGAATATCTCCTAAAATAAATCACTCACAAATCTCTAGCTTTCACAAAATATTCAGTACTGTAGTCGCTCTTTGTCAACGACAAGAGAAGCAATAAAACGCGCAAATTTCTTTATTTTGGAATAAACTTAGGCGTTTACCAGAAGATGGCTCCCGAACGACTTAATAGACTCCTAGATCGGAGGCACAAAGCCATACTCGTACGCACGGGATATGCTTAACTCCTATTGGCTAATAAATTAAACAACCAATCAGATCATTTCGAGCACTTGTACACTTCAGGTATTTTTAATGTCAGCCAATCAGATTACTGCAGGTCATTTAGACGAGAAATCACGTAATTCCGAAACTAAATAAAATTAAACGAAGACAAAATTAGATTCCATTCCGCAACATAAATTACTTACAAATTTAATACGCAACGCCCCTTCTGGCTGCCTTTTACAAAACCAAACAAAGTCGGACATACGTCACAAATTCCACTATTGTACAAGAAATGTTCTCACACATACATTTACTTAATTTCCATAAAATTTCAACGTATCTCGTCAGACCCTGCAAAACACTTCGATAACCATAACACAATGAAATAATAATTTTCCAAAGTACTTTCTATTTAGTCAGAAATCTGTGGTAATGAAACGAAAGGAAATTCCAGACAATTAGATCTTATGGACCTGTACTTCTGGTTGTAGTTTCAATTGATGCTATAGATGAATCCATCACAGTCGTCCCTTGCGTAAGAATTTATATCTCCGAAAGTACTGAAGTTATTCACTTGAAATCAGCTGGGCCAGCGTGAGAACCAAAATTCTGCTCTCCTCCCAGCTCCGTGGTAAGCTACGCTTTCGATGTAAGATGACAATTCGTAATAATTAGCTACATTGCAAACCCAGAGAGTGGTTGAAAAAGTGTTCATATAGCTGACATGGCCAGTTTGATCTGGTTGTTTCGTTAAACTGATAAAACTGACCGAGTGAGTTAACAGTTGATCAGCCACTCACGTCTTGCTGCATCAGTGACCTGCTGTCATCCGTGTACTGCTTGCCGTGGAGTGCATCCTTCGTTGGACCAAACAGACGGAAGTCGGAAGGTGCGAGATGCGGGTTGTTCAGCTGTGAGTGATCCATCGGTCACCTTGAATGAGAGCACGTTCCCACATCGCAGCAGTCACAGCCGTCTGCAGCTGACCGACACGTGGAGGTCGGCCAGATATGCACAACCTTGCTGCGACGATGACGCTGCTAGGCCGGGCGTTGATCACCAGTAAGCTCCTCTGACGATGACAGACACATCGCACTACGACTCGCGGTGCTTCTGTTCACTGCCAAATCTCCTCAGACGTTCTGCAAGCGGGTATGAAGATCTCCGATGCTACGGTTTTCATCCGAAAGAAACTCGGTGACAGCTCTCTGCTTCGGTCGCAACTCCTTTACGGACGCCATTTTGGAGGCTACATACGGTGCTGTCAGCTGTTGGAATTCCATGAAGCTGTAGGGGCTGAAGTGGGAATATTCCACGATGTCTCACAAATTTCGCATTTTTCCCACAGAAATTGGCCGAGAAAAAAGTGTAGCGTTGCAGATCGAATGCCCCCGTAGTTTTATAATTAGCTCAGTTGGATGATGATTATGCTTACGTATTTTAATCTGGGTCCTTGATCTTGGTGTCGCTAGATTCTTCACAATGCCTGTCTTCTTCTCAGCATCTGGTAGCAAGAAATGCGTGTCTTTCAGAATAGCTCCTGCTTAGATTTCTCCCTGAGGTCACTGGAAATTTGTTTAATATCGTTCTCGGCCGAAAACAGTAACATCTTATTGATATCTGAGCTGCTATCAATCGCACAGTGAAGCTGTTACCACAGCCAGGACAGACACACAGCCAAACCAGTTACAGAAGTACTGGCTTGCACGTCAACTAGTTCCGAAAATGACGAAGAGATTAAGGAAATGCTTTTTGAGAGAAAAGAAATTGGGCAGATCATTAAACGAGATGAAAACTAGTAATGAGTCACTCGAAATCGATAGGCACAATACGAGGCGGAAGTAAGTTGGAGGAGAAAAGAACTGAAGTAAGGGAATGAAAGGGGAAGCTGCCTGGCAGAATTTTGCACAGAGCGCAATTTAACCACTGTTAACAGTTCGTTAGAATCATGAAAGACAATTGTGCACATGTTAGGAGTCAGAATGCATCTCACTATTTGACACACACTATATAGTCCTAATATTTACTATTACTTAACAAATAAAAATGTGCTCGGATGGAACCCTGCTTCTCTCATAATGACTCTGGTAATTGCGAATGTCCATTCCAATCAGCTGGAAATTTTTTTCCTGAAGCAGAGATTACGAGTTGCAATTTGCATTTTAATCAACGACGTGGAAAGAAGTCCCCTCTTAAGAAAAACGTAGAAAGACATTGTTATCTAACAATCTATCCGGAGTACGATATATTGTCTTAGAAATATTGGATCATTGTTGGCTGTCTATTCAGAAAATACTGTCTGAAAAACTAGTTTCGTCGATTATTTATTTCTGGACCAGTTGGTTGATACAGACCAGATGCCATCAGAGATGTGGAATTACAGTGGAAGGCCCCATCACATCGAAAACGCCTCTGAGGGGTGGAAGAAAGTGATCTATTAATATCAAAAGCTCAGGCAAATGTTTACTCATTAAAAAAAAAACTTCGAGAGGGCGTAGAATGCTTTTGCTGATTAATTTCTAATTTGGATGGAAAAAGAATAGAGAAGTCTGCAATTCATACTGATGAGGCGACTGTAAATATTCCAAATTGATGGCACCGTGAAATCGTTTGACTTTTGTGACCCACACACGGAAATTACACTGTAGAAGAAAACATCACCACCATTGGAAATCATATAAATATTGAAAAGTAGTTTAATGCACGTCGTACTCATTGGAAAGCTTGTAAACAACTTTAATGATGGACGAAATGAAACCACTTCCTCATGGTTTTTCTGGGAAATGACACACAGACAGCTAAATATCTGTTGCAAATTGGAACATTCGGTAACGAAGACTGGTAGGGCTACCTTAAAGGTCATGCCTCTTCTAGGGCACCAGCACGGCACTCCTATTGAGAGAGACTCTATGAAGAAAAACTTGTGTGGGTGGGCAGCAAACAAAACCGGTGCAGAAGACACAAATGACAAGCAGCCACATCCACTCATTCGCCCTTAGTCTGCAGACCTGCTGCAGACCACTGCACGGTGTGTGGTCGAACCACTGTCCTCCCGAATGAGAGCCCAGAGTGTCTCACCGCCGCGCCCTGCATATCCAGTCCACTACTTGCATTTCACACACGTTTCTCTGCCGGTTACATGGCGCAGACACGCACGAAGATTGTCTCCAAAATATGCTGAAGGTGATCGGGACCATGGCTCTCTGTCTACTAATAATTCACACGCGATCCCGCTCAGTATCTTGGCAAATTTGTGATTACCTAGAAAACCGTTTGAGTGAAAGAATCTGCGAAAGCTCAGTGTAAACTAGTCGCATTGTGAGTGTCTCAAAAAAGTAGAATACTACACCACTGATCTCCGGATACATTAAAGATTTATAAGACAATGACGTCTGTTTCTTAGACGAGGAACATGTCGATGCTCAAAGACTGTACAGAAATGTAAACGGCTTTACAGCTTTTACCGCTATGTTTAATTACATGCAGCACCATTTGGATGTAGGAAAATACGGTAACAATACCTGTAAACAACAGTAAAAAGTCGTTCATTATGCGATTACAACGCCAGTGTCCAAAGTTTTGAGCCTATAACATTGAGTGCATACATGGAATGGGGAGGCGAAAACACAAAGCGATGTAAAACGGAAGCAAATGTACAACTAACTAATGAGGGATGGGGAAGGAAGACTTGGGTTGGTCGGGTGGCTTCCAGAAGCCTGTAGTGTACGTGTTGGCCTGCGACCCTGCGCTGACCTCCGGCGCTACGCTCTGTACAGCACTGCCTCGGCGTCTCGATCCACGTCGACCTGGCGTGACAGAAGCCTTCGGACGAATTCTTAGGCACTCTGCTAGCACCATAACGATCCGGCAGAGCTCTTACGCTGGTGGAATGGAGATGCTGATTCGGCACGTTTCGAAAAAAGTGGACGCCGTGCTCGCGAAACCCACTTGTGTGAATTTCGGAAACCGGTTTACACTGTAGTATGTGGAACTATTTCACTGACTCCGTCGTTTGCCCCCACATACGACCAGGAGAGTAAAGAGTGATGTCGGAGCTGTGATAGAGCTTAGTTTGGTTTAGCCATGACGTATCTGTCATGTAATAAGTATTCGTACGTTCCGTGGGGCAAAGATGCTATACAAACACGTCCACGCCAAAAGGAGATACAAATATATATTTGTGCGAAAGTTCCACAACACATGTTCTGGAAATGGAGACAACGAGTTTCATTCCTAAACTGCTCAACCTGGAAATACCTTGGTACACCATAGCTTGCAACATTCGGATAAAATGGCGACATGATTTAAGATTGTATTATGCAGCATTCTTTACCACGGAGGTGGGCGCTGCATCTTTTTCTGAAGAAAGAAGACGCAGATATCGATCTGTTCAAAGGAGAGTTAAAGATACCAATGAATTTAGACTTACAGTGGTTCAAAACGGTTCAAATGGCTCTGAGCACTATGGGACTTAACATCGGAGGTCATCAGTCCAATAGAACCTAGAACTACTTAAACCTAACTAACGTAAGGACATCACACACATCGATTCCCGAGGCAGGAATCTAACCTGCGACCGTAGCAGGCACGCAGTTCCGGATTGAATCGCCTAGAACCACTCGGCCACGGTGGCCGGTCACGTTTAATCGTGCCTACCGTGAGACATTGACCGAGGAAACCGATTTCTGCATTACATGTGCATTGCTTCTGATGAGGTGTCACGGATCTGAGGAACCTGAGATAAGGAGGAAGAAAATATTTCTCAGAGGTGCCACGAGCTTGGATTTAAATATAAGTCCTGTAACTTTAGTGCTGAAAGAAGTTTGTTGCTTTGCCATTATTTTGCTATGACATATATAAACCATCTTTTGACTGAGAACGATAACATTTTTAGAAGGTGAAAGCAGTCTATCATAGCACCACGCTGGTAGTTATAAACCTTAGGTGGTCACAAAGCAGTACGGACCCTTGTCATTTTAATGAAACTGGTGACGTTGCAATTGATTCAGGGTGGACAACACTCACCAGCTGTTGTTTCATTTCGTACAGGTCTGCATGCGCCTCGTACAAGTGTTGAGGGTGCAGTGTGAGGGCTGCTCAGTGGCACTGTGTTTCAGGACCACCCACCATGTCGGCAGTTACGGAGGTTCAGAACACCACAACCGAGGCCCTGGCCGCCCTGGTAGACGGGGGTGAAGACGGCCTGGTGACGCTGGTGGCGGGCGAGACGAGGGTGGCGGCTCACAGGGCCGTGTTGGCAGCCGCGAGCCCCGTGTTCGCAGCGATGTTCGCGCACGACATGCTGGAGGCCAGCTGCGGCCAGGTGAGCGTCGACGACGTGGAGGGCCCTGTGCTGAGGCTCCTGGTGGCCTACACGTATACCCTGCAGGCCCCCCAGCTGCCCGACACGGCCCACCAGTTGCTGGCAGCGGCAGAGAAATACGGCTTGTCGGCCCTGAAGGCTGCCTGCGAGCGGCAGCTGATCTCGCAGTTGGCCGTCGAGACCGCAGCGGCGACGGCCGTCACGGCAGTGAGGCACTCGTGCCCGGACGCCACCAGGGCTGCCGTCGCCTTCATAAAGGACCACCTGCAGGTGATTGCCACGCGGGGCTGGGCGGACGCTCTGCTCGAGTACCCGCAAGAAGTCATTGAAGTCTGCAGTATGCTCGGTGAGCCACCAGCAGAAGCCAGGTAAGCATGATTCCCTTTTTGGCAGTGCTAGTGTGAATTTGACGTCGTCCTTGGTTTGTTCGCTGCCTTGGTTTGTTCGCTGCCTTGGTTTGTTCGCTGCCTACATAACATAACACCTTAATGTCATCTACTTTCTGATCGTCGGTCACGATGCTAAGTCTCTCGCTGTTTTCACTTCTTCTGCTTCTTATCAATTTCGCCTTTCTCTGATTTACTCTGATTCCATATTCTGTACTAATTAGACTGTTCATTCCATTCAGCAAACCCTGTAATTCTTCTTCACTGTCACTGAGGGAATCAGTCATCAGCAAATCTTACATCATTTCACCATAAATTTTAATTCCACTCTACAATCTTTCCATTATTTCCGTCATCGCTTCTTCGATGTATAGATTGAACAGTAGGGGCGAAGGATTACATCCCTGTCTGACATCCTTTTTAATCTGAATACTTCATTCTTGGTCTTCCACTCTTACTTTACCTTTTGCCTCTTGTACATATTGCAAATTACTCGACTTTTCCTATAGCTTACATGTATTTTTGTCAGAATTTCTAACATCTTGCACCACTTGATATTGTTGAACGCTTTCTCCAGGACCACAAATCCTATGAACATCACGGAACTTCAATTTTCTTTTCCATTCTCCTGTGTATTATTTTTGTCAGAAACGTGGATGCTTCAGCTGTTAAGCTGATTGTGCGATAATTCTCACACTTCTCTGCTCTTGCAGTCTCCCAAATCGTGATGATTATATTTCTCTCAAAGTCAGATTGTATATTGCCAGACTCATACATTCTACACACCAGTGAGAATAGACATTTTGCAACCTCCCCCAGTGATTTTAGAACTTCTGATTGAATGTTGTCTATACCTTATGCCTTCTTTGATCTTAAATTTTCGAAAGCACTTTTAAATTTCTGATTCTACTCACCAATATTTTCCATACCGACTCCTGTTTGTTCTTCTGTCACGCCATCGGACAAGTTGTTGCAATCAGAGAGGCCTTCAGTGTACTCTTTACAACTATCCGATCTCGCCTCTGTATTTAACACTGGAATTCCCATTGTGCTCTTAATGTTACCACGCTTGCTTTTAATTCCGTGGCAGATTGCTTTGACTTTTCTATATGCTGCGTCAGTCGTCCCAAGAACTATTTCTTCTTTGATTTCTTCACATTTTTCGTGCAGCCAGTTCGCCTCAGCTTCTCTGCACTTCCTATTCATTTCATTCCTAAGTGACATATTTCTCTCTTACTGAATTTTCCTGAATATTTTTGAACTTCTTTCTTTGATTGATCAACTGAAGGATTTCTTATATTTTCCATGGTTTCTTCGCAGTTAGCTTCTTTGTACCTACGTTTTTCTTTCCAACTTCTGTTACTGTCGTTGTTAAAGATATCCATTCCTCTTCAACTGAACTACCTATTGAGCTGCTTATTATTGCAGTATCTGTAGCCTCAGAGAACATAAATCTCATCTCTTCTTTCCTTAGTACTACTGTATTCCACTTCCTTGTACATCGATTGCTCCTGACAAGTCTCGTAAAATTCAGCCTACTCTTAATCACTGCTAAATTGTTAAGAGTCTATATCTACTCCTGGGTATGCTTTACAGCCCAGTATCTGATTTCAAAATGTTCGCCTGACAATAATATGGTGTGACTTTAAACCTCCCATATTTTGATTCTTCTCCAAGTATACCCCCTCGTCTAGTGATTTTTGAACAGACTATACCAGCTATTAAGAGGATAAATTTACTGTAGAACTTAACTAGCCTTTCTTCTCTCCTATTCCTTATATCAAGTACATATTCTCATGTAACCCTTTCTTTTACTCCTTCCTCTACGATTACATTTCAGTCCCTCCATGACTGTTACATAGTACTGAATTACCTGTTCAATATCCTCACTTTTTCTCTCTCTTCACCTTCAACTTGCGACGTCATCATGTATACCTGAACTATGCATGTTGTTGGTTTGCTTTTGATTCTCACGAGAACATATCTATACTCACTTTCTGCCCTGCCTTTCTATTGATACTGAATCCTACTGCTGTTGCTACTACCCTATTCTCATGTGACCAGAAATCCGTTTCTTATTTTAGGGCTTCCCAACCACATTCGAACTCCTCACTTTCCAGCTCCCGAATCATAGAATGTTATCCTTTCGTTGGTTACTCAACCTTTTTTTCGTGGTCACCTCCCTCTTGGGCCACCTCGCCTGCTAGTTTGAATGGGGGACTAGCCTTTTGCCAATAGAGAGGCCGTTATGGCTCTTTTTGAATCACATGCCACATGTCATGTTGATGCACGTTATGTATCTTTATGCAGTGGTTTACATTGCCTTCTGTATCCTCACATTGTTGATCATTGCCAATTCTTCCTCATTTAGGACCAGTTTCCGACCTCAAGGGAAAGAGAGTGCCCTGAACATCAGTCGGCCCCTCCGCCCTCTCTGGAAAGACTGTTGGCTGAAAGAGGGTGACACCTTATGCTGGATGTCTTCAGACACCAATGCTGATTATTCTTATTCAAAATTTAAGTGATGGAGAGGTTCGAACCTGGGACTGAGGACTTCCCTGATTACTAAAAAAGATGATACCCCTAGGTGACAGGCCCCAAAGAGCAGGGTATGACTCCCTGAGATCCAGTAAAGCAGGAGCTATGAGCACTGGGGCTAGTGCACACTGGGGGGAAACAAGAAGAGAATAATCCAGCCAGCACAATAACATTGTCACACACAATGCTGTGTCTTACAATCACATTTCCTTCTCGTCTCTGTTCAGCTATCGCCCTGAATATTTTCCGTGCATTCCCTTTCACTAAACAGACAGGCAATCTCTGCCCTCCTGCCTTGTTTGAAGTTCTCCGTGGCGTTACCAAAGGTCGTCCAGGGAATGCCATCAGGTTTCCTGCAACTGGGATACAGCAGATCATATTGTCTGTCCACCTACAGGTGTAAGACATATCTCCCACAATGTTGTTGCCTCTGTCTCTTAGATACATTTACTCCATATAAGTCTATTTCGTTTCCTTTTCAACTTTTTTTAAATCCATATTCAATAGACTACAGGTTACTTCACAAGTTGGAACCATTGTCCATACACGGTCTAACCCATTTTTTTCTTTTAATGGTGGTCTGTACTGCAAACTGCTCAACAAGAAAATTGTTTAAGAAACACATCACCACTGCTATCTTTTCAAGGAATCGAATTATGAAGACGTTAGATACATATAGTCCTATTTGCTTTACTGAAATGCAAATTTTGAATATACTCTCCATAAATTTTATAGCATAGCTCTTGTAATTCTTGTCCATCTTCTTCATTCCCTCAGGCTCCACATCAAACAACCCCTGCATATCCAACAGTAAGTTGATGCCCCAACTTATCAGTTTGTTTCCCTATCACTGTCTCTCTCTCTCTCTCTCTCTCTCTCTCTCTCTCTCTCTCTCTCTCTCTTCCTCCAGTGATATAATTCAGCATCCATATATCAGTTTTCAGATTACCTCACAACCAAAAGTAGCAGCCAGTTGACTTTAACTGCTTCTAAATTCTGTCTGATAGTTGTTCTGTCAGGGCAGCAAAATTGTTTGCCCTTAAGTTTGGGATTTGGTTTGTGCTTCATTTTGAACAATTTGTTTTGCATCTTAAGCTACGCCAGTGGGGAATATAGCAGAAGTAGTGCAGAAAAAGACCAGTTAATTGGTGGCACAGTCACATTGACAGGCTGGTGTTGTTGGCACTGAGTGTTCTGTTGCCCCAGTGGACAGTCCCTCAGCTGTACCGCCTGCAGTGAGCCCCTGTGTGAACACGCCCACCCACACAGTGTTTCTCTGTGCAGCTCGCCGACCGCCGCAGGGGGCGGGTCCATCCCCAACTCTGACCGTCAACCCCGCAGCGGCCACAGCCGAACTCCTGCTGCAGCTGCGCCTCCCATGTCTGCCCGACACACCCCTCCACCTGATGACGCAGCCGTCTCGCGCTTCCGGTGAGTTGTGTTACCACACGTGCCGAGGTCTTACCCTCACAGTACTGCTTATTTTGGCATTAACCAGCCAATATAGTAAATAAAATAAAATACAGATTCCTTCAGTTTTTGGATAGAGGTTACAGCTGCCAATAAACGTTACTCCTTTCTCACTTTTTTGGCTATGATATTTTGTAGATTGAGCACATATGCAGAAGATTTCTCATTCTCTGTATTTGCCGTGAGAATTACGTTCAGTTCAGAGTCACTCAACTGTAGTTATGTAGGAAGTGTCGCATACAAATCATACCCATTCCCAAAGATTCTTTATATATTCATGTGTTGATTCTAGATTTTGTTTCTAGTGATTGTGTGTCTTACAAATTGATTCTGAATTAAATGGGTGTGGAAACGGGATTTTTCACACAATTCCACTCAACATAACTTATGTGAATGGTTGTAGATATAAGTTATTGAAGACACTCAGGAAGAAATGGCGAAAAAAAGGTAAACAGAAATACAAGTAATAATGACAAAGTTAATATTTAGTACCGGAATGAGGATACAGCTTGTTTTGGGTATGTCTTAAAATGTCATTCGAATATTCCTTAAATGGTTCTCTGGTCAGTTACATCTGTAGTGACTGTTGAAAATCTGTGCCGCACTGGAAGAGGAACCCAGATTTGCTGCTTATTGCAGGCAGTCTCCTTGAGCAGTAGGCTGCTTGAGCACACCTCCACTCAGCTTCTCATCTACACTTGCACAAGAGTTTATCCCAGGGGACTTGTGGGAAGAGTAGCAAAAGGGAAATCGAATCGGTGGATGTGTTTATCTTACTGCAGAGGATGTACATGAGAACCTCTGGTGGTGGTGTCTGCAAACCATGGGTAAAAAACATCATCCACAATGGTAATTCCATCTACGCCAGCAAACGCACTCAGCTGCTCTCGATAAGTGAGAAATGCTATGGGTGTGGCTGAGTGGAGATGCGTACAGCACTGTATGGCTCGTCACTCGTAAACAAACTCCTGCAACTGATGGATGATGGAGGTCACCAGGTGTCATGATTAGTACATTCTGTCATGCTCGTCCAGTTACGTTTAAGTGCGCACCAGTAATGTGGTGTGTTATCGTTAAGTCACTCTTCTGGTGCTTTAAAAGTTCCTGTATAGCTGCCTTAGATATTTTGGATCCATCAGGTAGTGTAATGCCTGTATCCAAGAAACGGTTCCGTAATAACTTTAACAGGTGTGGTACATCGAAGAAAACCCATACATTCTTGGTGTCATCTGCTTGATTTACGAAATAAATTCTCTCTGTATCGACAGACAGTTCCTTCCAAACTTTTATATTTTTTCCGCCCATATCACACGTCACAGCAACAACACCGATTCCAGATTCCTCAACTGCATTAATGATGTTCTGAAGCAAATTACTGGTCATCACAGTGTCAAAATCATAGTAAACTGGTTGTTTCCACTGCTTACACAACCCACGTATCGTGCAAACTTGTACATTGGAATGTGGTCCGACTACTATGTCTTCAGACGAACCGTAACATATGCGGCCATCAACATTGATTACGTGAAATTTCAGAACGGCTAGTCTCTCCTGAGTAGTAAAAGTGTGTGACTTGGTTTTCAGTAAACACAGGATATCTTCAAGAATACCAAGTCTGCATTTAAATTCCTTCGTCCATTTCTGAAGGGTTGCCCTGCACGGCAAAGGAATTTTTCGCTTTAGCAAATAAGTGTATGCTTTAGGTGACAGAGCTCTGAAAGTAAATGCATGGGCAATGTCCTCTGAATTCCACTTTACCCTTTCATTTTCATTTAATGGAGATGTTATTTGCGCTGGTGTAAAACACTTTGACAATACACTATTTATACTTTTGTGCAATTTGACTTTTTCTTTCGCGTCAGATGACTTTTCTGCCCGCTTCAACGAAAGAACACGTCAGAGATCGCTCGTTTCACTTCGTAAGGCTGCATCACATTTTCTTAGTGCCGCTTGTTTCATGCATTCGGTTGTTTAAAAATTCAATCTCGGCACTCAGTTCCTTAATTTCCAAATCCTTATTCACTACTTCAGTGGGTTCATGAACGCCTTTCAGTCCAGTGCCATTGTTTTGTTGTTAACGGAGGATGCTCCTCACTGGATGAGCGTTCCCTTTCCCTGGAGGTTAATTACAGCCTTTACAAAACATTCTTTTCCTTGTTAACCCATAATCAACTTTCACTAGTGGCCTTACCTACCTAATGTGTACTTTCGACTTGATTTTGTAATCGATGAAATAAAATCACATAATTGTCACCTGCCTTACTGGAATTATTGTAGCCTATGGAAATTTTTGCAGGAAATGTTTCTCCCACCTGAGCAGCTGTGATCTTCTAAGAGTTTAGGTTTCACCAATACTAGATCATACAAAAAAACTTGGTGACAAGTATCAATCAAACTTTCAGAACGTTCTCCTGGTACCTTTGTTGTATTAATAACTGCAGTAGTGTGGTATTGTGTCAAGGAAAGTTAATTATTTTCTAGTTCTTTATTTTTGTGCTAGGGGCATATAATTTTACTAAGAGAAGCGATGTATTTGATTTATAAGGAAATCAATCATAGGCAGTCACTGTTGTTCTGAGAATGGGTCCATTGTTGTTCTCGAAGTGGATTCCTTTTGTTATAATTTCTGAAGAAATTTATTTTTTACTTTGAGGTGGTACTAAGCAGCTTTGTTTATGCAATGTAATGTTTTTTTGAAGAGGTCATTCATTATTGTAGTTTCTTCTGTTACTATTAACACCACCGGTCATTGCAAAGACGAGACTTGTCTTCAGTAAACGTAGCTTACGTAGCACAGATAATCCCTCCAGATAAATTCCAGGTGGTAAAAGGCGGCCTAAAAAAAGTATTGTGCAATTGCGTAAGAAAGTCCATAATTTTTTCTATGTAGCGTACTACATTGATGCATATTGCCTAAAAGGGCCACCCATAATTTTACTGAAACAAGTAGATTCATGCATAAGATCATAGAGATTTTGTTTTACATGTTCTCATACAGGTTGCAATAAGTTTAGTTATCAGCCATAATTTTTTATTGGAAGTTATAAATTATTCTTGGAGTGACTTACTGAATGTTGTACTCTTGACGGTCATGAAGATTGTTGTTGAAGCCTTTGAAATTGGTGCACAAAGTATTTTGTGCGTGTATGTGGTAAGTTCGCTGAACAAATCAAATCAGAAAATAATTTTCTCATTTTGAGTTGGTTTGTCTTGATGTGGTGGTTTACTAGTATGGCCCAAATGATTACTGGCAGACGTCATGAAATGTGACCAGTTAACCATCATACAACACTTTAATTCAATAGCAAATATTGCGGAATAAAGAAAGAAGTAATTTAGTGTTAAATGTCCTATCGAGCGCAAGACCATAAGAGACAAAGCAGAATCTACAGCACTCAAATGTGGGAAAGTAAATCGATAGTGGCATTTCAAGGGAAAGGTCACAGCATTTGCATTGATCAGTTTAAGAAAAAAAAAAAAGGAAAATGTAAACCAGGATGGTTGGGTGGACATTTGAGCCATTGGGCGTTAACGTCAAAAAAGAAAATGTTTGGTCCTTAGAATAAAATGTACAATCAGAGGCTAATGAGTCCTCAGAATGTAACAGTATGCATCTGGTGTGACAAAGGCCTTTTGTGCTAAGAAATTGTTCCCAGGGATATGTCCATAGTAGTAAGCATCCGTTGTATTCGTGGTTGTCTGCAAATAATTTCATTGTGTCATTTGAAATAGTAATATGTGCTCATAAAACCAAAGGTGAAAAGTAATTTTGATTTTTATCGCCTCTATGTGTCTTGTCAACAATGACGGGTGGTGTTGATTTCAACTGTCACACAAAACTTTTCAAGCCATCATTTCAAGTTAAGACATGTCACTCGTAGCAACTGGCAAAAAGGAATTCGATAATAAACATTTTCTTGTGTGCAGTCAACAATGATGAAGCATGCAGGCTTAGATTCCCACTCCACACAGAACTTTCCGTAAAGTTATTTCCGTTTCAGACATGTGCACATCTCGCTACAGCTAAACTAAGCAGATGTTTAATGTGTATTTGTGGTTAGAAAACAATGATAGGTGCTGGATTCAAATCCCAGTAAAGGTACAAAATACTTTCTCAACATTTCAGATTTTCATCCTGCTATATTTGGATATGTAATGTATTATTGCCCTTGGTTAACAATTCTATTGTTTGCTGGGTTTGAATCATCTAACACAAAACTTTATGCTATGTCATTTCAACATTTGCACACACATGCTTCCGTGTGGCCAAAATGATATTTAAGATCTTTCATACTTACTTAAGAGACAATAGTTGCTTAATTGTAATACAAATGTCTTAGTCATGTAATTTCAAGTTGAAACTTAAGTTTCTGGAATGTCATTTATTGCAATAAACTTGAGTTTACAAGTGTTGAAGACTGTCACCTGATTATACCAGGTTTCGTGATATTTACATTATCGTGACATTAGTCTGATTGTGGACTCGGTATTACAGATCAATTTCTTCAAGTATTGTCTTGTAGTAACCATTTTGTAGAGTGAAATGCCCGTACTGAAAAGAGATCGGAGGGACTGTAAGACTGTAACATTATGTGGGTACATACAAATTAGGTGGAGTGGAATTCAGGCCGTTTGTATAGATTTGATGGTGATAGTACCTGAGCTGACTTCTCCAGTAATTCTGTAATGGAGTTTTTGCAAATGTTGGGCATTGTATGTACCTTCTGGCTGTACTTTGTTTTGAACTACCTGTTGTATGGTGTTCAGTGACTGCCGTGGGAAGCTCGGGAGGTGCAGTTGATAGTTACTAGCTTACTGGTCATTCATTTGTATTAACGGGAGCCCTATCCCCATATTTGGCACATGTCGTCCATTAGTTGCCAGTGTGTGGATGGTCCCTCAGCAGTGCTGGCCATAGGGAGGCACCCCCACATCCCCACGAGGAAACGCCAGCCAGCTCACACCCTGCCTCTCTCTGTATGTGCAGCACACCAGCCGTTACGGAGCTGAGTACCACAACCAGAACCACCACCACCTCCGCCGCTGCCGCCACCTCTGCCAGCGCACCTCGCCAGACACCTGCTGCTGCGCGGCCCACGAGTACTCAACCTGATGAGGCCACTGTCTCTCAAATGCGGTGAGTTCCCTCAACACACACACACACACACACACACACACACCATTATATGGTAGATCAGACATAAATACTGAAAAGCCTCAGAACATACATTCATGGGTGGTGTCCTCAGGACTAGATCATAGTATCATGGGAGAGAGGTTAATTAAGAATAGGTTGGTAGAGAAAATAGCTATTGTCAACAGTTCAGTGACTTATTCTCATCAAGATCAGCAAACCAATGCCAACAATAATTCACGCAATGTGATCCACAGAAAATTTAGTGGCAGGTAGGGTATGAGTGCACTGAATGTGTAACACTGTGTCAAATGAGATAATTGTATGTTACTCTGGATGTATTCGAATGGTCTAGCAGAGGTCACACATAGACACACATTTATGAGAACATTTATGGTTCTCGTCAGGAATGAGACGGGAAAAACAACCCAATAATTTGCTATAAAGTTTCTGTTAGTAACAAAAAATACACTCTGCAAGCGCCAGCCAGAAGCAAACGTCAGCAGAGCCTTACCTTGTCAGTGTGTGGTCCACCTTGGTTCCCCCACTGCTGTAACAGCCAGTACCAGTAACCACAGACATGCGAAACAGAAACTCTGCCTCCTGTTGACAATGTGTCTATCTGTGTGAGCAACAGATTTACAGTGCCATGAGCACCCAGAATCCAGTCATTTGTGGTATGTGTTCCTCTCTCTGTCTTTCCCTTCAGTTTTTAACCTCAACAACTACCTGTAGTGCCACAGCAGTTATTCCCTGATGCCTTCAAATATAACTTACTATGCTGACCCTCGTACTTGTCACAGTTTTCCACATATCACAATATCCTCACCTGTTCTGCAGAGACGTTCCACAGTTCTTCTGTTATGAGTTCGCCTAGTGTAAACATCCTTCTATAGCACCGAATTTAGAATGCTCAGATTACCCTCTTGTTTTTTCCATAATCCACGATTAATTTTTATGCAGTACTGTGCTCCAAACATACATTAAGGGACATCCAACACAAATTAAGGCCTATCCTTGGTATTAGTAACTTTGTTTTACAAGGAATCTCCTGCTTTTCCATGCAGCTTCATTCCTTATAACGACCACGCTCTGTCCCTCAATGTAAATTAGCTTCATGTGTAATAGTCACTACAAGCAGTCTACTGTGTGGTCCTTAATTCTGATGTAAACTTTGCAACCAATGTTATTTCTGCTACTCCGCAATACTTTCCTCTTTCTTCCATTCATTAATCCTGATTTAGTGTTCATTCAACTATTTATTACATTCATAAACTCTGGTGATTCATTCGAACTTTCAGTGAACACAGAAATATCACCAGTGAATTTTATTAAACGAAATTGTTTTCACATTCAGTTTTAATTAAATTCCTGGACGTTTCTTCAATTCCACCAATGATTCTTCAGTGTTCATCTGAACATTTGTGGAGACTACCTGCATCCTTTTCTTCAATCATCTTTGATTCAGAGTACCAATTCTTGTTGATTATTGCTCATATTCTATGTTATCTGCTGTACCATATACGTACCTTTTAGAGAGAAAAAATTCACTGTTTCATGCTGTCAAATGTCATGTAAAGATCTACAAATCCAATAAATATCTCTTGATTTTTCTGACACATTCCTGCCACTATAAGGTTGAAGGTCGAGTTGACCTCCCTGGATCCATTACTCCAAATTTAGCATCCTCAAACAGATCATCAACTTTGTCTTCCATTCTTCCGGATGTTGTTATTTTTGTCAGTAAGTTGGATTCATGAGCTGTTTAGCTCATTGTGCGTAAGCTATCGCACTTACTAGCACTTGGTCACATCTGTAGTGTTTGGATGTCTCTTTCTGGCTGTCTGTTGTTATGATTTGTGTCTCATCGATTATATAGACAGACGTGAAAATTCATTTGATCACCATTCATTATCGCATTATCTAGAGACTCATAGAAGTTAAAATTCACATTCCATTCCTGTGTACTTCTGTATCCTATTTATTTACACACTGAATTCACGTAACAACTCTCTTAAAATTTACTTCACTCATTGTCATAACTAAATTGTGATCTGACTGTACATCTGGTCCTGGGTACACCTTAAAATCCAATACCTGATTCTATAATGTGTGTCTGGTTGTGATGTACTCCATCTGGAAATGTCTTTACCAACTAAAGCTCTGCCTCCCTCCTTAAGAGCTGAAAATGCCAAGATACCGAAGCAGCCATACAAATGTCACAGAACACAGGGCACAGCCTTGCAGCAAGTCAGCCATCCACATGTGGTGGAATGGTGCAGGAGGGCTCCTCCAAAGGGAGTGCTTGTAATGGCAACACCGACCACCATAAATGGCAGTCAGTGATTACATTAAACCTCCATGAGGAATTTTTGAGAAAGTTGTGACCGTGAGATAACGTAATGGGAACAGTATAATCAATCTGTTTGACTGGGATTCATTTCAAAACACTCCAGCAGAGTATAACCAACACTAAAAAGATGGGTGAGGAACAGATGTTCTCCAGCACAAAAGCAAGTCGTAATATTACATATTAATATGTGTTGTTGTTGTTGTGGTCTTCAGTCCTGAGACTGGTTTGATGCAGCTCTCCATGCTACTCTATCCTGTGCAAGCTTCTTCATCTCCCAGTACCTACTGCAGCCTACATCCTTCTGAATCTGCTTAGTGTATTCATCTCTTGGTCTCCCCCCACGATTTTTACCCTCCACGCTGCCCTCCAATACTTAATTGGTGATCCCTTGATGCCTTAATATGTCACCAGCCTAATTAGAAATTATTGTCAAACAATGTAATAAAGCTCAAGGCAGTGCTAAGGCTAACCTAACTTTCCTTAACGCCTACTAAACTCTTTCTTGATATCTGTTCGCACTAGAACACAGTAACCTAACCTTGCAGATAAATGTAGTACTAACTTGGAAGTCAGGACGATGTACCTTGAATGAACCAGATGCAGCAGTTAATACAACCGGTCACCAACACACATGATACTAATAGCATTACTGAACAGGGCAGAGCATGAAATGATTCTGATTTAAATTGGGGTTTATTATGATCATACTCTACAACATAATTGCTTCGTAGAGTTTCTCTATGCCATTACATGAACCAGCTTGCATTAAAATAGCTAACACAGTAAATATTTCTTTCTTGAGCTCAGTTTGAAGCAATTAAACAGAAAGCAAATCTAACTACAGTGGCTCTGGAGGGACCTTTGCTTTGCTTCATAAACCAACTAGCCTAGCACATGAGGGCTATTAAACTTTGATGGTTTGATGAACCATGCTCATTAACAAAACTACACAAGTGTGTATGGGAAATGGTGAGTATTGTCATGAATAATTATTTATTAAGTGAAGCACAACAAAATATAACTCTTCAAATAACAAATGTGCTTTGAAAAGCAGTCTTTTAACCTTCTCAAAATATGGTTGACTGTGCAAATGCCAAAACAATTTTAAATTCAAGTTCAAACACGTACTCATAAAATGAACAGTGATAAAGCTTTGTAATTCTGATCAAAGTGCATAATTAATAATCTTTTTTACTTCTATTCAATATTATTATTCTTTTAACTAACAACTTTACTATTTACTGGTACCTTTTTAAGTAAGGCAAATTATTTAAGAAAATGATTGCAGTTCGATTTAAAAACGCACTGGCAGTGTAGTATTTCTCAAACTATAAAACTGAACTTTAAACACAACTCCACACATCAGGAAGTAATCACAACTATTTCTGAATAGTCTTTTCATAATAAATTAGCACACTTGGAATTAAATTCACTAGGATAGGATTCCTGGTGAGGTTTGTGATTTGGGATAATCACAGGTGCAAGATAGAGCTTTTAGCAATACCGTGATTATTATTAAAATCAACCAAATTTCACAAATACCTGGTCCATTTACGGAGTGCCAAATATAAACATTTTGGTGGAAGGCTGGTGGCACTGGTGGCGTGATTTGCAGTGGCTGTTAACATGACGGCGATGTAGTCATGGCAGTACTGTTGGCCTCGCCCTGTTATAGATCTTCTGAATTATATTTTTGCAGGGCCGAAAACCGTGCCATTATACGTGGTATCACCAAATGCAGAATCAAAGGTGCATAAATAACGCTCTTAGCTCCTCTGCCTCAAAACTGCAAGAATATGAGCCACAATGTTCCGCTACTGCCAGTGAGATATTAACCACAGCACTGCTCAAGCCAGACTCCTTAGCCGTCGCAAGGGACAAGTTGCCGCTTGCGTGAACGACACCTTTTCCATTCTGCCAGGCTACTTCTGTAGCTGCAGGGATTCCCCACATTTTTTACATTCAACCCTGCATTCCCTAACTATGGACCAAGTCATTTACAGTGCATTACATAATAATCATTCCAGTAGTTATTTACATTAACAAGCTTAATTTAAACTTTGTTCCAAAAGTTCACATAACTGAAATATGTATACATTATCAAAGAATTTCCATGACAGATAAAACACTCTACATATGACAGATACAGCACTCTACATAAGCAACTCTACAAATAGAAACATCAATACAAAGTAGGTCAAAAATGGATGTTACATATGCCCCATGGTTCACTGAAGATTCCTGCTAGGCAAACATCAATAACACCTTAATGGTACCAAGCAGTTGAAAATAATAATCACTTCATCCAGAGTTGAGCATGAAAAGAATACATTAAAACACTATACACCCTATACACTTCATTACCAAAACAAGAAAGCAACCTTATTCAATTATGTACACCTGTCATAACTGACTCTCATATTGTGAAACAGAAAGTTGAGTAGTAAGCAAAATTTATCTGTATTGCCAAGAATATTGGGTAGCATTTTGTAAGCATTCAAGAAATGTAGGTATACACATACAAGTATACCCCCTACATATATCACAAGCAATTCGACCTTGTACATGCAACACATCCTATAGCGTGATTTTGAAGTTACAAAGGAGGAAACTATCAATGCTGATTCTAATAATAGTAGTCCATTCTTTGATATTTACATAAACAAACAGATTTAAACTGAACTTACTATTCGTTTCTTACTGCCTTTATTTGAAACACAGTCCCTCTTTGAAAACTGTAGCAAAACACATACAACACTAACAGATATGAAAATAAAATAATTTTGATACCTGCAATAGGAACTTGCACTGCATTTGACAACATTAACAAATTACATATTACATTAATCAATTGGCTGCCCATTTTGGGTTTTGGCAGTCTATTACAGACAGTTTTGTTTTGCCCCACTTTGGCAAGTCTTCTATGCTGCCCATTCTGTATTTAAGGCATTCCACATTTCTTTTCAATTTGACAACATTTGCTTGTAGCTCTATCAGTACAGGGTATCACAAATTTAGAACAGTTTTTAGAATCTGAAACTTCTAAGATAGTAACAGCAATTTTACATACGTAACCTTTTTATAAGAACATAAATTACAGTTAAATACAGTATAGTATCTTCATAAGATAGATACATTATTTCATCTACAGCATAATATACATTTTTAGTCTGATATGATTTCTTCATTTATTCATTCCTAGGTACATACAGTTTGAGATTCACTACATTATGGACATCAAGGAGCTTCTTCGACTCTGGGTAGATTAAATAGTAGGCATTGTTGTGAGGTGTGTCTTGTCCTGTGAATGGCCCATTCTATATACATAAATTTAGATATTTCGTGGTTAAGTTCACTTGATTATTCATGGGTCTTCAGAAGAACATAGTCTCCAATTTTGAACATGGCAAACTTCAGGTTGCTATTGTGCGTTTTAGATCTCGTTTCGGCTTTGTTTTTTCTTTTACCAATTCTTTCTTCTGGGCTAATCCCAAATCTGTAAACGGTGGGAACTCTAGTTTTTCCTCATTTAAACATTTGCTCTTAGTATTGAGCAGAATTTCCCCAAGTGTGAACTCAGTAAACCCATGAGGCAAGGTCTTCATTAAACTGTCAAATTCACATACAAATCTGCCCTACGCTCAGTGGTTATGGTGACAATAGGTCCTACATAACCATGCTATTTCCCTCGTATACTGTTCAACAGGGTTGCTGCCTGGATGGTAGGCCGCAATATATTTAGTTTCTACACCATTCTGCTGCATGCCATCTTTCCAGGTTTTGGAATTAAATTGGGGCCATTATTGGGCAGTACTGCACTGGGTTTTCCAATGGTTCTTAACCTTTTTCAGGAGATGCAATTTTATAAATTTAGAAAATACTTCCAAAATCAGTAAAATACATTTACAATTACCAGAAGTTGTGGGGAGGGGTCCATACAGGTCCACAGACAGTAAATCCATGGTATCTTTAGGTAATGTGTTCTGCATTGGGCCTTGATTAGTTCTATTGGTTACCTTAGCTCTCTGGCAGATGTCACAAGACCTAATACATTGTTACCTTTCGACTCGGACTATTGGCAATCACTATAACACTAGCCAATTTATCTAGACACTCCTTTGGCCCAATGATAGTGAAAATTATCTGACTTCTGTATCAAATTGGGTAGGCCAACACACCATCCATTCTTCAGTAATGAAGCCTTTCCTCTCATACAAGATACTTTTAAAAATCAAAGTTTATTTTCACAGATTTCAAAGTTGGATGCTCATTTTGATGATATCGCATGCTTTTGCAAATCTGTTCAAATTCATTTTTGCCTGAACTTCTTCATGTAATTAATTTGCAAAGTTCCATCTCCATTGCATTCCTTGGGTACTTCATCAGTACCATTGGGACAATTCATTGCCACATAATTTTTTGTACTCTTTACATAGCATATTTCATAAATAAATTGTTGCAGGTATAAAGCCCATTTGGTGAGCCTGCCATTTAGAAGGCAACAATCTTTAAGGAATGTTTGAGCTTTGTGGTCAATGTGTGATGATCTTAAAACCCCACCAATCTATAAATTTCTTGAGGTCCCATAATATGGCCAAGGCTACCTCCTCTGATATGGTGTAGTTCCTTTTGTTTCCTGTCAATGCCCTGCTGGCAAAAGCTATAGTTCTATGTGCTCAATTTCCTGTGCCATTTATCTCCTGGAAAATTTCAATGCCAATCCCATAGATGCTACTGTCAGTATTCATATTGGAAGTCTCTGACAGTACTGGGTGATGTAAAACATTATCATGTCAAAGTTTAATCTTTAAAGATTCACAATCCTGCCGACTCTCATCTGTCCAAACAAAAGCACTAAATCTTTTTATAGATTGTTCAAGTGTGGATTATTGAAGGGTTGCCCCTTAACAAATTTTCTGTAAAATCCACACCAACCTAAAAAGGCTTACAACTGTTTCCTATTTTTTGGTGGGGGAAATTTTTCTAAGGCACGTAGCTTTCTCCAGGTCCTTATAAATGCCGGTATTAGTAATTATATGGCTCAAGAATTTAATTTCTAATTTTACAAGTTCACATTTCTATAATTTTAAAGTGATGCCTCCTGCTTGAAGAGCAACAGTTTGGAGCTTTTTTTGCCAGTTTTCATTGGAGATAAATAAATCATCTACATAAATAGTTAACCTGGAACTCAACTCCTCCACTAACACAAAGTCCAGAGCTCTAATAAACACTGCCAGAGAGGTATTCAGTCCAAATGGAACTACTTTGTATCGATAACATTTCCCGGTAAACAGGATTGCCTTATATTCATGCAATTCTAGACTTAATGGGATTTGCCAATAGCCAGCAGTCATGTCGAAACTGGTTAAATACCTCATTATGAAATTTTTGCAACATTTTGTCCAGATTTTCAGGCCTGTGCACCTCTTTTTACTTTGTTTAGAGTTTGTGCATCAATGGCAACATGTACTCCTCCATCCTTGTTTACAATGATAAGTGGACTGATATATTCGCTGTTACTGTGTTATATCACTCCTCATTCCATAATCTTATCTGTTTCATTCTGTATGTCCTGTTTTTTAGAAAAAGGTACCGAATACGGTTCCACAAAGAATGGATCATGATCCAGAGTTGCAATACAGTATCCAAAATTAGCCAGTCCGGGTTAGCCGAAAATGATCAACTGTTGCTTTCTAAGATAGTAATAAATTCTGCTTTCTCAGGGCCGGCCAGAAATTCTGCACACGTGCGGTGCTCCTGCACATGTGCAACTTCCGGGTCACAGCGTGCATGCCGCAGCCGCCAGCGTTCATGTAGTGCATGTTTATGCACAGATGTCGCTTTATGCACTTGCTGGGGTAATCTGTACCAGCGCATTCTAGTGCTCTTTCCACAGCTTGCAAGCCAACCATGGGAAGGTATTTTGCGTATTAAAACATTTAAAATACTGTCACAGTCTACTCATTGAGACGTCTACTTTTATGTTACCAGTTTAACCCAGTAAGACAAGAAATACAGTGACAGCACGCAAATGCGCGTAATGTTTTTGATCTAGTATTTAAGAAAGAGAGCAGTCAGCGACTTACAGTGAACCTTATTCATGATTTCAAATGACATTAAACTAATGCAGAGTTTCCTATAACTAATTCTCGGTGCCCTCAGTTACACCCACATAATTTCTGTCTCACTGACCTCTGAACAGAATGATAACCGCAGACCTCTCGATCACCTGCTATTTCAATACTATTACCAGTTCTGTCTAAAATCTGCATAATAACCGACAATTAGATGAAGGTTATTGTTTATCGACTTCAGCTGAGCGTAGCCCTTCACACATTAAAAAAACCCTAAATGTAAGTATACATTGGAACAATCGGTTTAATGAGCAATTTTCCTGATAATGTACCATGGAGCAGAATGATGCAATTATGCACAGTTAGTAAACAATAATTTTTAGTAATGAAAGGAATAAATCCAAACATGTTTATCACTGGTCATGAGGAATGATATAGTTAATATCGGGCATAAAAGCTCAGCTCATTGACGAACGCAAGCAGTTGTGAAGATTTTCATCACTTATGCTTGATAGAAACCTTGATTTATTCATTTTCATCACCTAGAAAAACCTTTCACAAACATACGTCAACCCGAACATGGACATAAGTCTTGCGGCATCTTTGTGCCGGCGTGGAAATTCTTGTTGTGAAAAATTTTCATAGAATTCTTTTGAACTTCGCACTGCAAGGAACTTGTCCTTCAGTCTTGTATTGCACTGTAGGTCGATCAGTTCCATCTGTAGATCATTCGGAGCATCTTCAACTGACGACGAGAACGGTCTAGCAAAGAGGCGAATGGCAGGAGACACTCGTATCATCTGCAAATTGTGCTCGAAATTGTTCCTTAATTTTTACAATTTAGCACTTTCATGGACCAGTCCAAGAGTCGGGAAATGTGCAGTGTTTTCTGTCATTAGCTGGCGCTCCCAAAGTGCAAGCTTCCTTTAAAAGGCATTTACTTTTTCCAACATGTCAGAAATTAAATTATTTTCACCTTGCAAACTGACGTTCAGGCTGTTCATGTGAGACGTAATGTCCACAAAAAATGCAAGGCCTGATATCCAACAAGGGTCTTCCAACATAGGTTCACTTTTTCCGTTCTCATGTAAGAATGTTACTATGACCAAACGTAAATCAAAAAATATTTTCAGCATTTTACCTCAACTGATCCAGCGTACTTCAGTATAGTAAGCTATGTCGCCGTACTCCGCTCCTAATTCCTCCAAGAACTGCCGAAACTGGCGATGCTTATGCCCATGTGTCTTCAGGTAGTTTACAGTATGCACAACAATTTGCATGACGTTTGCTAAAGTTACTGATTTTGCACAAAGCGCCTCTCGATGCAGAATGCAGTGAATTCCATACGTCTCATTTGTGCGCCCTAGCTTTTGGCTCCATCTGTGGTCACTGAGACTCACCGATTCCAATCCATACCGACACCATCAATTGCTTGCTTTCTCGACAGCTTGGAGTAAGTCCGCACCTGTAGTAGTCCCTTTCAAGGGTACTAAGTCCAAAAGTCCTCTGTTACAGAAAGTGCGTTATCGACACCTCATATGTATATCACAACTTGGGCTGTATCTGTAAGATCTGTTGCTTCATCAAGCATAACAGAGAAAGCAACAAAGTCTTTTGCCTTATTTACTAGCTGCCTGTGCAGATTGCTGGCCATAGCACTGATACGTCTTGTCACTGTTCGTTTGGATAGACTGTAAATTTCCTCAGTAGCGATTCACGAAAAGAACACCTCCTTTCCTCTAGAGACTCCCACCCGAGTTCCGGAAGCATTTCCGTAACACTCGCGTGATGATGAAACCTACCAGTAACGAATCTATCAGCCCACCTCTGAATTGCTTCTATGTCCTCCCTCAATCCGACCTGTTACGGATCCCAAACGCTCGAGCAGTACTCGAGAATAGGTCGCACCAGCGTTCTATAAGCGATGAACCACATCTTCCCAAAATTCTACCAATCAAGCAAAGACGACCATCTGCCCTCCCCACAGCTGCCATTACATGCTTGTCCCACTTCATATCACTCTGCAATGTTACCCCCAAAATATTTAATCGACGTGACTATCTCAAGCGCTACATTACTAATGGAGTATTCAAACATTACATGATTCTTTTTCCTATTCACCTGCATTAATTTACTTTCATCTGTATTTAGAGTTAGCTGCCATTCTTATCACAAATCCTGTCCAAGTCATCTTGTATCCTTCTATAGTCACTCAACAACGACACTTTCCCATACGCCATAGCATTATCAGCAAACAGCCGCACATTGCTATCCACCCTATCCAAAAGATCATTTATGTAGACACAAAACAGCAGACCTACCACACTTCCCTGGGGCACTCCAGATGATAGGCTCGCCTCCGATGAACACTCACCATCGAGGGCAACGTACTGGGTTCTATTATTTAAGAAGTCTTCAAGCCACTCACATACTTGGGAACCCATCCCATATCCACATACCTTAGTTAGGAGTCTGGAGTGGGGCACCGAGACAAACGCTTTCCCAAAGTCAAGGAATATGGCATCCGTCTGATACCCTTCATCCATGGTTCGCAAGATTTCATGTGAAAAAAGCGCAAGTTGTGTTTTGCAGGAGCGGTGCTTTCTAAAGACGTGCTGATTCATGGAGAGCAACTTCTGTCTCAAGGAAATTCATTATATTCGAACTGAGAATATGTCCAAGAATCCTGCAATAAAACGACGTTTCGGATATTGATCTGCAATTTTGAGGATCTGTCCTTCTACCCTTCTTATATACAGGCGACACCTATGCTTTTTTCCAGTCGCCCGGGACTTTACGTTGGGCAAGAGATTTGCGATAAAAGCTAGCTAAGTAAGGAGCCAATGAAGTAGAGTACTCCCTGTAAAACCTAAATGGAATCCCATCAGGACCTGGAAATTTATTTATTTTCAACCCATTCAGCTGCTTCACAACCCAAGGGATGTCTATCACTATGCCCTCCATATGGGAATCTGAGACTCAAACGGCGGTATGTTTGTACGATCCGCGTGCGTGAAAGATTTCTCAAATGCTAAATTTAAAATTTCAGCTTTCGTTTTGCTGTCTCCGGTTGTCAGGCCAGACTGATCAGTGAGTAACTGGATGGAAGCCTTCGACACGCTTCCCGATTTTACGTAAGTCCAGAATTTCCTTGGGTTTTTAGCAAGATCTTTTACAAGGGTATGACGGTGGTAGTGGTTGAATGCTTCGCGCACCACTCTTTTTACAGCAGCACGAATCTCTACTAACTTTTGCCTGTCCTCATTCTCCCGATCTTTCTTGCACCGTGAGTGTAAGTGCCTTTGCTTCCTGAGCATTCTCCGAATTGCGCTGTTAAACCACGGTGGGTCTTTTCCGTCCGTAACCCACATTTTTGGCACATACTTGTCCAATGCGTGATTTGTAATGTGTTTAAAATTTGCCCGTAATACTTCCACGTCCATCGTACCGGAAGTCAATGAAGTTGATTCATTTACTAAGTGGGATGCTAACAACTGCTTATCTGCTCTTTCTAGTAAAAATACTCTGCTAGCCTTTTTCACCGAGTTTTTAACTTTCATAACCATAGTCGTAATGACAACATCATGATCACTAATCCCTGTCTCAACACTGACACCATAGATAAGGTCTGGTCTGTTCGTGGCTACCAGATCTAAAATATTTCCATTACGCGTCGGCTGTCGATGTAGCTGCTCAAGACAGTTTTCGGATAATGCGTTCAAAAGTAATTCACACGACGGCTTGTCTGTACCACCTGTAACAAATCCACAGACATCCCAGTCTATACTAGGTAGGTTGAAGTCGCCTCCGACTAATATAGCATGATCTGGGTACTTCTGCGATACAGAATGTAGACTCCCTTTGAATGATTCTAGAACTGTGACGGTGGAACCTGGTGGCCGGTAATAACACCCCACAATTAACTTTATTTCCCCTAGCCCTGTTAAGCGTGTCCAGAGAACTTCACAATCACACTCTACTTCGACCTCAGTAGACACAACTGTCGACTGCAATGAAGACACCACCACCTCCTACGGTGTCTAATCTGTCTGTCTGATACACATTCCAACCCTCACTAAATATTTCAGAACTTCCTATCTCAGGGTTCAGCCAGGTCTCAGTTCCGAGAATAATTTGCACGCCACACGCTTCCTGGTGGGCAGTTAACTTTATTCCGAACACACTGGAAATTTACTGCTAATATCTTGATAGCTGAAGTGTCTTTACACAGAGCGCGTCCTGATTTCTCTGCCTGCACGTCGACTGGTGAGTGTTCATCAGGACACCTCGCACTACTGCGTAGCCTAAAAAAAAAACCATGTGCATGCCACCAGTACTCTGCTACCCGAGTAGCCGCTTCCTTTGTGTAGTGCACCCCTGCCCTATCTAGGGGCGTCCCACAATTTCCCACCCAATAGCACAAGTCTAGAAATCTGCAGCCGAGACCATCACAGAGCGGATGAAGTCTCTGGTTGAGACCCTCCACTCGGCTCCAAACCAAAGGACCCCGATCTACTCTGGGAACGATGCTGCAAATAGCTCTGCTTGCACCCCACGCGCGAGGCCAGCAGTCTTCACCAAATCTGCCAGCCGCCCGGAACCCGAGCGACAGGCATCACTGGTGCTGAAGTGAGCAACTACTTGCAGAAGACTGCACCCCGTACACTCGATAGCCGCAGTCAAGGCCGCCTCCACATCTCGGATGAGGCCCCCCAGCAGACAGACAGAGTGCACGTTGGAATTCTTTCCAGCCCTGTACGCTACTGCCCTAAGGGTCTCCATCATCTGTCTAACGTTGGAGCTCCCAATAACCAGCAAGCCTTTGCCCCCGTGTGGCTGCTCGGGCCCTGCTGAAGGAGCGGCCACCTGCCCACTGACAGGACGAACGGGCGAGGCCAGCCGGCCAGCCTCCACATTGACCCTCCGCCTCGAGCAATGCGAATGCGTTGCAGTCCGCCACTCACCCTGAGGTGAGTCCTTTGCTTTTTCAGAGTACCTGCCATTTCTCAGTACTTCTCTGTCAAGGTTTCGGACACCAGGGGTAAACGGGACTGGGTATGTTGCCGTCTTGCTTGTACCACATAAACAGGGAAGTGGAGCCGCCGCCGTTCATTTAGGACACATGTCTAATAACAGATGTCACTGTCGTTTGCTGTCGCACATGTGCGCACATGATCAGCACTTCCACATCTCTGCATACTCATTTCCACTTTGACCTTTTTAATACATGACACATGGTCGTGTAACTGTTTTCATTTCTGAAGAAGTCCTAAGTACGATACATGTGAATGTGATGCTTTCAGTTTATCTTGTTCTCATCGTGACAGCTGGTTAGTCCAAAGACTGTGTTTATGTATACATTTTCTGGGAATTACCTTTTATTTTGAGTAAAGAGGTCCACGTGACAGTTTTAGATTATGCTCTGGTAGCGCCGAAAATAAGCTGTTGCGATCCTGCAGATTCCTATGTTTCATGCTGTCCATCCACCCTACACTTTTCGTCAGACTCTTTTTCCGCGCCCTTTATAATGTTGTTTGATGGCAAACCTCGCTCCACCAGCACTGCTTAAATTATTCATTTCTTAGGTGCGTTATGCATTATCACTGAATGACCGCCAACCCGGGCGTCGGCCTACATTCCGCCAAGCGTCAGCAGCTCGTGGTCTTGCCGTAGTGTTCTCGGTTCCCGCGCTCGGAGTCCCGGGTTTGATTTTCAGCGAGGTCAGGGATTTTCTCTGCCTCGAGACGATGTGTGTCCATCATGTCATCATCATTGGTGTCAACTGAAAAGGATTTGAAATACGGCGGCCGAACTCCCACGCGTGGGGCCTCCCGCCCAACAATGCCAAATGATCATTACATTCCGCCATGTCACTAGAAAGCCAGCACACTATCTACAAAATTACGAAACCAGCACCATACTTGAATAGTGACACATTACTGATTGTGAGCACATTCAGACATTAATCACAAATTCACGTGGTAGTAATGCAGAAGCCGAATTGACTTTTCCATTAATTCCCCGTCTAATGCAGCCCACAGACCTTTGTCGCTACCTCAGCGAATGATTGTTGCCGCTAGCGCCGAGGAAAGTTGGAATTCTAAACTCTCCCGCAAGGCCCAAAAATCTCTAAAGTTAGTACATACTCACAGCACTGGGTAGGACGAAGTTTGAACATAATGTACGAGGTAGGACTGGCAGCTTGCATTACCAAATACAATTTTTTCTTCTGTTTGACACAGTTGCACTCAAAGATTTTGATTTGTGGGGACAATTTCTACATAACACTGTCGATCTCAAACACATGCCTGCAAACAATTTATAGCTGTTAATGTGATCTTCACAAAATTTTTCATTCCAGAAAAATGAGACGTTTCCCATTAGTGTAATTAACATTGGTCTCTGTCGTTGGAAATGCTAAAGTACAAAGCAATTAGGGCACGCGTATATAATAGCAATAACTAGCATTTTTATATTTGTACGGATTAGTAACACTTATTCAGGTCCAGTAACGTTACTAAGACAACTGGTGTAAGTTTCATCTAAACGTACTTGTACAGTATACTGAATACGACATTTCAGAGCCCGTGTTATTCCGAGTCACAGTGCGAAGTTCCGCTGCATGTGCTTGCTGCGTCTCCAGTGGAACAGGCACGACGGCGACTATAGCGTGTACTCGTACATCTGTACAGGTGAGACATTTTACCTGGAAGTCGTTTGCCTGATGTCGGCGAGTAAATACGATATTGCGACCGGTCGCGATAAGCGGGAAACACGGCTTCGAGTCCCGGTCCAACACAAACTTTCACTGTCGTCATTCCACTGTACATCTGACGGTTGTCCGTATTCGCGAGTGCGGAAGCGTTTCTCGTATTTCGCAGCACCTGTAGTCACCGCTTTGCCCGTTCCTTCGGAGGTGCACAGGAACTTTGCACCGTAATTCGGAATACCACAGGCACTGCAATAACGCAAGTAAATTCAATGTTAGTCTGTATCCGTAAAGATAAGATTGTGGCGGTAACTCTGTCACTGATGCAAACTTCCGATTACCCTTCCAGGAAAAAAAGTCAAATGTAAATACAACGCATCGAAAGAAGCCTAGCAATGGGCAATTTCGTTGAGTTTTTAGTACTCAAAGCGACATAAGTGAACCCCTGTATCGTAGTCGTATCTCTGCGTAGCAACGTAAACAGAGACTGCAGTTTGGTTCGCACTGCTAAATAATTTAAAAATATATTTTTATTACGGACAGTTGTGCTTTGGGCGGTGTCAATTATCATTCATAGCCTTTAGACAAGCAATTACACAAAAGTTTCGTTTGTCTGGGACCAGAATAGCGGCTTTTGCGGCCGTCCTGACCGGGCGCGCTGTGGCGCTTCTGTTTGGGTTTTACGACTTTACGTTCAGTCTCTGCGTTACAGTGTTGTGTAAAATTGATTCTGGTGATGCAGCATTTTAGTTTCCTTGTTTTCGCGAGCTGTTAACTGCTGACATGGCAACCACGTTTCCTAGGAAGCTTATCCTAAGATTTGGATTTGACAAAGCAGCCCGTAATGTTCAGCCAAGTTAACTGGAAACTCATGACTGGATCGTTGACGTTATTGACCTTACTTCGGATCAGACACACACTTCTTATTATAACTTGGAGCAATACTGCTTTTTTGTGAAGCTGCTTTCCTCGTTGGTGCTGGAACGGATTTTGCAGAAATTTGAAGGAAAAGCCGAATTCCGCCATCGCGATAATTCGGTGAGTGGAGTTACCATTTCAAATGCTGATGTTGATTATAAACAAGTCAGAGAATTTAATTTGCCCCCTGAGGTAGAAAACTGCTACTTAAAAGACGTATTATCTAAATATGGTGACATCAGGCAAATTTGTAATGAATGATGGTCAAGCCAGCATAGATTTGTTCTGTCGATATGCATGTCAAACACAACATTCCATCTCATATTTTGGTTTGTGGCTACAAAGCGCACGTAATATACAATGAACAGACTTTGATTTGTCACATATGAAAGTGCGCATCTCCGGCAAAACTGTCCAAAAAAAGTGTTTGTATTGCAGAATAATTTACAACAGCGTGAAAGGTTATCATTGGCTGATCTTTTGACCGAAAATCAATGACGAGTGGCGACCTTTCCAGCATTACGCGAAATGTGGGCGACGGGCCACAAAATACTCTTTAAGCATTTCCACCTTTACTCAGGAAAGACACTGCAGACAATCCGGCTAGAAAAAGTAGTATAGCCACTAACAAGAGACGTCGAACTTGTAACGGCAGTAGCACAGATTTCACACAATATTGTCTGCATAGATTCAAACTCTTGTCTCAAGTGCATGAGTAGACAAATCGAATCCGCCACCATTACCGGAACAGGTCAAAGTGACGTTCTGTAGCGCTGGGCGCACCATTAGATGGCAATGCGCTCGTCTTGGTGACGCAACAGCGCCGCTGCAGTACCCGTACGTCAACCAACGCAGACAGATTCACTCGCAGATGCAACTGAAACCAAACGTGACGAGGTAGCGAGTGATTGTCAACAACAGGCGACGTCACAGCCCAAATCCCAAGACGAAGAAGCGGAGTTTTACAGCAATAACACACAAACAGCAAACGAAAGTGATCATGGAAGTGACGGGGCATTGGAAGAACGTTTGCAAACTGCGTCTGCGCCGCCTTTGGCAGACCAGACGAGACGGTGGCACACGACTGCCACTCAGATCCACCGACACCGCCCTCAGTGGAAAACTGCTCAGGGGGTGGGCGGAGCAGACATTTGGTGAAGGCCAGACTCGATGCAAATCGCAAGAAAAGTAAAAAAAAAGGTTCTAAAGCAAACCGGGACAGTGGTCTCCAGTCAGATTCTCAGGAAGTATCCGGCATGGAGTGGCATGAAATGATAGACTAGCGGGAAAAAGGTCACTCCCCTATGTTAGTCATATACGATTACCACGTTAAACATTAATAGGATACAGTCGGATGTTAAAATAGCTGCTCTGAAACAGTTTCTGTATGAGTCAGCGACGGATATTGCTCTCCTACAGGAAGTGGTATTCCCACAATTAAATTTGTCCAGTTACGTCGATTTTTATAATATTTCCACTGAGACGAGTGTCGCACGGCCATTTTAGTTAGAGAAGGCATCCCCGTAGATAACGTTGATAAATTAGAGTCGGGGTGAGGTATTGGAATAAACGTAGCAGGAGTCACTATAGTCAGTTTATATGCTCCTTCTGGCAGCAGTAATAAAGCTGCAAGAGCCACATTCTTTAATGAAAGCGTAATTTCTTTACTGAGGAAAAACCCCCTCCAACTTAATAGGGGGAAATTTTAATTGTGTATTGAGTCGAAAGGATCAAACCCCAACTTCAATTACTCAACTGACTTGAGACGTCTCGTTGCTGATTTAAAAGATGCGTGGGAAATAAAATAACCAACAGTGGTGAACTTCACTCATATTGTTGCGAATTCATGTAGTAGAATAGACAGAATTTACGTATCGGAAAATTTAGCAGATAAAGTACTGAAAACAGAAACTGTTCCCGTTAGTTTTTCCAATCACAGTGCGTTGTTGACCTGCGTAAGTTTAACACCACAACCTACCAGAAGAGTAAGAAGCCAGTGGAATCTAAATATTTCGTTATTATCAGAAGACGACTTAGAAGATGCCCTAACCAGAGCTTGGGAAGTGTGTCTCCATTCACTGAACAACTTTCCAAGTGTGATAGAATGGTGGACCCAACGAGCGAAACCGAAGCTAAGGAAAGTTTTAATATCTTTCAGTACAGATATGGCCAGAGGAAGGAAACAGACTGTAGAATTCTACTGCAGCGTGCTAAGGGAACTCTACGATCAGACAGATGCAATTCCTACAAGATTAAAAGACACCAAGCAAGTAAAAGGAAAATTATCAAGTCTGAAACGTAAGAAACTGGAGGGACTTGAAATGAAATCCAAAGCAAAGTCAGTCACTGAAGATGAGACTGCTGCATTGTACCACCTTGTCAGACACGCCAAGAGTAGTAGTAGTTTCGTGGATGAACTTCAGATTGACGATGGTACCATACTCACCACCCAGAAGGAAATAATTACAGAGATCTCAGTGTATTATGAACGTATGTATGCGTCAGGGGAAACAAACGAAGAAGAATACGATGAGCTGTTTGGTGCATATCTTCCATGAATATCGCGAGGAGATGATAACATTTCTTCGGACATCACCAAGGAAGATGTATTAGAAATCGTGTGCAGCTCACCCGCTAGGAAATCTCCACGATCTGACAGACTGCCCATTGAATTCTATAAACGATTTTGGACCCTAATAGGAGAAAAGTTCACCGAAATTGTCAGTGAAGTCTTACAGGGGAAGCCAGTGCCTGCAGAGTTCAAACAATGCTGCAAAAAAATGAACAACCTACGGTCGATTTCGCTTTTAAATTCGGATTATAAAATTATAGCTAGAGTAATTAACAAGCGCTTTACGCCATGCACCGCTGACATCATAGGTCAACAGCAGACTTGTGCTTTCAGAAGGCAGCAGACTTGTGCTTTCAGAAGGACGATTGTACAAACTGCGGCCTTGTATCGCGATGTCATTGCGCTAGCGCAGGCAAGTAACATAAAATGTGGACTGCTTTTCATAGACGTCCATAAGGCATTTGATCAAATTAATCACAAATACCTGATAGAGACAATGCGTCAAATGGACTTCCTGCCAAAAACCATCTACATCCTCGAGAACGTGGCTATGGGTGTTGCTGCACAAATCTCCGTTAGCTCTCAACTGACAAAACAAATTGACATAAAAAGGGGTGTTACCCAAGGAAGCCCCTTATCCATGCTCCTGTTCGACATACCGCTGGAACCTCCCCTGAGACAGCTACAGCACAGGCTGACAGGCATTACCATGACCGTGGTAGGCGCTTAGGCTGACGATGCAGGCGTAATCATCAGAGACCAAACAGATGTGACACAACTAGAGATGGTACTTGCAAAATACTGTTCCGCACCAGTTGCGAGGGTAAATGGAAATAAAAGTAAATTTCTAGATGTAAAGCGGCTTGCTAACTTGCGCATTGAGTGGGTGAACCATGTTAATGAAAGCAAAGCCCTTGGAATAGCATTGACAACTCCCCTTTTAAAAATGATAGCAATAAGTTGGTGGGAGGTGGCAAGAAAAATCAAGGGAGCTTTGATTGAAAACTGTCAACGTAGCATAGACCAGTTCCAGAGAATACTGTTTATCAACACGTATATTTTATCCAAGGCCTACTGCATAGCACAGGTTCTCCCCATTCCATCAATGGTGGAGAAGGCGATCATGTCCACCTTAGCAAAGTTCTTGTGGAAAGGGGAATTGTTTCAAGTGCCGGTAAAGACAGCAGTTTTGGATCCACGCAATGGAGGAATGGGTCTGACATAAAGTGTAAAGCGATGGCATTGTATGTTAAACGAACATGGGGCATAATGTGTAATGATCCAGGGTGCACTACAGCAAAACTATACGACATTGTCAGGCCAGAAAGTGTAGAGCCGCCGATAAATATACAAAAAATAAGTTTTAAGCTAAAACACATTAGGGAGTATAATCTTGAACTAAGTTATCTCAGCAAAAAGCTTTTAAACTACAAAAATGTTACAGCAAAGGCGATTTTAGCTGAAAGACGGAAACATGAAAATATGGAAAATGAATTCGAGAAAATACTTAAATATCAGAATCACAATAAGAACTATGGTAACATGCTCCGAAATGTATTCAAAAGAATGAGTATAGGTTAGGAACTGGATTCGTAGTAGAGGGAATGGGTTGGGTTCACGTTCCCGACCCCAACCTCACCTGCAAGTCGCACATGAAAAATAAATCAGTAGTACAGCAGATACAAGAATATGACGGCAAACATCTGGTGTCTGATATAAAGGAATATCTTGAACTCCCCAAGGATGCGTTTAGAAGGCTGGAACTGACAAACATAAAAGGCAGTGAAGGATTTTGCGATGTCGCTGTTCGGGACTGCTCCTCTGTCCACGTAATTTACCCTGGAAGGAACACTCGTCAAGGATTTACTGAATGAAATTATGATGATGAACCTCAGGCTGCAGAAGAAGAAAATGTGCGTGCTGAACTGCCGCCAGTTGAAGGTGACAGTGAAGGTGCTAATTTGTGCTACTGCTAAAGACTCATTCTGTGAACACTGTAATGTAAGACTGCAATTATCTGCCACCTCATTTATGTCATTTCTTTCTTTTTGTCCAATAACACAAATCATGGCAGTGGGTTTTCCATTTTCCATTGTAAAGTACATGAGGAGAAACATTGGTTTTTTAATCAGAATAACAAAGTCGATTGGGAAACATTCAATTTTTATACATATAATAATGATAAACAAGAACCGCAGTGGTAATTATCGTAAAAACAAACAAAGCAATAATTTTTGCGACATCTTGCGCAACAAATAAAAACGGGCGTTTGCAATAAATCTGTAGAAAAACATGCCCCATTAACATTTACGAAAATGTTCCTAGTTTCTGATAATTTTGAGGCAAGCCAGTCATACTGAATCATGTCTCGGAATATTGGTGACGATGATTGATGGAGAATTATAGAATGAATTTTGATACAATCTTCCCGGGAATTATTTCACGATTCTCCTGTTACAATGCGCTGCAATTTTGCAAGTGCTTTACGAAATTTTTAACTTGCCTGTAAAAGTAAACATCACAAGTTTGCACCAAAGAAGTGCATTTTTGAGGTATGACTTTTAGAGACCAAGTTGGCATATTTTCGTCATCTTGAAAAATTGCATCATATGTCTCCGGAATCGTTTGAACTCCCCAAGAGTCAATGAGAAGTAAATATTTACTCTCCCCGACGAAAGATTTTAAATATTTGCGGAGAAAATTCATGCATAAAACTGTTGTTCCTTTTCCGGACTGCGATGATGTTACGATGACGTTCGTATAAGTATTGCCATAGCCATCTATTAATTAGTGAATACGAGGTCCGAAACGACCGGTCGCTTCTTGTAAGCATATGAAGACATGTGGGAGCAGTTTTCCGGATAATGTTATTGAATATTGTGCAGTGTAAGAATGCATCACTTTATTCAAATCCAACTTTTTCACGAAAACTGTTTTACTTACGTTTTCAGTGAGATTGATATTGGTATCAAACAATAGAATTTTTAATATTAAACAATATTCGAATGTGTATGTAAATATCTTTTTCTATAATTAATTTGAAGTGATATATTTTACATCGGTAAAAACATTCTGTACGCAGAAAACATGTGTTTCCCTTTTGGGTCAGTATGTATCGCATAATCCTCGTCGTGGTATTGAGGGATTAACCGGCACGTCTGCCGACGAAAGGCCTCCGCAGACGCCTGGATGGCCTCCATTGACGCCGCCTCTTTTTTCGAAACCAGTTTCGTGATCTTGCGTTGTGAAATTCTGTGCTTCTGTTTAAATGCCGTGACCTATCGATCAGACGCCTTGAATTTGAAATCGCCGAATTGTGCAGCCGCAACCAATGTCCATTGCTGTAAATTTCTTGTCGTGACTTAATGATGTTGCTGTCTTGCTTCCACAAAACGGTCGTAGGTCCACGAATCTATCGCCTCAAATTTATCCATTCGCGTACCACCACTTTTAATATCTTTCTCCCATTGGGAAAGATTCTTTTCTCTTCAATTGCCGGATCCTTTTTTCCCAACGTCGCCAAGGACCACGTGAGGTGCGCTTTAGCAATATTCACGACTTTGTAGGCTATGGGAATCATGTCACTTTTAAATCTTTTCGGTGACAGTTTATATTCGTCTGGAGACGAATCATTTTGTGGCACTTCGAACTGTTCGTCGTTCTCCTCACATTCTTCACAATCCTCATGAGCGTGAATTAATTCCTCTTCAGTTACGAATGTTTTTGCGCCAAAAAGTTCCAGTGTATAATTATAAAGTTCTCCGGCCAATAACATAGCATCGTGAGAGATTTCTTCTGAAGACGTCGATGCAGTTAAAATATTTTCCGTCAACAGCTTTTCATAATACACCACTGCGCCCTTCAATCGTAATTTTGATAGATCACTATGAACGGACTCTTCAGGAATTTCTTCTCCTATTCCAGATGAGCCAGCAACTTCTTCAGTCGTGTTTAACCGCGGATCGGAATAACACGTCGAAATTTGAAACAGGCATGTCCGTTCACGACGAAGTCGAAAAACAAACTGCCGTTTACTTCTCACGGCTCGCGCACAGTCCTATGCGCAGATGACCGTTATAATCCCAAGGGGCCCTTACAAAGCCCCTTTAAACCTTGAAACCCCATGAAACGAAATTGAACAACGAGCACGAATATTTTTCAGTGAATGAAAAACTTTACATTCTAGGGCTAAAATAATGTCAGTTTGAGAAACTTTTTAATAATTGTGGAATAACAAAAGAAAATGAAACAGAAGAAAAAGAACCCAAGGCCTCTGGCATATGAGTCCGAGCCCTAACCATTTTTTAAAATTGGTCATAACATTCCACAGTAGTACATAATTATCAACTAACATTTAAAAGTAATAAAACAAACGAAAATTACAGGTTCCTTGACATATTAGAAGAAATCAAGGCCTAAATCAGATAGTAATGTTCGTCACTTGATAGTATTTGTTTTTCAAAGATTAAATTCTCGTTTCTTCATGTTCTGAATCGCACAAACGAAAATGGAGTTCACATGACGATTCTTCTGAGGAAGTTGGCGTATGTATCATAGTAATTATTTATGCGTAGTAGCTTGTGATGCTGGTCGGAGATGTACGTCCAAAAGTCTCCTTTGCTCCTTTTACTTGACAGCAGGTAAAACACCGCGTGTCCCTTCAACCAGTTGACGGCATTTTTCTTTGAGGTGGGGTATAATTCTTCTTCCGGGTATAAAAGGCACGTTGGCGTTATCAAATACGGCGATTTTCTCTGCATAGTTGATAATATTTTTTCTGATTGACAACCATCTATTATTTGCATTTCCACAGACAAATTGCTCATCTGTGTCAATCAGGTTGCAAGTGGTACACGAAGGGGAATCAGCCAGATGAATGGAATGTAGTGTGGAGTTCGTTGAAAATTTCCTATTCACAAAATAATACCACAATGACTTGAAGGGGTCCTCTTTCACCACGCAAAATTTCGGACAAATCCCCGACCCCGTGGTCGTGCCGTCTCCTTGTGAGTTATGGTGGGGAGGTGGCTAACCTCCACGTGACCTGCGTTTACGTTTAGTGATTTTGCTGTCTCCTCTTCGTTTATTGCTCTCACGTCAAACGAAAACAAAATCGATTTCTGTGGCCGGGAGCTATCAAGCGAAGTAAAATACATTGATTAGAGTACAGTAGACTAAAATATGTTATTAGTTTCAGAATTTATTTTATTTCCACCTTCCTGACAGTCGGACCTTAATCGCCTTGCAGAACAATAGTTATTTTTGTCAGTTTGCTAAAGAAATTTGGCTTTTATTAATCTTCCTCGCTGAGGCAGTGAATTTATTTGAAACGAAGTTTTTAAATCCACATTATTGGCTAGTTTCAGCTGTTTGCTGCATTTCAAAAGTGCACGTTTTCATTCAACCAATTATTATGTTACTAGCAGCTGCAAACACTATTTAAGTTTTGACAGAAACTTGTCCAGATTTTAGGTATAATCTACCGTGGTTGCTTACATACTTCAGCACTCTCCCCATAAAATCTGCAGGAATGCAATCATGCGAGACGAAATGAAATTTCGAAACCAAAGACGAGAGTATGTTCGATATCTGACCTTTGGGTTGACACAAATTTGTGAATAGACGCGAAATAGTATGAGCGTAGAATCGCAAGTGGAGAGGCACATCCTGCAGAAATCTGCGCACTGTACCGTGTTGGCCTTTCGTGCAGCTGCCTCTTAACGTGATCTTATTTCGGCGATAACAGAACCAAGTCAGGAGCACGCCTTAGGTAGCCAAGGTGGCCACTGACTGTCGATGTGGACCAACAAAGAAATGTTTCGAACAGGTTTTAATCGACCTCCACGGAATCGGAATTTTCCACTAGTGCGGAAAGGCCTTCATTACGACACAGTCATGAACCAATGCTCTGTGCAGACGGGTGTTTATTTGGAATGATTCTTGTGATGGTCGGGGCTAGGTTCTCACATAAGGCAATCAATTTAAGAAGTACAAACAGCACATCATCACCTCTGGTGACGTCATTCGAAAAATGTAGTGTTGCACTGTGGTTCCAAACGGACATAAGAGACGTGACTTTGCTACTTGTTGCGCGAGAGTCCTTATAGGTTGGGCCATGACAGAGCCCTAACCATGCCAGGTTGAAAGTCAGTCACCAGTAAGCTTCCTTACGCGAGAGTGTTTTTTGATGAATGTGCCACTCATCGTGCAAGATCACTGGGCAGCTGATTCTTAGTTTATTTCGGCATGTGATGTGGAAAATATCGGTGCTGGACTGAGATTCAAACTCGGATCTCCCTTTTCGTCACGTCTGATGCCTTTGTGTTGATACTTTCCACCGTTCGCTGCGCGGTCTGCGCGGCTGCCCCCGTCAGAGGTTCGAGTCTTCCCTCTGTGATGGGCGTGTGTGTCGTCCTTAGCGTAAGTTAGTTTTAAGTTAGATGATGTGACGGAGGGTACCGTGAGTACCTATCGGTTCTCCCTTCTATTTCAGTCTGGTATTGTTCGTGGAAAGAAGGATTGTCGGTATGCTTCTGTGTGGGCTCTAATCTCTCTGATTTTATCCTCACCGTCTCTTCACGAGACGTAGGAGGGAGCAATATACTGTTTGACTCCTCGGTGAAGGTATGTTCTCGAAACTCCGACAAAAGTCCGTACCGAGCTACTGAGCGTCTCTCCTGCAGAGTCTTCCACTGGAGTTTATCTGTCATCTCCGTAACGCTTTCGCGATTACTAAATGATCCTGTAACGAAGCGCGCTGCTCTCCGTTGGATCTTCTCTATATCTTCTATCAACCCTATCTGGTACGGATCCCACACTGCTGACCAGTATTCGAGCAGTGGGCGAACAAGCGTACTGTAACCTACTTCCTTTGTTTTCGGATTGCGTTTCCTTAGGATTCTTCCAATGAATCTGTCTGGCATCTGCTTTACCGACGATCAACTTTATATGATCATTCCATTTTAAATCACTCCTAATGCGTACTCCCAGATAATGTATGGAATTAACTGCTTCCAGCTCCTGAGTTGCTATATTGTAGCTAAATAATATGGGATCTTTCTTTCTGTGTATTAGCAGCACATTACACTTGTCTACATTGAGATTCGATTGCCATTCCCTACACCATGCGTCAATTCGCTGCAGATCTTCCTGCATTTCAGTACAATTTTCCATCGTTCCAACCTGTCGATATACCACAGCATCATCCTCAAAAAGCCTCAGTGAACTTCCGATGTCATCCACAAGGTCATTTATGTATATTGTGAACAGCAACGGTCCTACGACACTCCCCTGCGGCACACCTGAAATCACTCTTACTTCGGAAGACTTCTCTCCATTGAGAACGTCATGCTGCGTTCTGTTACCTAGGAACTCTTCAATCCAGTCACACAATTGGTCTGATAGTCCATATGATCTTACTTTGTTCATTAAACGACTGTGGGGAACTGTATCGAACGCCTTGCGGAAGTCAAGAAACACGGCATCTACGTGGGAACCTGTGTCTATGGCCCTCTTGGATCTCGTGGACTTCTAGTTTCCAGAAAAGTCATTATACTCGAACGTAATACGTGTTCCAAAATTCTACAACTGATCGACGTTAGAGATATAGGTCTATAGTTCTGCACATCTGTTCGACGTCCCTTCTTGAAAACTGGGATGACCTGTGCCCTTTCCCAATCCTTTGGAACACTACGCTCTTCTAGAGACCTACGGTACACCGCTGCAAGAAGGGGGGCAAGTTCCTTCGCGTACTCTGTGTAAAATCGAATTGGTATCCCATCAGGTCCAGCGGCCTTTCCTCTTTTGAGCGATTTTAATTGTTTCTCTATCCCTCTGTCGTTTATTTAGATATCTACCATTTTGCCATCTGTGCGACAATCTAGAGAAGGAACTACAGTGCATTCTTCCTTTGTGAAACAGGTTTGGAAAAAGAGATTTAGTATTTCGGCCTTTAGTCTGTCATCCTCTGTTTCAGTACCATTTTGGTCGCAGAGTGTCTGGACATTTTGTTTTGATCCACCTACCGCTTTGACACAAGACCAAAATTTCTTAGGATTTTCTGCCAAGTCAGTACATAGAACTTTACTTTCGAATTCATTGAACGCCTCTCGCATGGCCCTCCTCACATTACATTTCGCTTCGCGTAATTTTTGTTTGTCTGCAAGGCGTTGGCTATGTTTATGTTTGCTGTGAAGTTCCCTTTGTTTCCGCAGCAGTTTTCTAACTCGGTTGTTGTACCACGGTGGCTCTTTTCCATCTGTTACGATCTTGCTTGGCACATACTCATCTAACGCATATTGCACGATGGTTTTGAACTTTGTCCACTGATCCTCAACACTGTCTGTACTTAAATCAAAACTTTTGTGTTGAGCCGTCAGGTACTCTGAAATCTGCTTTTTGTCACTTTTGCTAAACAGAAAAATCTTCCTACCTTTTTTAATATTTCTATTTACGGATGAAATCATCGATGCAGTAACCAGTTTATGATAGTTGATTCCCTGTTCTGCGTTAACTATTTCAAATAGTTCGGGTCTGTTTGTCACCAGAAGGTCCAATATGTTATCGCCACGAGTCGGTTCTCTGTTTAACTGCTCAAGATACTTTTCAGATAAAGCACTTAAAAAAATTTCACTGGATTCTTTGTCCCTGCCACCCGTTATGAACGTTTGAGTCTCCCAGTCTATATCCGGCAAATTAAAATCTCCACCCAGAACTATAACATGGTGGGGAAATCTACTCGAAATAGTTTCCAAATTATCCTTCAGGTGCTCAGCCACAACAGCTGCTGAGCCAGGGGGCCTATAGAGACATCCAATTACCATGTCTGAGCCTGCTTTAACCGTGACCTTCACCCAAATTATTTCACATTTCGGATCTCCGTCAATTTCCTTCGATACTATTGCACTTTTTATCGCTATAAACACGCCTCCCCCTTCACTATCCAGCCTGTCTCTGCGGTATACATTCCAATCTGAGTTTAGGATTTCATTACTGTTTACGTCTGGTTTCAGCCAACTTTCTGTCCCTAGTACTATGTGCGCATTGTGACCGTTTATTAATGAGAGCATTACTGGGACCTTTCTATAGACGCTTCTGCAGTTTACTAATAGCTTATTAATATTGTTATTCCCCATTGCGTTTTGCCTACTACTACTTTGTCGCGTCTCAAGAGGGGTCTTGTCGGGCCTAGGGAGGGAATTCTCTAACCTAAAAAACCCACATGTGCACTCCACACTTACTCCGCTACCCTTGTAGCCGCTTCCTCACGCCTGACCTATTCAGGGGGACCCTACATTCCTCCACCCGACAGCGGAGGTCGAGAAATGTGCACCCCAGATCTCCGCAGAATCGTCTGAGCCTCTGGTTTAAGCCTTCTACTCGGCTCCAAACCAGAGGACCGCGATCGGTTCTGGGAACGATACTACAAATAGTTAGCTCAGATTCCACCCCGCGAGCGAGGCTTTCCGCCTTCAGCAACTCCGCCAACCACCTGTACGAACTGAGGACGACCTCTGAACCCAGACGGCACGAGTCATTGGTGCCGACATGAGCAACAGTTTGCAGTCGGGTGCAGCCAGTGCTCTCTATCGCCGCAGGCCGGGCCTCCTCCACATCTCCGGTGAGACCCCCCGGCAAGCAGACAGAGTGAACACTGGCCTTCTTCCCCGACCTTTCCGCTATTTCCCTAAGGGGCTGCATCACCCGCCTAACGTTGGAGCTCCCAATAACTAATAAACCTCTCCCCCCGTGTGCCTGCTCGGACCTTGCTGAAGGAGCAGCCACATGTCCACTCACAGGCAGAGCGGGCGATGCCACACGGCCAGCCTCCACATTTACCCTCCGCCTCGTGCGCCGCGAACGCCGCTGAACCCGCCACTCCCCTTGGGAAGAGGGTGGCCCAACCGTGCCAGGAACCCGCGAGGATGTCTCGACAGCAGGGACAGTGGGTGACGCATGTGTACACCTGGGGTGTACCATGCGACGCACCAGACTCCCCACTGCCGCTACACTCCGAGGCAGCAGCCTGAAGACGGCTGACCGCGGCCATAAACACGCTCAGCTGTTCGCGGACAGTGGCCAGCTCCCCCTGCGTCCGTACACAGCAGTCACACATTCTATCCGTCCTAAGAAATCAATTTACTGTAGAGAGTTAATCAACTTTTAACTAGACTGCTAATTCACTAAAGGCGGCTGATAGGTAACTGTGGTTACTAGACATTTCTTGTAGAAGTAGCACTACCAGTCTAAGGACTGTATTGAAAACACTAGCACTACTGGCACTATGGCTGACTAAAGGGACTCTCTCTGACTGTATTCAAAACAAACACGAAATCTATAGAACACTATTACTGGCACTCGACAATTAAAGCTTCCTAAAAGCAAAAACACACGGAGGAAGCAGTGACAAGTAAAAAAAATACAGTTAATACTTACATTAAGGTAGCTCGCTGCACAGCAGACGTGACGGAGACTGCAGTTTCGACGACACTGACACTAGTGGCACTATGGCTGACTAAAGGGACTCTTGAGATCAGTTATTGTCCTGAATGGTGGTTACAAAATTAATGGTGCGCGTTCTTGCCTGGAGAGTGAAAATGATAATGCATGAGGTGACTGGCCCGTATCGAACTACGGTGGGTAGAGGCAGATAAAGTATTCAAACTGTCCGTGAATATAGCGACATGGTAGCTGCGGCACATGTTCACACGCTCGAATGCGCCATAAGGTCGCTCGATTTCGGGAATGCTTTCGGTAGGGTGAGTCACCAGTGCCTTCTTGAAACAATGACCGTACTGGATTTTCTGCAATATTTTGTCCAGGTAATTGGTATAATGTTGAAGAACAGCAGTTTGCAAATCATGATCAGTGGTCAGCTAACAAGGCAGCTCGCACTCAAGAGCTGTGTGCGACGAGAGGTGGTCCTGTGTGGAGGGCCTCGTTCGCCACTGCCGCTGAGGCCCTGCTAGCCGCTCTGCAGAAACAGCTACGAGGGCTGCACGCATGCAGACACACACACACACACACACACACACATACCGCCACAATATCGTGTGTAGGTCATACACGGGTGACGGGGGTCTCGTGATCTCCGGCGAGAGCGAGTCGCAGAAGGCGTTGCAGGTCACCAACAAATACCAACTTGCATCAGGTTCAAAGCTAACCAACACTAAACCACACATCATGAATGTGGGGTGCGGAATATCTTTGCGAAACATGCGAGACCTCAGTCCAAGTTGTGGTCTGGACTACAGCTCTAACGTAAATCGTACTGCAGCTGCAAATTCTAAGAAAGTGCTTGCCAGCGTGCCAGTTGGAGTCAAAGAACATAGAGAAGGCATGACGACATCCAAAGGCCACACTTTGCACATATGTAGATGGTCTCTAAAGTCAACTGTGTGGCACATGTTTTACCCATACCAGGTGAAACAGCAGCAGGATTTCTGACATCTTTGGGTCATTTTGTAACTCGTGGTAATATTTTTAAGATAAAGTTTGACACGTTGACCATCTCAGGCGGAAACGGGGGGGGGATTAAATATTGCCGACTTTGGGAGATGCGGAAGAAGACACAGACGACCCTCACGCCGCACTCACCAGACGAAATTACTCCCACTGTCTCGAATCCACCCATAGATGTACGGCACGTCGCCAATGGCTTTTATCATTTTGAACAATTTTGATTCGAACTCAGTTATACTCAAACCAGAGTTTGCCGTCGAATATGGTAAGTCAAGAGCATGTATGTGGAATTAATGAGAAGCAAAAGCGGAAACGTGACTGTACAAAAGTAGCCACACTACAGCTGGAGGGCCATCTGGACAAACATCAGCACCCCTCATCTACCTACAAGTGTGAAAACTACTCGGTAGAGGGCAGTAAACAGGAAAGTAGCAACCAAAGTGAAACTTGAGGCAGTCCACCTGGGTGGTCGGCAGCACGTGAGAGAATTACGACCTGATAGCAGGCGAGGTTGGTACGCGCTCAAGTGAACGACATCTGGTGAGTTATCACATAATTGTTAGCCACGATAACACGAACTCTACTCCCAGTACCTTGCCTTACAATTTTTTTGAATCGTAGCGACGTGCCGTGTGAATAAAGGAATGCTGTAAACTGGCTAAGAGGACAAAGAACGTACCACCTGCCAGCAGAGGGAAAGGAGACGGGCGGGCGCTGGGTGGGTCGCCGCACGCACGCCGGCCACAAGCGGGCCACGGGGCGGCGTGTGCGTCGCTGAGGCGGGAAACTGCGAGAGGAACTTCGTAACATGTTTCAGTACATACAGTTACGTGTTACAGTGTGCAAACTGAATAGAAAAAGGCGTGAACGCAAGAACATCATAACAAATCGTCCTTAAGCTCTTTTGTGTTAAACGGTGTTTCTTACTGCCTTATTTATTTTTAAGGAAACAGAAATCTAATTTAAAATACATAGGTCAGAAGCACTCTATTTTGTGTTGAAGGAATCTCGGAGGAAAAGCTGGTCCTCACGACAGAACACGTGGTACTTTTTAGTACACTTTATTTCACTTCGTTCCGTATGTCGAAAGTCCTTTTAACGAGAAGCGACTGCGCTGATTCTGCTGTTCTCCATTACACTCATCTTCACCCGCTGTATCAGGAATCGCAGCACGGAGCTTCCAGCGCGTGCAGTACTCGGGGATGGCAGAAGACCAACTTGCCAAACAAGCCTCGGGAACCGAGGCACTGGGCGAATTACAAGATGTTGAGAAATAAATCGGAAAGCAAACCATCGTGAACACGGAACTTGGAAGGCGTCGCTCTCAGCTGAGTTAGTGTGCAAACATGGTCTTTCAGATGATATGCTAAAAATTAAAAAAAATTAGAAATAACAAAATAAAAGAATTATGCGCGAAAATAGCGCAGCGACTCGGTGACAGGTATGGGGGAGGCGTCGTGGCCAGACCTCGGAATGGTTAAAAAATTAAATGAAAGAAAAGGGGTTAAGGGCGCGAGTTTCTAGTCTGCATGTAGTGGATTCGAATACCGCAACTCGCATGAATTTTAATTCGTGGTAATAGTTGCTAGTTAAGAAAAAGTTGAAATGATTCTTGCTACATATGCTGAAGGTCTGGGTTCGTTTCTCACATCCGGCAATCATTTTTAACAAGCATAAGCAGCATCTCTCCCACCTCTCTTAACCTGGAGGAGAGTCGCTACAGGTTGGGTCCTGACAGAGGCGGAAGTCATGCCGGGTCGAAACTCTGTCACCAGTCACCTTTCTTAAGCGATATCTTTTTAAATCAATGAGCCAATTGCTGTACAAGGCCGCAGCGCACTTGACTTTTACTGTATTCGAGCCTGAGACGTGGAAAATATTGACGATGGACTGGAATTCGAACTCAGATCTCCCTTTTCGCCACGTTTGATCACTTTCAGGTGATGCATTTCCACTGCTTCGTTGTCTCCACTTGTCTGCAAAGTCATAAAGACATTCACAAGAGACACATCCCTGGGTTCGAATCCTGGCATGTCACTTTAAGTTGCAGCATGAGCTCAGCAAAATACATGTGAGAAATTATTCTGATTTTACCGATTCTCTGGGCTTTGTTAACAATAATGGTGGTACTGGTTTCGAGTCCCAAGTCAGACGGGCAGCTTTTCGTCCTGTCGTGTCAGTTTAACATGCCACTCCTAGCTACTGGTGAAAGAGAATAGTACAGTCGAGGTATCTTTGTATGTAGTCAACAACGATGTGTCTAGGGTTCCATTCCTAGTCAGCAGAAAATTTTCATCGTTGTATTTAAAATTATGACATGTCCACATTTCGCTGCTCAACGTCCATGCGTGACTAGAAGTCAGTGTGGATAGGTGTTGGTTTCGAATGCCCATAACGCAAAACACTTTCGTCTGCTGGTTTTTGTCATCTCATTGCTGGTTAAAAATGACGGTTTCTCACGTTTCATTGTGCTTAGTTAACCATCCGATCAAGTGCTGCGTTCGAATATCCGGGAAACACAAAACTTTATGGCAGATCATTTCGAGTTTGAACTTGCACACTCTTCGTTACTTGTGACTGAAACCATACTTGACATATTTCTTCTTTACTTGTTAGATTGCATTCCCGGATAGTAGCGCAGTGAGAAAACTTTCGTCGTGTCATTTAAAGGAGGATGCTGATTTCTGAGGTTTCATTTATTACAATAAGTTTGAATATGCAAACGTAATGGCTGTGTAATGTCCAATAACACGTTTCCTGGTATTTGCATTACCGAAGTGTCAGTTTGCATCTAAACCGATGGTCGCACAGAGCAGTTGTCTCTTGTGGCCTCATGCAGTGAACGTTTTGTACAGGCAAAGACTGTACCGAAAACAGAGCAGAGGAACAATGTTACGAGGACTGATTACAAATCAGGCGAAACACAATTCAGATCGTTCCATAAAGTTTCTGGCGTGCAGCCGCATAAATTCAGCCTCTCCTAATATTTCGGCCGAACACCGTCCCGCCATCTCCAGAGTGAGCTGAGGTGACTGACGCTGGCGCACTTGGTCCGTTCTTTTAAACCCGAGGACCGAACCACTGAATTTATGCGGCTGCACGCCAGGAACTTTGTGGAACAGTCCTTACGCTGCAAAAACATCAAGATGGACGACAACTGAGATCGTTCAGATGATTGAGCATGATACCACATGTTAAATACATGTGCGTGTGCTATGAGGCCATAAAATCTGACGCATACACACAGTTTTTTTATGGGGGTGGTGTTGCCGAGTTTGTGTTTATCTCTCACATGTTTTGAATAAATTGTTGTCTATGTGTCAGAAAGTTTCAGTGTTTGGTGAGGCTGAATCAAGAAAACTGCCGGTAACTGCAGTGAAATTTTTTTGCCTGCGTACCAGGAAAGTGTGTGTCTGAAAACCAGGAGATGGGATTCTTCTTGTGTGTGACGTCTGGCAGTGAAGCTGCAGACAGAGACCAGTATCAGGTGCAAGATGGCTGTTCTGTAGTGGAGGTGAGCGACTGGTTAGGTGTAGCGTCCCGAGAGCGAAGGAGCTGACTTGCAGGAATGAGTGTGACAAAATGTGGTAGTGAAATTCTTTCAGAGGTTGTATAATGCTATTTGTAATGGACGATGAATGAAGATTTTCTTATGAGAGGGATAGAACAGATTTGCTGTAATTTAATACATACACACAATTGCGCACTGTTTTGTACTGTGGGAGGGGGATACGGTAGGTTTGTTTCAGGACAGATTTGTATTCACAACAGTTGTTTCCTCGTGTGGCTGTTTTCCCCATTCTGTGTGTTGTGTGTTTGTAGCAGAGAGTGGCAGTTTGTGTGTTTTGTGCAGGAGCCTCTCTGCAGAGGAGAGGGGCAGGAGGCTGGTCCAGGCGGCTAAGCAGCAGGCAGTGGGGGAGCTGAGGGCGCTGATCGCCGCAGGGGCCGACGTGGCGGCGAGGGACGGGAGTGGGCGGACCGCCCTGCACTGTGCAGCGGGCTGGGGAGACGTCGAGGCGGCGAGGCTGCTGGTGGGGGCGGGGGCGGCGGTGGACGCCAGGACTGACGGTGGGTGGACGCCGCTGCACTGTGCGGCAGCCAATGGCCACGCAGAAGTGGCGGCTGCGCTGCTCGTCGCGGGGGCCGACAGGGGGGCGACAACTGGTGATGGGCGGACAGCGCTGGACGTCGCCAGGCGGTGCAACCAGAGGCGCCTGGTGGAGATGCTGTGATGTGGCAGACAGTCCAACGAACTCTGTGCAAAAAGCAGGAACTGAAAGAGTTTGTAGGAGAGTAACATTCATAATTTTTTAAATAAAGATCCAAAAAAACTCAGTCCTATTGCGACTCACTAATTTCAGGCCTCCTCGAGTAACACACAGCACACAAATACTCTAAGCAATGCTGTAGCAAAACCCGGACAACTCCAGATAACAGCAAAATAATTCAGGTAACAACGGACAGTCCTTCTCTCAAGAAAAATGTCTCGAGTACACTTCCAGACTAAACTTGGCAAAAGTCATCAGTTCATTGTGAACAATCACAACTGCTCTATAATATCTGATCGCTGATAAGTATTTCACACCAGTCTACAAGGTGCTGCATCAGACTATTCTAATTTGCAACATACCGAGATTGACGCTATATCAGTTCTATCACGACAATTTTTGCTCCTGATACCAGACTCAATTTACTTCTCCATATTCAGCAAACATTCTACTCTACCGTACCTGTTGTGTTTAATAACAATGAAATATTAGTAGCGGTATTCACACCACATAATGCGACTAACATCTGGAACCATACTGTCAGTCTACATTTAACTAAACACAATCAGACCACAACATGAGACGCATAGCAGATGTAAAGGAAATCCTCTCTATCTGCTACTGTTGTCTCTACTTGACGCAAAAGATTGCAACAAGCAAAGTAATCCTAGTTGTATTCGAGACAGAACACCGAGGCCCGAGTTTCAGCTCACGAAAGCAATTTCACAACGACGCACAGGAGTCTCGACACTCGTCGGTCACAACGGCACAGCTGAGACGCTAACGCAAGTCGTGGAGCTACAGGTAATAAAATTACACTTACTTTGACTCATACATCGAGTAAATAAGTGTAGTGGAGAGTGTACGCCTGTCAACTCAGTTGCTGTCACCTCGCTTCATTCCCTGTGGCCGTGCTGCAGCCGCAGCTGACGCAGCTCGCCGCTCCCTGCCAGTCCGTGGCTCCTGCCACAACTGTCAGCCGCCTCTCTGCTTGTGAGGCGCCAGCAGGCAAACGGCAGAACAGTCCGTGAGTCCGTCACTCAAACTTCACTCACAAAGAGTACTGACAAGGCGCAGAAGAAATCCTCACACACAATATTGCCTTCACGAATCTTTTCAACAGTAAAATTTCTTCTCCGAGACCTTCGTTGTTCACGTCTACACTGTAGCAAGATTCGTCGTTTCCCACAAGCTCTTGGACCGGAGAATCGTTTTCGCTCACGTAGTTCCACGGGAAACGGAATGTGTCCGTGTTGCGTGTGGCTGCACACGGTACGGTCAAGTTCCCTACAGCTGTGTAATAACGTGGCAAACATTTAGCTGAAAACTGTTCCTCGAGCTATGGTTTAAATCGTTCCCTGCTGCTTCATCAACAAAGCGTTTTCTTCTGCCGTGCCGTTTCTCTCCGTCATCAATCATTACATTCAGTTCAGGTGATATTCCGATATTTTCTGCTACTTCGCAACTTCCTGCGTAAATAGTATCCCAACATTTCTCAGCTGATTTAATTCTTCCGCGAGACACTTATTAATACTACTTGAAACATATGTTTCTCCGGGTTGTACAACTTTACGTATGTTTATTGCAGCTAATAATTTCAAATACTTCTGAATGCTCCTTAGTTCAATGTGTTGCTCCCGCAGTCCATGTTATTAGCAAGTTCAACCGCCCATTGTAAGCCTGGCAAATTCTCGGCAAATGGATGCATGGCACCTACCCACACAGACCCTCTCGTTGCCGGTATTTTCTTTTAAAACTTTCCATAGCTGCCACTTTCGTTTTAAATGAGTTTCTCAGAAACAGCAGTTGTACTGGAGACAGAGGAGAAACGTCATGGGGAAGTATCGCAGTTAACTCGAGTGCTTCTTTTTGCCACGTCTTCCCCACATGTGGCACATGTAAGCTGACGTTTCGATGCTCTGTGTGCAACTATGACTTCCATATGAGACACAATCTTACACACCGCCGTGATATTCAACGCTCTTAGTGGAGGTAACAGAGAGCCATGTTATGCATCTCGCCGAAAGTTCGGGACGCGCCTGACGCCCTCCACCTGGTGTTGTCTGCTACTGCGGTTCACTGGAACTCCACAACACGCTACAGCAGAGGGGAAACAGCCCAGAACTCCGTCCCCTTTCCTCGTATCGTCAGAACACGCCGGAATTCACTGCTCATATCGCTCAATACCCGCACGCCAAATAGTCTGAAACGTGTTCCTGTTTAAACTCTTTTATGTAAATGTCTGGTTGGTATCTGAGAAACTGGTAAAATTTATGTTGATATGTAAATGGGTTAATCTCAGAGCAGGGCAGCAGAACTGTTTTAAAATTAAATGTTGATCGGAAGTATGTGAAGCACGCTACACGATGCGAAATCACCATGCAGGAACTGGAGAATCTATTGTGATTTCGCGCGCTGCGTTGATAGCTACAGTGCTGTGCTATAATGCAAAACACATTGTCCACCTTGGCACCATGATTGTTACATCGTTTCATATTTGAAATATTTTGTGGTATGTTATTAGTTTTGGGGTAATTTCTACATTTCGTGTTTTTACTGATACGTCTGTGGTTGACAGCCTCCAGCTGTTCCAGCACAATATGTCTCCAGAACTGAGTCTGAATGCAGTGCTGCACGACCCACACCCTACATGAGAAAATCATTACGAAATATTATCAGCCCTGTATATGTTTACTGACAGCTGCACAGTAAAGGCTGATATTAGGAAAAGTAATCTCTTTTTCTCGCATTGCCAGTTATAGAACAGTCCTTACAGGTTGCGATAGTCCCTAGGAGACTACAGAACAATCAGGTGAAGAAAGGTTCAACCATAATTTCGAAAATGTAATTCAAATGACGCAACGGATATCTAATTGTGCAAAAAATGTCTTAGAGGTAGTGGAAAAATAATTAACATAATCGGTGTTGAGCGAACTGCCATCGAAGAAAATGGAAAAATATACAAAGTAATGGAGCTAAATAACTACAAATATTCCAAAGTTTAGTTTTAGACCTCTTTCCTTTGGCAGATTCTTAAAATACAACGTTGTGTGTATGTCTGTTTTCACCTCTGCAACTGAATGAAGCGCAGAAAACTGAAGGTTGTACCATAACTAAACTGCGGAACATCATTTCTCAGCGGTTCTATAATTACGTGTTTTGTGATGCTAAATCCAAATTTCGTGTTTGGTGCATTGTAGGAGATCGGCTTCACAACGAAAGATCCAGAAAGCCTTAAAATTTTCACTCTCTTCTCAGATTTTCGTCCGTTTCAAGAAGACTATGCGTTTCTCGAAGTTGAAACCCGGCACGAAATTACAGCAGTCAATCTCTTCTACAAAACGCACCAATCAGGTCTGATTTTGTGACGAGCGGTGACGGCGATAGAGAGCGCTGAAGAACGGCGACTGCCGAAAATTCGGAACGCTCCTTTAACGGCCTTCGTCTGTTGTTCTCTGGTATTACTGCAACGGTACGGCACGCTTCAGCAGAGGGGAAACAGCCCAGAACTCCATTTGTGTTCTTTCCATCAACAAACACAACGGCATTCACTGCATATATGTTGTGATAAAAGTAAAGTGATATCTTTTGAAACGTGTTCGTATTTATTTAAACTCGTCGTTTAAAGTGTCTGTCTGGTATCTGAGAAATTGTTGAAATTTGATACCGAAATGCGTAAATCTCAATACAGGGCAGCAGAACTGTATAAAAATGTATGTGAAGGACACGCTACACGATGCGAAATCCCCTGTAGGCAGTTCATCAAACAATTTGCCTGCGAGAGAGCAGGCCGTTTTGAATGTAATTTATATACGCAACTTGTCTACAAAACTAATGACTTAGATTAAAATGTTGGCCCTGGATACTGTTAATTCTTATCTTTAGATATGGAAACAATGACTGTACCAGAACTGCTTTTGTATTTATAATGCAAATGAACACAAAATTTAACGCATCTGAGTTTGTGTCAAACTGCTTAAAAATTGACAAATAACACCTTTCTGAAACAATTTACCGATCAGAAACGTCTGAAATGATGTGATATCTTCACAGATGCATTCTGGTGTTTGGCGGAGGTAAGTCTGAGTACCACAGGTGTTTCAGCCTTTTCCTGTTGCAGTCGCGAATGTGTTGTACTCTCATCAAACAGTTTGAAATCGACTGAAAAACTTTACACCCACAAGAGTTAACAGCTTTCATAAGTTTCATCTCAAAGTATCAGTTCCAATTACGATTAGCAGAAGTGCCGAGCGCATCCTTCACGTACTTCCGTTCAAAATTTAGTTTTTATACAGTTCTGTTGAACTGTATTGAGATTATGAAATTGCATTGCCCTCGTTTTCCTAAAAGCTCCTTCACAACTGTAGTGGACAAGGTTCATTCTCACGCTAGGATTACTGTAACTGAGGAACCAATAGAGAACGGAGCTGAAATTCTGCCGTTTCTATTGACATGCTTCCCATGTATCAATGATTCGGAACGGAGGACTCTAGAATATTCGGTAAGTAAAAGGCCGTGCCAGGTTAGTCCTCAGGGACGGTGCGAGAAATATCTTTGGACTACTCGTCTGTTAAGAGCTCTGTCTGGTTTTTCGTCCTTTGGCGAGAGACCGACGTTGAGCGGCCATTGCTCCCAGAATCCGCGCAACTCGAGACGTGTGTATTACAACCGATCCAGCGCCGTCACGCATGCAGCACGCTATAATCTGGAGAACTTGGTCTTGAATTGTTCTCACTGTCTCAACATGGTATTAGTTAACTGCAGGAGCGTCTACGGAAAGTTCTCAGAACTAATCTCGCTTATAAGCGGTAACAAGGGTCACACAGCAGTAGGGACAGAAAGCTGAGTGAAACCCAAAGTCAGTAGCAACGAGATTCTAAATTCCGGTCGCAACGTAGGTCGTAAAGAGAGGTCGACCGCTGGTGTTTAAAGCAGTGAGAAGCAGGATTACATTAGAGAGATCATTGGAGATCCCAAATGTAAAATAATTGGTATCAAGCCAAGCATTAAAGTTGGATCAAACGTGGTAATGGGACGCTATAGACTCAGCAGCAACAGTGGCGGAACAGTTTGAGCGGAAGCTGGAGAATATTTCGCGTGAATTTGCTGGCCATGTTATAGTTTTAGGTGGAAACTTTATGCTGCCATGTATACAGGGAGACTCAGGTGGCTAAAACTGGTGGTAGGGCCAGAAAATCATAATAAATTAATCCAAGTGCTTTACCCAAAAACTAACTCGAACCATTAATCTGAGAACTGCCACGTGAAGATAACATCTTAGACCTGCCGGTAACAAAGAGACTCGAACTTTTCGAATGTGTTGGGGTAGAACTGGGAATCGTGGATCACAAGGCCGTTACAGCATCACTGAAGACGACTGTAAACAGGAATACAAAGAAAGGTGGGAAGGTCGTTCTGCTCAGCAAGAGCGACGAGAAACAGGCTTCAGACTACCTGAGCAGTCAGCACTAAAATTTCCTCTGCAGCACAAACAGCGTGGGTGTCAGTGGAAGGAGTTGAAGAGTATCGTACAGTACGCTGTAGGATCACAGCGATGAGTTTGAGGCACCGATTTCCATACAAGTGCGCCTCGGCGCACGCCAGAACACGAGAGAACAGTCTACAGAAATGACAGAGATCCAAATGTCAACAGTGGAACTCGAGCCAAAGAAAGAGTTCTTTGTGGGAAGCGATACACACCTGTAACTTGCTGCGTTACTCTCTACGTGACGAAAACCTGCGTAAACATTCGGTCTGGTGGTTTAGGCAAACACGTTTACGGCACTTTTATCCACGTACAAGTAGCTTCAGGGGGCGACATTTACGCCGCGGGGAAAGTCGTAGGTGGGGGCGCGACGCGGAATGTGGGCAGCGAATCCGGCCGAGGGCCGCGCATGCTCAGAAGCGGCGGGCGTGGCGGGAACAGGAGGTAGGGGCGCTGCGAGCAGAGAGAGAGAGAGAGAGAGAGAGAGAGAGAGAGAATACCGGCTACGCGACGGGGAGGCCGAAACTAAATCGGGATTATCACTTAGCATATAAAATTTGCAACACTGTTTAGCGATACGAGCTCCAGTTGCACTCGACAATTCAAAATTCAGCCGTGATCGGAGACACCAACGTCCGGTTGCCAGTTAATGTCACGATGTTACAAAGATATTTTCTTCTGTTCTACGAGTAATTTCGCAGTTGTATCTCAGCAGCTTACATCTACCTAATGGCAGTATACGGTGTACAAACACTAAACACTATTTTGATAACAGTTTTTTCACTTACGAGACAAAACGTTATGTTGCAATATGAAATTTCTTCTGCAAACGTCAGCCATTCGCAGTGTCATAACAATAACAAACTACACAGTTACAAGTATGTGAAATACGGACATGTTTTCATTACTCGACGTATGTCGGTACAAAATCCCCCTGATGTAACGCTGTCTCCAGCACACGGCAGGCCAGCTTCCAGCCGAGTAGACAGCCAGACCGCCCGACACACACTGCCTGCTACTGCCGTGAAAGGAAGCAACACCTGTGCTGTCGGCAACAGACCTACAACGAATATGGTTGTACCGATACTACAGAGGTTGAGTGCAATTGTCAAATTCACAACTTCATTCAGATTTGTGGCCCAAAGTACTTGAAAATTGACACAGAAAATAGGACACCCCGTTTCCATTTCTCATTTAACTGCCGACACGAGATATTTCTGCATTATGGGCATCTTCCAAAAAGCGTGAGCGTCCAGTTTAGTGGTAGTATCAACTCCTGAATCCAGTCGAGGGTGGAACGTAGTGGAGTACAGTAGAAACAGACCAACACTTCACCACCACTTACACACGTAATTTCATTACCGCATCCTACACAATCCAGGAAGGCCATCCTTGCATAAAAGATTGCCCGGTTTCGGCCGACAGCTGTGAATTCTGTATGTCTGGAGAGACGCCCACACGGCCGTACTTCTTTAATACACCGATTCTCGTCCGCCGACCCAAGTTTTGGTTTTTCGCGTCCTCTGCTATTTATATCCAATATTGCGGTAGTAACTGCGTTAATCATTTCGTACCACGTCGCACGCAATCTTCCACACCGTCGCCGTGGTACTGAACACCCTGTGTAGAGGACACAGCGCACTCCTGTACCCAGTTGCTGCCTGTAGCGAGGTGTGAGACGTTACGACAAAACACACACCGTGTTCTCCAGAACTGAAAGTAATGCCGTTAAGTCGATCTCACGTCGTACACAATTCGAGCCACGCTCACTGCTTACACGTTTCGTTATTTATCCACAGCCACAGCTACACTACGCCCAACAAAGAATAAATCTGTACCATCACCTCATGAGCGTAATTCGTGTTAAAAATATTCTTCGCATTCAGTCTCGCCACACAGGTCATAGGGAGTGCCGTGAATGTTTCGCGGCTTGCTACGGAGATTTAGGATTGGCGCCAACTGAATGCATCAAAATGAAACACTCATCAAAGGCAAACACCTGTAAGGACTGTGTGAAGAACAAAATTGTTGTTAACCTCTCAGATGAGCGTTTAAGTAGTGCAGCATGTGGTTCCTTGGGACTGAAATGCTCCATAAAACAGACTGCTGGTTCTCCGAAGTGAAGAAATCGTAGGCAGTTACTCTCGTAATGAAACGGCCAACGATAGTGACGTAGATGACCAGCAAATGTTTCCGAAATTAATTTAAGAGTTACAATTTCCATGCCGCAAGTACGGAAAGCGTTGGTGTATGGGGTGAAAGAACTTGCTGAGAAGTGTGTCGTAAGGAATGCTTACACATTGGTAGCCCTGATGGAAACCAATCCGATGAATAGGAAGATGCAGAATAACGTGAAATCCGGTCGTTAATAATCGGGACGTTTAATATACAAACTTTGGACCTATTTCTATGAAGCAATAGAAAAGTCAATCAGTGACAGAAACACCATTTTGTATGACATGGTTTCTGATATTGCTAACGATATAAGGAGCGAAGGAATTTGTGCTTCACCAAGTTGGACTACCCGCTTCGAAAACATCGCAGAAAATCACGTCTAGAAAGATAATAAAGAAGGTACCGAGAAGAAGGTCTTAAAACTGTATTATTCAAATTTCGGTGTTGGTACGTTTCGTTTGATATGTAAAGAATACGATCGCTATTCACAGTGAGTCTACCGTGAACAATGAAACCAGTCTCTGAATTTGCGATAAAAGGACGCTTTCATTGAGAGACGTAAAGAGGCGGATTTTGAGTCAGTATCTGCACCCACATTTCTATACAGGGTAATATACATTATCACTCTGGATGGCTCAGTGTTCATTGTTACCTGTGTCAATCGGCTGGAAAGTGCAGGACTTGTGGAAAGGTCAACGTCTCCCACAGACAAAGTAGTGACAGACTCATCGACATCTGGAAAAATGGCAACATGAGTGTGGTTACAGTTGTAATGCATTACGCTTTCCTTCCGCTTTCACGAAGCAAATCCCTCTTCTTTGTAGATTTGTGTTTAGCTGAACGAAATGAAACTAAAAAGCTACCGTCTTTCCCAACCAGAATTAACCATCGAAGTGTTGCCAGAAAACAGTTCCACTCTTCCGCTAAACAGCTACTTTGCACATTCCGCGTCATACGCTGATAACTATTAAATTAAGTTCAGCCTGTGTCACATCTGTAACGAAAAAAGTATTTTCTATTTCTGGCGACAATTTTGTGGGGCCTTTCGTCTTCCTACGGCTGCTTACGTCCGTCTGAGCAGCTGCCAGGGAGCGCCAGGAAACAGGCGTCACTGCGCACGCGCGGCGGCGACTACGTAGGAGGCCCGAGGTTCCTGTGAGCAGTTGCCAGCGCGTTCGTGCGCATGCGCAGAGCTGAATTCGCGTATGAGCAGTGCCTTCTCCCGCTCCTGGCCACTTGAAACGCGGCTGTTTGCCGTGTGAGCAGTAGCAGCGAGTAGCCAGATGCTACCCAGAAATCGTTTTTAATAATGCCAGATTCGCGCATGCGCAGAGCAAGCTGAGTTACAGTGGGGGGTCATTCTCCACGTGACCCGTGTGTATGTTTCGTGATATTCCGGTCTCTCTTCCTTTACAGCTTCCACGTCAAATGAAAACAAAACACATTTCTGTGGCTGGGAGCCATAAAGTGAATTAATATGCATTCTCATAATAATGAAAGACTAAAATAAGCTCTCCTGCACAGGAGAGCTTCTGTAAAGTTTGGAAGGTAGGAGACGAGGTACTGACAGAAGTAAAGCTGTGAGTACGGGGCGTGAGTCGTGCTTCGGTAGTTCAGTTGGTAGAGCACTTGCCCGCGAAAGGCAAAGGTCCCGAGTTCGAGTCTCGGTCCAGCACACAGTTTTAATCTGCCAGGAAGTTTCATAAAGTAAGTGTGTTCGCGTGTTATTTAACTGATTATTACTGACAGTGTCTGCTTACTACGCTGTGTTGCACGGGATCAGTGGGGAGCATCTGAGTTACACTGGACGAACATGCCGTTTTGTACGCTCAAGATATCCAGTTTATTACTTTCAATAAATGGGCTGACACCGTCTTACCAGCAGATCTCCGGTCTTCCCCATGTGACCACCGAAAGTTAATAATTATTACAAATGTTTTTAGGAGATCGACTGACAATTTTCGTCGCACCGAGACTTCGAAATTGCTTCACTGCCTTATGGAATTTAAGTTAAGCTCAATTTAATCAGGATAGAACAGTATTGAACTGTGTGAATGTGATAAGCCTGCTTTGTGAATGAAAATTCCCTTAATATACGCTTGTTTTTTACTATCCTGATCAGTGAAGCTAAATCAGGCCGGTGTGAGAGAGGTTTTTAAAATTCAGATTCCACAAAAAATATTAAAAGTTCCAGTCATTCCACCAGGAAGGGGGTACACGGCTCGTGTTGTCTGCAGTTCAACCACACCTAGACGGTCAATACCGCGGTTCGATCGCGTCCGCATTGTTACTTTGTGCCAGGAAGGGCTCTGAACAGGAGAAGTGTCCAGGCCTCTCGGAGTGAACCAAAGCGATGTTGTTCGGACATGGAGGAGATACAGAGAGACAGGAACTGTCGATGACATGCCTCGCTCAGGCCGCCCAAGGGCTACTACTGCAGTGGATGACCGCCATCTATGAATTTTGGCTCTGAGGAAACCTGGCAGCAACGCCACCATGTTGAATACTGCTTTTCGTACAGCCACAGGACGTCGTGTTAACGACTCAAACTGTGCGGAATAGGCTGCATGGTGCACAACTTCACTCCCGACGTCCATGGCGATGTCCATCTTTGCAACCACGACACCGTGCAGTGCGGTACAGATGGGCCCAACAACATGCCGAATGGACCGCTCAGGATTGGCATCACGTTCTCTTCACCGATGAGTGTCGCATAAGCCTTCAACTGTACAATCGTCTGAGAGGTGTTTGGAGGAAACCCGGTCAGGCTGAATGCCTTAGACACACTGTCCAGCGGGTGCAGCAAAGTGGAGGTTCCCTGCTATTTTGGGGTGGCATTATGTGGGGCCGACGTACGCCACTGGTTGTCACGGAAGACGGCGTAACGGAGGTACGAAACGTGAATGCCGTCCTCCGACCGACAGTGCAACAACATCGGCGGCCTATTGGCGAGGCATTCTCCTTCATGGACGACAATTCGCGCCCCCATCGTGCACATCTTGTGAATGCCTTCCTTCAGCATAACGACATCACTCGACTAGAGTGGCCAGCGTGTTCTCCAGACATGAACAATATCGGACATACCTGGCATAGATTGAAAAGGTTGTTTATGGACGACGTGACCCACCAACCACTCTGAGGGATCTACGCCGAATCGCCGTTTAGGAGTGTGACAATCTGGACCGACAGTGCCTTGATGAACTTGTGGAAAGTATGCCACGACGAATACAGGCAGGCATCAATCCAAGAGGACGTGCTGCTGGGTATTAGAGGTAGCGGTGTGTACAGCAATCTGGACCACCACCTCTGCAGGTCTCGCTGTATGGTGGCACACCATGCAATATGTGGGTTTCGTGAAAGGGCGGAAATGTACAGTTTCCGGAACTCTCGGAACCGAGGTGATGCTTTCAATATATAGAACGTAATAGTAAATATGTTAACCAGATGTAATTACTTACCAGAGTAAAGAAGGTCGTAATCAGTTCTCTACATTTGAAAGCCAGCTTTACAGGGAAGACCCCTTTGCAAATAAAACGCAATCGATGGAAGAGTTAAGTGGCGGCACCCATAAGATGCTCATTAACCTGCTGATAAAGAGAAGGCGAACAAACCCATTGCTACATTTCATATAGGAATCTGTAGACAGCATTCGAGATTCCAGGATCTAATATTAAAATCGTTAATAAGATGTAATCGCTTACCAGATGAAAGACGGAAGTACTTATTTGGCCATATGTCAACACCAGTTTTCCAGTAGCTCATCTTCATTTGGAGTTAAAGCCCAGCAGGTGGCAGAGTAAATGGTGGCAGCCAGAATACACAGCTTAACCTGCCGAGAAAGAGCAGGAGAACAAACCTGTCACTGAACAGGTCTACTGGGAGTCTGTTATTTGCACTTCTGGATTTTGTACGTACTGCGTATAGCTCAGACGCTGAGATACACTTCTGAGTCGCTTATTATTCGCTCGCAGTCTTTGCTCACAGCAACTGTGTCGCTGGAAGGTCTGTTGGTTTTTGTCATCGCTGCTGGGATAAAGGAAACATTTTTTTTTTATTTTGTAGCACTGCAGTCGCGCGTAGTTAGATTCATTGTTGAATCAGACAGCCATGTGAAGGAAATTGAGATCTTTCATTAAAAATTGTTTAATTTTCACTGTAGGGGTTTTTTCATGTCTGTCAATTATTTTTCTAACAATTGTGAGAGTAAGCATTTGACATAAATGTTGTCCTTTTTCAATGTAAGTGCATGTTGTAACATAAATTTCATACAGTTAATAATATATCAGATAATGTAAAAACAGTTTGTTAAAGGCATATTTCACCTAAGAGCATTGTCCACATCCTCGGTCCAAGTCATTTTTATTTAAAGGACTCTCTCACTCAGTGGTGTGTATAACGTAGTTTACTTGCTGGCTGGAGCATCGCCAATAAGCTCTCTGCAACTTTAGTCAGAAATTCGCAACTGGCGCGTGGAGAGCAGCAAGCACTGCGTTCCCAAGCACTTACATTACGAGGTGAGACATTTCCATTTCACGATCTGTTTGATATGAAAATTATCAGCGCAGAGGGGCAATTCCATGAACAACATTATTTGGCAGATCATTAAAGCACAGGGACAACTTTGTTTAATTCAAGAGATTAACAGTAAAGTTTCAGCAGAGCATTTCCATCAAGCAACAGGAAATTAGCAGATTGGAGCTTTTTCCACACACAAACAATACACAATGGTATACACAATTTTTCACTGACACATCTTTTGCTCTCGACAACACAGGTGAAGAATCAAAGCCAAGGTAGACACTTGTGAAGCAGCAACAGACGAACCAAACAACACACTGAATGGGACAGATATTTCAGCACACCGTTCATAGAATTCATAATGATTCAACTTTGCTCTCGCCACATTCAGTTTTGAAGAATAAAAATCCGCCAGTCAAAATAAAGAACTTGTTTCCCCAAGTCACAATGTTTACGTCATCGTGAATTGATTGACATTGCAATTACTAATACAAAAAAGGCAGCTGAGAAAAGGAAAATGCAAAAAAAGAAGGTAAGTCACACTAGGAAATTCAAAGTTGGACAAATTTTGCACGAAGGTAGGTAAATGGATAAAGTCGAAACGAGGCCAAGATACTAGGTACACCTGGTTTCAATTTTCATCTCTACGTGCGCCAGTTGCTACGACGTGCTATTTTGGGCGCCCGCACGCGCACCTTTACTCGTGTAAGTGAACGTGCGCGACCGATACGTGCCCCTGTAAACCCCGCTTAATGTACCACTGTGTACCTCCCGAGGTCTTTAGCAAACTAAAGAGAGACAAATACGGCGTACTTTTTAAGTTAATGCCGATTTTTACTGCACTACATACGCTGCCTCCTGTGAAAACTGTGTTGTAAGTCGTCACACACGATACTAGCCGCTCTCATCCCTTATCGTCTTCAGGAGTGCAGGTTACTGTCCGCTTGGGGCGCTGCCGTCGCTGTGCATAAGAAAAACGGGCACCTGTGTGGTGTTAAGTCTAGACTGTGCTTAGACAACACTCAGCCGCGTGTTCGGCCGGAGTCCTTTTTGTTCCCGTGGTCCGCAGATAAAACATCTTTAGGACTGGAGGGCAGCGTGGAGGGTAAAAATCGTAGAGGGAGACCAAGATATGAATACACTAAGCAGATTCAGAAGGATGTAGGTTGCAGTAGGTACTGGGAGATGAAGAAGCTTGCACAGAAAATAGAGTAGCATGGAGAGCTGCATCAGAGAAGTCTCTGGACTGAAGACCACAACAACAAAGCATAAATCAGTTTCTCAAGTGAAAGTGGGTGAATTCAACAGCTGGAGACAAGCCGTAAGTTTTCGGCCGTGGATTTTTCTTCAAAATATTATTTACCCACTACCATCTACAAGTATTAGAAATTTGCAACAGGAATTTCCGAATACCCTGTAGCTCAATGCAATTAGTAATCCGCGATCGCATTTATTCCGGTAGTTCCAAATTTTTAGTATGTTATATTAACTTACCCCTGCTGTAAAGTCTAAGGTGTCGACATTAGAGTGGACTTGTGCATGTGGTCACATTCGAACAACCACCCGAAATCGCGACAAAATCTTTTTCCCTATGTGTCTTTATTCCAGTGGAAATTTCGGTAAACGCAGCGTCAATAGATTTTGTAGAGCATTTTTCTGCAAACTTGCATCTACGATTTTTTCTCTCCATTATGGGTTCCTAGATATTATGCTTTAAAAATATGTATGAGTTAGGAGAAACACGCATTTTTCACGAATAGGTTTGAATTGTCACGAGTAGTTCTTTCCAGGGAAATTTTGAGAAAAATTAACTGACAACAATGTAGTACAGCATAAAATACCCATAATACATATAAGCTGCAATGAGTTAATCCTGAGCCCTACTTAGAAATGCTGAGATAAGGGAAAAGGAAGAAGAGCAGATAGTTAAAGTCTGAACACGATTTTAATTGAGATGTTACAATTTCCAGTCGGTAACATCCCAAAACAACGTTAATACATTTCAACTCTTGTTTCTCTGCGAGTATTAACGGACATACGACGTTTTGATCATCACTCCAGGTAATTTCCGATAGCAGGTGTTCGAGACTTAGTGGCGTTCGAATTACTGATTAAAATTGCCATATAAATCGCTGGTGCGTTTTGTGACCAATAATTAGCAACAACTGCTCGTGACATTGCCAGCGAGATATTGCTCATGTGTAGGCTGATAGATGAACTCGTCGTCGGCGAACCTATCAGATAATAGGATGCACAAGTGTGTAAGAGGTCACAGGTAAATGATGCTCACTGCTGTACGTTACATATCACTGAAATAAAACACAGCATTAATCAACGACGATCACAGCTTTTGAATGATATTTCCGCCTTCTGACTGTACAGACTTCCTTGTCCTATATTAATATCATGATTTTGGCCTTAAGTCATTATCACGTTCACTGGGTATAATCAGACATTGTTAAGTGAAGTCATCGTGAAGGTCTATTGAAATGAGTGTCACAGCGTGCAGAAAGTCCAAATCGTCTAAATCTGTGACAAACAGGTAGCAAATATGTTTTCCAGTCATTAAACAATTGAGCCACAGAATGAACATTAGTACAGTAGTTAGATGTGTAGTGAATTTGGTCTGAAAATATACTATGGAAGATACTGATTGACTGATGCCCAAAGATGAATAGTATAGGTTGTATGTCCCTGTACGATAACACATGTTCACAGGAAGATCATAGGTACATAAAATCATACACCTTTGGAGGAACTATGTTTTCTGTGAATACACTTACAAATACATCTTTCGAAGATCAGTGTTTTCTGTGTCTACAAGGTGTAAACAGCATGTTCATAGCATGAAAATGTGACACCATGCCAAACGGAATACCCACATCATACACAGGTTTAAATGAGAAACACGTCCGTGTGTCATACATACCATACTACAGAAAATTACGAGAATTTGGCTTTGCCAAAGTCGACAGCGAAATGAATCAAAGTATCGGCAGCTCGAATCCGTGCAGTCTCTACTATTTCAGTTCCAGGGAGACGAGAAGCCAACATAACGTGACAGCATTGCACTGGTGTTAAGGATGCGAATTTCATTGGCGCAAGGACGATAAAGACGCCTCACTTAATGGTACACAAACGGTAAAAGAGCAATGAATAAATTCTAGTGTCCCGTTTCACCCTCGGCTTTGACCACAGAGTCAACATTCGGATGCACGGATTTGATTTTCGGGGCGGCGTATGTCTGTCCGTAAAACGTCCCACAAATTTGGAATGCCGCCATATCCTTAGTACCGACAGAGACCCTTCGTATGTGCTGTGTATTTGGACAGGTGTTTTGTAGACGCCATAACAATTTGCATTCGATACCTGGAATAAATTCTTCTCTCAGCTTAGATGAGTAAAATGAGCGGGCGTCGCCTCACTGCACCGTCACGTCAGCGTGTGTTCACACTGTCTGTCACGTCATGTCGCGTCAGTTCGCTTAGTCTGTGTGAGAGTATAGTATTGCAACTGAGGAAACAAGGTTGTTAATGGCCAAAGAAAACCTCATAAGGTATGTTCTTGATCGGTTTCGTTTGTGCTGAGACGTGAAACAACATTTCAAAACGTCGACATTTCTGTGGTGTGGGAAAGTGGGCATCTGTGCTGTTACTGTCAAACCTAAATAGTTTTGTCGCTTTCGGATATCTCACACTGCTTGTGTAAAAACATCAAATGCAAAAAACCTCCAAGTCGGCATGAAACATTTACAAGTTGCCACGAAAATAAAGCACAATAATAAAATAAAGATTAAGAAGATACAAAAGCACAATATCAACTACCGTAATACAGGTGAATGCGGCAAAATAGGTTAACTTACGATGTTGGCAGACGATGATATTGTCGACATTTCCTTCCCGGGAAACCTGCCGTGACGAGACGAGACGTGACGGTCTGTTGACGACTTGTATGAATGCCGCCATTTGAAATGCATTGTGGGATGTTTGACCTAATGTGACGGGACTCAATGGCCGAGGTGAACTGGTCTTAAAAAGAGTGATTACGAGATCACGTGATAATTTCAGCTTAATGCTGACAACGTGCGTATCGTGCAGTGCACACTCCAGAGATTTTTCTACTCTATGGCTTGGACCGACATCATATCTAAGTCACAACGCTACATCTGAAGGCAATGAGGTTTATTCCTAAACCAAAGAATATATCGCAGAAAAGAAAGATAATACACATACACACAATACAATTTCATAGGAGCTCACGCGATTAATTGAATAGCCACAAGTTATATCACAAAGAAATTGAGGTAGAAGAAAAGTAAGTAACAACATGAAAAACTATTAGATATTGACTCTAATTCGTCCTCTGTGAGATTATAAAGTTGACCATTTAATCAAATACGCAATACACCGTATTGCTAGGAACACGCATTTTTAGAGACCATTTATTCAACGATGTACATAATGAAGATCAAGGAGAAAACATAAACTACCATACATATAACGCATCAAAGTGTAAAATATGAATGTTCCCAACAAAAACAAACATGCATTAAATAAATTATTGTCACAGTTCACGCGAGCAAATGAAAGAACCATAGACGGCCTTTAAACCCCACTACAATATCACTCGTAGTAAACTCGGAATCTACGTCTACATCTACATGGATACTTTGCAAATAACACTTACGTAACTTCCTGGCACATTAAAACTGTGTGCCCGACTGAGACTCGAACTCGGGACCTTTGCCTTTCGCGGGCAAGCGCTCTGCCAACTTGCTTCATCTGAGCTGGAAGGTCGGCAAGTGGTCCAGTTACTATTTTATTCCGGTTGCCAAGAGTGAGCTCAACTCATACTAACTTAGAGAAACTATCTACTTCAATTTGGCTAAAAGATAAACTATGGGTACCTCTAACAGCAACAAACACGCCACCGCGAACTCTGTGTTAGGCTATCCTCTCTGAACACCGTCGGGTCCTTTGCAATAATTCCGGCTAGACTTATCTCCATTTTTAGCCAGCTTTCTGTGCCAATGACGGTAGGATAATTTACAACTGTTATAACGATGGATCCTGGATCTACGTTCTTCCTGCGTCAGACTTGCACCCATTGAGACTGAAGCCCTTTCTGTGTTTCTCTGAGGCGGTCTAACATAAAAAACCGCCCAGTCCACGCCACACAGTCCCTGCTACCCGTGTAGCCGCCTCCTGCGTGTTGTGACTCCTGACACATTTAGCGGAATATTATGGAATAACAGTAATACTTAGTAATAACTATTGAATCTAATCGGATATCACGGGAAAGTGGGGATTTCGGGCGGGGACAAATTAAAATCTAGCACAACAATGGCAAAATGACATAAAAAGTAACATATGGGAAGCGTATAGACCCAGACCTCAGACAGAACAATGCAAGGGAATTCTATATTGTTTTCAAAGAAGTAATAACAAGGAACAAGCAGGTGGACTTCAAAGATTCAAAAGGCCAACTGATTACCAACAAACAGAACTCTGTATTACTAGCAAAATACTTCAAAAATCTTCTAAACTGCGAGGAACTTTCAGACAGCCTCAAAAGGAAAAGCCACCTTCAGAGCCACTGTCCTTCATTAGACTGGACAATACACTGGCCAGCAGAAGAACAACAGGGGCGCCAGAAGAAGACGGGATGTTGACTGAGATGTGAAAACTAGAAGGGAGGGGGCAGCTGAAACCGTTTACGAGGTTACGAAATACTGCTGGGAGGATGGAGGAGTACCGGACGACTGGAAGCAACCGATAATCCATCCGCCACATAAGAAGGGAGACAGGACAGACGCCCACACTTACCCAGCTCCATTCTGACGCCTCTACTGAGAAAGACAGAAGACCAAGCAGAACACACAACCGGCGGCTACCAAGTGCGGTTGAGGAAAAATAGTTTTTGCCCAGAGAGAATTCTCATCAGGATGAGAACAATGCGATACCTCAATACAATCGTTACATTCGCTGATTTCAAAAAACATTGGAAGAAGCAGGTACTGACAAAATTAGCGGACAGTCAGTCAAACAAGACACTTACAGACACAACTTAAAAAAGTTAAATTCCTAGGAGAAATTTCTGAAGCCTTCCGAATTAACACAAGAGTCCGGCACGGCGATGGGCTCTCACCGATTCTCTTCAATGCGATCTCAGAGAAGGGCATGAGAGAGAGGGAGTAAGAGAAGTACAAGAGAAAAACGTTTAAGGAATCCATCTAGAACAAAGAAAAGGAAGATCTCAGATGAAATATCTTGTTTTTGCTGACGTTATTGCTGTCATTTCAAAGGACAAAACCTACAGAGGTAAGGAAAATTCACGAGTTCAAGTTTCATTATTTTCAGCGTTTCTGTAGTAGGTGGATGCAGGTCTTCGTTACAGGATTTCTATTGTTGTCGTTACATTCTGTGCTACAGCGACAAATAAGAAATTGTGGAATCGACAACTAAACTTCACCTCGATAACTCAAGGACAGAGACAAGAACCGAAAAAAATACACACCTTTGAAGTGTCAGAGAAAATAACTACAATTTACCTGTGTAGGCCTAGCTATCTTCTTAGGTTCCTACCTGATTTCACCCTCACAAAACGTGCCGTTTGTGGTAAAATACAGCCAAGTATTCGCGAGAATCAGGATTGTAAATAAGACTGCCGATCGTTGTATTCTCAGGAATTTAAGCTGTCCCCTTAGATTCCTGCCTCACCTCACCTTCAGAAATCATGTCTTATTGGGAAAGAAGCAGTCAAATATTTTACGAGAAGCAAGATTAGAAACACGATTGCTGCTTGATTCACTAGCAGCAGTTTAAGCTGTGCCCTTAGGTTACTGCCCAACCACACACTGGGAAACTGCGACGTGTATACAGTAAACGGCACATTTTACGTCAGGCACTAAAACCCATTGATCTTTCGCATCGTAGACCGATGATGTCAAACAAGACGTCGCTGATCAAAGCTGACTGGTGGAACAGGCCACTAGAATTGAACCAAAATAGTACTTGAAATTCATCTACAGGCCGGTGGAAAATCTAGTAAGACTAAATTATGTCTTACGATAGGTCCATGGAGGACGTGTGTTTCAGCAAGCCACAATGATGTGCTAACCTCGTCGAGCATTATCTAAACGAGCGTATGAAGAAAGCATTTGGCAAGGCAGCTTTGTAGGAGCTTTTTTAATTTGCAGACGCCTGATCTTCCTGTAGTTAAAAGCTAAATAAAATTGATGATTGTCCTACACAAACTGCTCTAGACAGTTTCGTATGAATAATCATTTCGACCGGTCTGTAAAATTAAATTGTTCTAAATATGACTGCTGTGTCGATGATGTCCACGTTTATTAAACACGCACGAGTCGAGAATTAATGTTACGCATGCGCAGAAAGGTGCAGTCATTTCGGTGGCCGTGCTTTGGCAGACAGAGACCAGAGGCTGGTTGGTGACTCGCCACAGGCCGCTGCCGCTGCTGCGCGCTCTTGCCGCGTTTGTCTGTTTTCTAAGACTCTGCTGGGAACGGGGACAGGAACAGTCGTCTTGCTCGCCTTTCCACTCAAACCGTTGCTAAGCGACGGCGTCGGCCGATGACGAGAGCCGTGTATTGTTGACAACTGCGTCACGTCTTAATCTGTCTTGTCTACCCTAAGAGGGTACATTTGATACTGATACAGTCAGTTTTGAAAGGCCCATACTCCAAATTTTGACAAAATGAATTAAGAACAGTAACAGATCCTACACACATAGATACATATTTTTGTATGAGGAGGACTTTATATTCCCGATACTGCAAATGTGTCGGTGCGACTCAGTTACGGCAGCATCATTTATGAAAGGGCTTTACTCCTGGAGTAGTGCCCTTTCAATGGTGGTTATACTCGTATGCCATCTACCGATTACTTAATGCACTATATCTTACGTTTCTCTTTACGTAGTTGAACTGTTGCTATTTCTGAACATGTGATTGCAAAATGTAAAATGACTTCAAGTATTGGGTTGGAACGTAGTTGGAGTACGAAGAAAAGAAACAAAGAGAGAAACAAATATGAAATGTTGGAAAATGTGAGCAGATTCCTAAAAAAACCGCCAGAGTGATCTGTGATGAGTACACTACTCGCTTCAGCCATGTTCCTTTATGAATTTTGAACACAGCAGTTACAATCATATGTTGTGGCTTCAAGTTGAAATTTTGACTGCGTAGCTTACGGACGATTGTGGCTTCCACATGCGTCTAAAATTAACATTACCATCACACAGAGACCTGCTTCTCTTTAGAAATTCAATACCAGTTACCTTCCTCTTCAGGACGTCCGTTCCGAAATCATCGATACCATGAAAATTTGTCAACACAAACGGCAAAATTTAAACCCAGTCGCAGTCCGGTGGGCGATTTACGCCAGACCTGCTGTACGAGAGGCCCTCACCAGCTGCTGCTCTGATGCAGGTTTTTGAATAGAAACTGCAGTCGAACTTCACAAACACTGTTTCAGATGTCACTAGGCCTTCTGCTAGTGGTAACAGCGACCCACACTGTCAACTTAAACAGACCAAAACAGAATTAATGCGCTTCAAAACATAGCAGATGGGAGCGCCAGTTGTTAGGCAAGGCCTACAGGAAATTTTCCAAATGAAAGTATCGCACGGAAGCACTTTCAAAAGGCAAAACACAAAATGCACAAGAGCTTCCTTCCATGTGTTCAGCATCAGAATGGCGATTGTCTAACAGCGGAAACCGCTGTAACTAAACACGTCCGCTCACCTTCTGTGTATCTTTCCGCCCACAGCCCGACTGTCCCTTGTGCAGTGTCTTCCCCGTTACCGCAGGTTCAGACCTCACTCAGCTCTAAACACATCGAATACCCACAAGTCGCAGCTGACAGTGATCACTTCAGACAATTTATCACGTAATATGCAAAATACAAATCAACACGTCTACTGACATACAGTCAACAAAGCTTTAGAAAACGTCACTGTTGTGAAGCACAGCTATCCCTTTACTCACACCAAGTGTTGAGTGCTACTGACAGGTGATTTCAAATTGATTCCGTATTTCTAGATTTACACAAGTCTTTTGACGCTTTACCTCACAGGCGACTTGAAATTAATTTTCGTGACTATCGAATATCGTCTCAGATATGCGACTGTATTTTTTGATTTCCTATCCGGGAGGTCACAGTTGGTACTAACTGACCGAAAGTCATCGAGTAAAACGGAAGTGATTTCTGGCGTTCCTCAAAGTACTGTCATAGCCCCCCTGTTGTTCGTTATCTATATCAACGATTTTAGAGACAACTGGAGCAGCTGTCTTGGGTTGTTTGCAGATGATGCTGTTGTTTATCGCCCAGTAAAGGCATCAGGAGATCAAAACGATTTAGAAAACACATGTGTATGGTGCGAAAATTGGCAATTGACGGTAAATAATGAAAAGTGTGATATCATCCACATTAGTGGTAAAAGGATTCGATTACACGATAAATCAATCAAATCTGAAGGCCATAGACACAACTAAATACCAAGGAATTACAATTACAAACAACGTAAGTTGGAAAGAACGCAGAGAAAATATTATCACGAAAGCGAAACAAAGACTACTATTTATTGGCGATATCATCCACATTAGTGCTAAAAGGATTCGATTACACGATAAATCAATCAAATCTGAAGGCCATAGACACATCTAAATACCAAGGAATTACAATTACAAACAACGTAAGTTGGAAAGAACGCAGAGAAAATATTATCACGAAAGCGAAACAAAGACTACTATTTATTGGCGATATCATCCACATTAGTGGTAAAAGGATTCGATTACACGATAAATCAATCAAATCTGAAGGCCATAGACACAACTAAATACCAAGGAATTACAATTACAAACAACGTAAGTTGGAAAGAACGCAGAGAAAATATTGTCACGAAAGCGAAACAAAGACTACTATTTATTGGCGGAAAACTTGGAAGACACAATACGTGTAGGAAAGAGACTGCCTGCAATACGGCTGGCCGCCCTCTTTTGGAGTACTGCTAGCGGTGTGGGATCCTTACCAGGTACGAGTGAAGGAGTACATCGAAAAAGTTCAAAGAAGGGCACCACGTATTGCCTTATCTACAAATAGGGCAGCCAGTGTCACTGACATGGTACAGGGTTTGTGGTGGACATTACTGTAACAAAGGCGTTTCTCGCTGTGGCGGGAGCTTTCCACGAAATTTCAGTCGCCAACTTTCTCCTCCGATTGCGAAAATATTTTGCTGTCCAACATAGGGTGAAATGATAATCGTAATAAAATAAGGGACATCAGAGGTCGCACGCTAAGATGTAGGCGTTCGTTTTCTCCGCTCTGTATTCGAGATGGAATAACAGAGAACTAATGTCAAGGTGGTTAGATGAGCCCTCTGCCAAGCTCTTAAGTGTGGCTTGCAGAGTATCCATGTAGACGTGGATGTAGACGTGTGCCAAAATCAGTTTTATCAAACGTATTGGGACGTTATTGGAACCTGTTTTACAGGGAATGTGAATGAACTTATTGCTGCCACCCAAATTCTCTTGGAGGAAATGATTATTTTTGTACCAAAGGAAACATGTAGTCATAGAGCCGGAGATCTTCGTCCAATAACCCTCCTAAATGACGATTGCAAACTCGTTGTAAAAATCCTAGTATCGAAATTAAAACCTACCACGTGTGAATGTATTAGCCGTCACCATAAACGCGGACCTGCACATAGGAGCAGCTCGGTGTGCAGAAGCCATACACGGTGGCACTGAACTGGCTGTGAATACTGACTACTGTCAGGGCTGTAACTAACAGACACGCAATACGCAAGATGAACCTAATTCAGAAATCAGGGCTACCCAGCGTCTTTGTGGTGTCAAGGGCCTGGTACGTCGCCCACATGTTGAATGTGTCGAAACAAATGGACAGGGCGATTAACCAGGCTGAGTTTTGCGATGGCTGAATTTCGATGCTGTTCGACCACTCAACTCTGACTTTCAAATGCTTTCACCAGCCTGCCAGTTATCCAGCGCTCGCTTTGACTTATTGCCTCCACAACAGTTCGTCCGTAAGCTCCAGGAGTTAGATATTAACTACAACTTTCGTTGTTTATATCGAAGCACTGGTGTGAACGAAACAGTCGATCCGCAGACCTGCCGTCGTGTGTCGCTGAGGAACTGAGGGCCACTTATTTAGCCGAGTGTCTGTCTTAACCTGTGTGGATGTTTTCTCGCATAGTGGAAACGGGGAAAGTGCGGTACCGGTGTCTCCGTCTGTACAGAAACTGACAGCGCCACTTCTCGTCTCGTCTCGGCTCTGAAACGACCAGACACGGAGGTAGAAAATGGGTTAAGGGGCTCCGGAACGCCCTATACTTGCAATGTTAAAATAACGCTTATAAATTACATCTTTCCTCACAAAGTATTTGAGGTAGGAAGTTGAACTTTTTACAGATTATTTATTGGAATATGGGCTACAACTTAACACAGGGATTTTACAAAATTTTAGTTCAGTTATTAAAGATGATTTTGTAATGAAAATTCACAACATTTTTTTGCAATTTTTTATTTATATATTCAAAAATATACAGTTTTTTGGAAAAAGGCTGTCTTAAATTATGCAGAAGGTACTGTGTAACATTTACTGAAAGTTTGAAACAAATATGTTTGGAAGATCCTTAGAAAACATGTAATTAGTATGAGAAAATAAAAGTTTTGGGAATCGAGCGACAAAGATTGGATTAACTTTTTAGTGCATTCCAGGTCCATAGGATGGATTATCTTCATCCTCTGCAAACTCCTCCTCCAGCTTCCTCTTGTTCCTCCTCCTGTTTACTCTTGCTTGTATTTCTAGACTCTTTACAGCCCTGTCTGCAGCCCAAAGGCGTTCCTTGTCTAAAGCAAGCATCGCTCGTTGTTGTGTTCGTAGATTTTGCTACCATTTTCTTCAGTTGCAATTACTGCAACACTGTTCCAAAAGGTGGTCATGTACGAACACTTATCACATTTCAGTTGTATTTCACTAGCAAGTCCTACGTGCTTTATTATGGAGAGTTCCAGACCAACTTCACTACAATGAATACATCTTACACAGTTTGAAAAAATTCCTTTGAGAACCGACATATCAAATATTTCATTCACATCCGATTCGCCCATAAAACATTCATAGTTTCACTCATTGAACCGAGCTTCTTCTGTGAAGTATTTTCTTTCCCACTTTGACTGCTATGGGCAGGTGTACTTGAGAGGTTAGGTTCACTCACTTGGTTATCGTCTTTATTGTTTACAGTAATAACACATACCTTTGGCTTTCCAACATTTCTCCTTTTCTTAAAAGCCTTCAGAGGATTTCTAATAACTTCACTTTTACTCATTATTATACTTCAACGAAACAGAGACTCAAGAAACAGAATTAATTACGAATATTTTCGAGATAACGACAGAGTAAATAAACATGAAACAATCGACAATCACACCAGCGATATATATTGAACCATCACAGGTTAGCCACATCGCATACTTTATCTCACATCACTAAAATGTACCTGATGAACACGGACGTTAATAATAACACCATTTGACAGCAGTTTAACAGCGCCACAGTGGGTCACGCCCATGTAGAACACATTTCAAAAAAAATTTAAAAATAGTTGTAGTCTTCGGAATTGAATAAATTATATATCTATTAAAAGGTAATAGTCTGCAGATTCAGAAAACGCAAAAAAGTAAAAATTGAACTTTTCATGATTTTGAGCCTTTCCGGAGCCCCTTAAGCACTTCGTACCGTTTCACGCGCAATCTCACACACCGTAGCCGTGATAAGACAGCACCATCTCATACGCTGTCGCCGTAGATTCGACACGTTCCTCACACCCTTGTTCTGTTGTTCTCTGCCGTTGCGGCGCTTTGGGACGATACAGCGGTCATCAGCAGAGCGAAAACATCCCAGTTCCGCATCTCCGTTACTGCCGTCGTCAGACACGCCGATGTTCACCGCAGACACCTCTTCACGAAGGGGACGTCACATACTCCCTGCATTTCAATTGTGGGCACCGAATATTTCTGCATTATCGGCATCTTTCTAACAGCGCGTGTACGGCATTTAGCGACAATATCCTGAATCCAATCGAAGTTGTAACAGAGCAGCGTACAGTACAAACAAAGCCACATTTCATCGTCTCTCACACACGTAATTTCGTTTTCGCATTGGAAACGGTGGAGGAAGGCCATAATTGCATCAGTTATGGTCCGATTCCGGCCGAAACTTGTGACTGTATGTGTCTGGAGATATGCCGAAGGCTACTGGTGTTGTCCGATCTGTTTATACCGGCACCACAGACCGTGCGCTGGCTCACTTCGACCACTGAAGTGAAGGAATGCTCGGCCTCTTTCCTTGCTCCAATGGGCAGCAGAAACGTTTTGGTTACTGTTGTCCCTTTTACCTGTTGAGATACAGACATTAGAGGCCAGACTAGATTAAGGTCAGATTCGTCTTTTAGAGAGACGCCCACATCTCGGGCATATGCTGTTACATTACGTTTGGTTTTTTCTATTGAAACGTCATTTAGTGTTTCGTGGACAGTACTAAGAAAATGATCCAAGGCTAAGACATACGGATGCGTTGTCAGCGGATGCCCTTGCCTGACAGACCTAGGAATTGTCACAGGATGGGTTTTCTAGTCACTGACAGCTATTATACAACTGTACTGATTAATAGATTCCGCATGGAGTTTGTAAAACGTTCACTAAAAGCTAGTTTGAGCAAAGTTGTGCCATATGTCTTCATGGTTGACATAATCGTAAGCCTTAAGGAAGTCGACCGGAAGAACTGCTGACGTCACACGTGTTCTTTACTGCGTGTGCTGCCACACACCTGTACGCACAAACGACTCAACAAATGTTCTTCTATAGGTCTCCGCAGTTTCGGTAAAGACTAATGCATTTGTGGTTTTCAGTACTGGCACGAAACGTTTCATAAAGAGTTTGTAGTCTGCAGTTAGGTGAGAGCTTCGGTGAACATCTCCCACCGTGAGACCACAAGTTTTCTTTGATCCCTTCGAGGAGTACGGCAGGAATTTGGAAGGCAGCGGTAACTTCAATCCAGTCTCTGTAACAGTGGGTCCAGTTATGTCCAGATATGTGTGAAAAAATCCGATGGGCATGTCATCGTTACCTGTTGATTCATTTTTGGCACATTGGGAATCTGCCTCAGGTCATCCCTGACAACTGTCTCTTGTGGGCATTGGCTGTGCTCCGAGGTGACTGGGGTTCGAACCTGCAGCAACAGGGACGACATCGCAGACGGCCTGTGTGTGAAGAGATCTGCGAAGTATGGGTGCACGTGTTCAGTTACGGCGGTTTCAATTGTTAAACGATCGCCATTGTCATGTTGTCTATAAGCAAGGAACTACTATTGGTTCCTATGCTTGTCATGTTGAAAGTGGTACGATGCCAGTTCTTCATCTGCAAAATTCTCTGCCGGCGTTTCCCGAATAACTGGCCCTCTCATTTGCTGTTCTTTCGTGCACATTAATTCTGCTGTGACCTGTTTTAGCTGAAACACTGAGTGTCATATTCGAGTTTCCAGAAAGCTGCCCCGGGACAGTAGCGGATGGGGGCCTTTCTTTCGCGTACCGAGCCCTGTGTGACTCGCCCGCCCGTCGACAACTGAACTGAAATGTCGCCGTTTCTGTTGGCACATTTCGCTGTCGGAACTGAGGTGCTGAACACGAGGATAACTTGTACCGAATTTTCAAAAGAGATGGATGTCTATTTCTGACGATATTCGGTAATTTGTTGCCCACTCGAAGCCGCGAACCGCTCGGAGTGGCCTCGCGGTGAGAGGAGCCATGTCTCGGATTGCACGGACCCTCCGGCCGGAGGTTCGAGTCCTCCCTCGGGCATGTGTGCGTGTGTTGCTCTTAGAATAAGTTAGTTTAAGTAGTTCTTTAAGTCTAGGGAGCGATGACCTCAGCAGTTCGATGCCTCAGGAATTTGCACATTTCAACATTCGAAGCCGCTATGCTCCGTAAAATAAACAGGCGGATGTTTGTTTTGTAAATAAAAACGCCTTCCATTGCTGCACTGTATTTCATTCTCAGAAACGCGTTTCGGTTTTTTCCGGTTTAAGGCATCATCAGAATCGATAATGGAGTTATGTTACACTTTTGGTTTGATATGAATTATTCACAAACAACAAAATTAAAAGTAAAATAAAAGCAGAAAGCACAAAACCACTGAAAACATCAGAAAACAACCAAACACAATCAGTACCACAACAACTACACACTACACCGAACAATCAAGAAAGTATGTGAGAGAACACAAATTGGCTTACAGACACAAATTCACACATAAAGTCACCAACATTTTAAAAAGTCAGGGAGTAAACATCACATACATAACAGATAATTCTACCAAAAAATACACTTTCAAACTGACAAAAAAAAGATATACAGGGCGAGTCACCTAACATTACCGCTGGATATATTTCGTAAACCACATCGAATACTGACGAACGTGAGGAGAGGGGCTAGTGTAATTGGTTAATAAAAACCATAAAAAATGAGCGGAAGTATGTTTTTTAACACAAACCTACGTTTTTTTAAATGGAACCCCGTTAGGTTTGTTAGCACATCTGAACATATAAACAAATACGTAAATCAGTGCCGTTTGTTGCATTGTAAAATGTTAACTACATCCGGAGATACTGTAACCTAAAGTTGACGCTTGAGTACCACTCCTCCGCTGTTCGATCGTGTGTATCGGAGAGCACCGAATTACGTAGGAATCCAAAGGGAACGGTGATGGACCTTAGGTACAGAAGAGACTGGAACAGCACACTGCGTCCACATGCTAACACCTTTTTATTGGTCTTTTTCACTGACGCACATGTACATTACCATGAGGGGTGAGGTACACGTACACACGTGGTTTCCGTTTTCAATTACGGAGTGGAATAGAGGTGTCCCGACATGTCAGGCCAATAGATGTTCAATGTGGTGGCCATCATTTGCTGCACACAATTGCAATCTCTGGCGTAATGAATGTCGTACACGCCGCAGTACATCTGGTGTAATGTCGCCGCAGGCTGCCACAATACGTTGTTTCATATCCTCTGTGGTTGTAGGCACATCACGGTACACATTCTCCTTTAACGTAACCCACAGAAAGAAGTCCAGAGGTGTAAGATCGGGAGAACGGGCTGGCCAATTTATGCGTCCTCCACGTCCTATGAAACGCCCGTCGAACATCCTGTCAAGGGTCAGCCTAGTGTTAAATTGCGGAATGTGCGGGTGCACCATCATGCTGATACCACATACGTCGACGCGTTTCCGGTGGGACATTTTCGAGCAACGTTGGCAGATCATTCTGTAGAAACGCGATGTATGTTGCAGCTGTTTGGGCCCCTGCAATGAAGTGAGGACCAATGAGGTGGTCGCCAATGATTCCGCACCGTACATTTACAGTCCACGGTCGCTGTCGCTCTAGCTGTCTGAGCCAGCGAGGATTGTCCACGGACCAGTAATGCATGTTCCGTAGATTCACTGCCCCGTGGTTTGTGAAACCCGCTTCATCGGTAAACAGGTAGATCTGCAACGCGTTCTCTGTTAATGCCCATTGACAGAATTGCACTCGATGATTAAAGTCATCACAATGTAATTGCTGATGTAGCGACACATGAAACGGGTGAAAGCGGTGACGATGCAGTATGCGCATGACACTACTTTGACTCAGTCCACCGGCTCTCGCAATGTCCCGTGTACTCATGTGTGGGTTCATGGCAACAGCAGCTAACACACCAACTGCACTCGCTTCTCCTGTGACGGGCCTGTTACGGACCCGTTTGCGTGCTACGACCATACCTGTTGCATACAGCTGGCGGTAGATGTTTTGCAATGTGCGGCACGTTGGATGCTCTCTGTCCTGGTACCGTTCTGCATACACCCTGCAGGTTTCAGCTGCATTTCGTCGACACTCGCCATAGATGAGTATCATCTCCGCCTTTTCAGAGTTCGAATACACCACGGTCACAGTTCCTACAACACTACACTATCACAGACGTCTGGTAACACGGTGTATTACAGTTGGTCTGCGTGCGGAGACGAACGCAGAATAACAATAGCAGCAAGCGCTACATGCGGAGACTGCGACAGCTAGACCAAACCACAACAGTGCACTACAGCCACACTCGTAAACACGGTCGTCATCGTAAACATGTCCCTGCAGATGCTGCTCGCCGACCGTGGCCCGTGTTTGTTACAACACGCAACCGAACGTCGGAGGTTTCAAGCGTCAACTTTAGGTTACAATATCTCCGGATGTAATTAACATTATACAATGCAACAGACGGCACTGATTACGTATTTGTTTATATGTTCAGATGTGCTAACAAAACTAACGTGGTTCCATTTAAAAAAACGTAGGTTTGTGTTAAAAAACATACTTCCGTGCATTTCTGTATGGTTTGTATTAAACAGTTACACTAGCCCCTCTCCTCACGTTCGGTCTGTGGAATCGGTTCGCCAGTATTTGATGTGGTTTACGAAATATATCTAGCGGTAACGTTAGGTGACTCACCCTGTATATATATGATGACTTTAGAATATTATTAAGGTAAATACAGTGTCTGTTCTCTATCAAAATCTTTCATTTGCTAACTAAGCCTATCAGTAGTTAGTGCCTTCAGTAGTTAGAATGTTTTATTTAGCTGGCGGTAGTGGCGCTCGCTGTATTGCAGTAGCTTGAGTAATGAAGATTTTTGTGAGGTAAGTGATTCATGAAAGTTATAGGTTATTGTTAGACAGGACCTTTATTTTGTAGGAATTATTGAAAGTCAGATTTGCGTTGAGCTAAAAAAATATTGTGTGTCCGTTTAGTGATGATCAGAATAAGTAAAGAGAGAAATGTCTGAGTACGTTCAGTTTTGCTCAGCTGCTAGAAAATCAAATAACGTAAGAGGTTTATCAGCACTGTAATTCATAAATTTTTCTAAGGGGATGTTCCACTAGGAGCGCTCGCTGTACAGTTTACGTGCCGCAGCACGGCCCACTGGTAGCACAGGAGAAGTGCAAATACTGTGCTGCCTTCAGAGGAATGAGTTCAATGAATTTCGGCGTAGCCTTAGACATGAAGACACAGTTTTTATCGAGCGGGGCGTACGCGCACACTCCACTCAAAAATGTAACTTGTCTTCCACTTTCCCGATAGCATAAGACATTTTAAAATCGTGTGTATTGTGAAAAGATGTAGCAGTACCTAAGTTCTGAAGTACACAGCGTCATAGCTTTTCGAGTTCTGAACTTTTAATGTGATTTTAATGGTGGTCTTGAAAACCAACTTTTGTTACTGACACCACAATTTTCACATGCCGAATTCTGTAGGTACATCCACAAGACATACCTCAATGGTTCCGTGCATTCATTTCATGAGAAATATTAGTAATTTGGTTTCAGCGTTTATTTCAATTTTCAGCTTTAAATTTTCTTTAATTATCGATACATTAACGTGATGATGAAATTGATGTGTTGGTGAATGTGCCAACACCTTGTAGATAGAGGAGGCCGAAATGCACGCTATCTAACGCAGACGGGCGTGAATTCTGGAACAGGATAAGTAGTGAATTCTAATAAGAAAAGTATGCAGCTCCTCAATACTTAACTTTTATTTATCCTTGTTGTGAATACAGCATTCTTGATGAGACATTTCATACGATAACTATCAAACTGTGTGAGGCTAATGGCGCCTTGCTAAGTTGTAGCCATTAACTTAGCTGAAGGCTATTCTGTCTCTCGGCAAATGAGAGCAAAGGCTTCGTCCGTATCGTCGTTAGAAACGTCGTCGTGCAACTGGGGCCGAGTTCTCGTACGTCTCTCGAGACCTGCCGTGTGGTTGCGCTCGGTCTGCGATCACACAGTGGCGACACGCGGGTCCGACATGTACTAATGGACCGCGGCCGATTTAAGCTACCACTTAGCAAGTGTGGTGTCTGGCTGTGACACCACATTCCTCCCCCGCAAATCGGCGAACGGTCGTGGGATAAGGCTTCCGCCCGCCGTGGGGAGGACCCCATGTTGACGTATGCGATGAGGTGGGGAGCCTAACAACAGGCGAGGCTGTGCCACCCGCACCCGGCCATTCGGTCCGAGGGGAGCTAGGAAACGCCTGAAAACCTAGTCCAGGGTGCACGTCAACATGCGGTGTAGGCGCCCGTAATGAGACAGGAGGGGCCGAAGGGTCGACCTCCAGTGCGTCGGGGAATCCGACGCGCGATGACGACATCAGGTCCGGAGCGGGCAAGAGGTCCATGGCGGAGGACGGCCAGTCACGGGAAGCGAGCGGCGGCGCGTGACCCAGGGAGGCGCGTGGCGGTTGCAGCGACGCGTCCACTGCGGGCGGCGCCGGCGGGAGAACAGGCGGCGGCGGCGGCGCGTCGCCATGAGGCAAAATAGAAGGCAGCGCCGGTAACACCTGGGGATGAGGCGAGTCAGTAGATGGGTCCCCAGGGCGCTGACCTGACGGCACCGTCGCTGAAAGCAGACAGGGAGCGGCAGAACCCAGGCGACGACAGAGGCGCAGCTGATTGAGATGCCGACGCACCTCACCAGAGGCCCCCAAAACCAAATACATCGCGCGGCCGAGGCAGCGAAGAATGCGCCCTGCGAGCCAACGCCGTGAACCCCGATAGTTGCGATAAAATACACCGTCGCCTGGTGCAAAAGCAGGAGTCTGCCGCTGCACAGGAACCTGATGCGGCGGATGCAGCAAAGGCATCAAGGTTCGATGAGGACGACCATGGAGCAACTCAGCCGGCGAGCGACAATCGCGGGGCTGAGAGCGATATGAGGACAAAAAGAGCAATAATGCGTCCTCCCGAGAATGCGACTCTTTCAACTTCAACATCTGTGACTTGAAAGTCCGGACCAATCGTTCAGCGGCACCGTTTGACTGAGGCGAAAACGGCGCGGATGTCAGATGTTGAATACCATTGGCCCTGCAGAATGACTGAAATTCTGCGGACATGAATTGTGGGCCATTGTCGGAAACGATAGTCTGCGGAAGACCTTCAATGCAAAAGATAGCAGACAAGGCGTGGATTGTGGCAGACGACATCGTGGAAGACATCCGGACAACAAAAGGAAAATTACTGAAAGCATCGACCACAACCAACCATCGAGCATTCCAGAATGGACCAGCAAAATCGATGTGCAAGCGTTGCCAAGGGGAAGGGGCTTTCGGCCATGCAAAGAATTTCCGCGGCGGTGCGGATTGTTGTTCGGCACACGCCACACAAGAAGAGCACATATTCGTAATCGCAGCATCGATTCCGAACCAAGTACAGTGCTAACGAGCAAGTTGTTTTGTACGCACTATACCCCAATGTCCTTGGTGGAGAAGCGTTAAGACAGAGGACTGTAACGAACGTGGGACCACGACCCTAGACTGATCATTATCAGAACGCAACAACAAAACACCACGTCGTACAAAAAGTCTCTCCTTGTGAGCAAAAAATCGGCGAACCAACGGATCCTCGATCCGTGACTTTGACAATGGCCATTGCGTAGCAACAAAACGCAAAACAGTAGCAAGGACAGGGTCAGCAGCTGTGGTCGTAGCTACACGACGAAAATCAATCGGAAACGATTCGACCACGTCATCGGTTTCCGCATGCAAGCAAGTTCGGAAGAATCGAATGCTTTATCCTCGGCAACAGGCAAACGGGACAATGCATCAGCGTTTCCGTGCTTATCAGTGGACCGATACAAGATATCGTAGCGGTACTGCGAGAGGAAAAGAGACCAGCGAATGAATTTCTGCGCTGTACGTGGAGGTACAGGCTTGTTCGGATGAAAAAGCGATGTCAAAGGCTTGTGGTCTGTGATGATGGTAAAGTGACGACCAGACAAGAAATCATGGAACTTAGTACCACCAAACACGAGAGCTAACGCTTCTTTCTCTATCTGTGAATAATTGCGTTGCGCAGACGAGAGCAATTTGGACGCAAAGGCAATAGGACGATCATGCGATCCATCTTTGTGCGCAAGCACAGCACCGATCCCGAATTCCGATGCATCTACCATCAACAAAAGGGGTTTCTGGGGATCGAATGGCGTAAGGCAAGTCCTGTATGGCACGGAGGTGCTCTGGACTCGGATGTATGCCTTGGGCATTAATGACATGGCCCAAGTATGGTAAGTCACGAGCAAAAAACACACATTTGTCCTTCCTCAAGCGAAGACCATGTTGTCGCAAGACCTGAAATAACGTTCGTAGGTTGGCTAAATGTTCGGCTTCTGTCTTTCCGGAGATCACAATATCATCCAGATAGTTCGCAGCAGTAGGGACCGACGCACAAACAGTTTGTAAATATTGCTGAAACAATGCAGGGGCGGATGCACACCCGAATGGCAGTCTTTTGAATCGGTACAATCCAAGATGCGTGTTAACCACCAACACGCGCTGGGATTCTTCGTCCACTGGTATTTGCAAGTACGCATCTGCTAGGTCCAATTTCGAAAAGTATTTACCCGGGCAAAGTTTATCAAAAAGATCTTCCGGGCGGGGCAAAGGAAAAGTTGCAGTCACAAGTTGGGGATTCACAGTTGCCTTGAAGTCCACACAAAGTCTCAATTTTCCGGAAGGTTTTGGCAAAATTACTAAGGGTGAGGCCCAGAGAGAAGCCTGCACACGTTCAATTACACCTTGAGATTCTAAATCGTGTAATGTTCTGGCGACCTCATCACGCAATGCGTGGGGAACATTGCGCGCTCGGAAAAATTTCGGTTGCGCGTTCACTTTCAGTTCCAAATGTGCTTCATAGTCCTTAGCGCAACCAAGGCCCGGTGCAAAAATGTCTGCAAATTCTGCACAAAGACGAGAAACACTGTCGGAAGGCACAGTCTGATTCACTGATAGGACCTGATTTACGATAGACATGTTAAACAACTTAAATAAATCTAAACCAAACAAGTTCACTGCAGTAAAAGAACGAAGAACGTAAAATGACACAAGTTTTGTTTGTCCCTGGTATGTGGCAAGAAGGCTGCACTGTCCTAAACAGGTATTTTCTGGCCTGAGTAACTATTGAGCTGAACATTTGCGGCACGCAACGCAGGTGCGCCCAGTTGTTTGTACGTGTCGTGATTGAGCAAAGAAACTGCAGCTCCGGTATCGAGCTGGAACGGTATCACTCGTCCGGCAAAGTCCAAATCTACAAAAAGTTTATTGTCCTGCTGACGACAAGATCGACTTTCACGTGCAATTTGAACTGATACAGGTACAGAAGCACTGGCGACTTTACGGGATTTCCGGCGACGTCGACGCACACTTTCTGTGGGACGAACACAGTCACCGGTAGATAATGTGTCACTGGACGGGGTGGAATGAACTACATGAACATCCATGGGCGAAAGTCCACGAGCCTGAGTGTCCTCGGTTCGATTCCGGCGCGAAGCAAAGGGCCTGGAATGGTTTTGATTGTCTGATCTTAGCTTTTTCTGGCAAACACTTTGAACATGTCCTTTCTTACGACAGTAAAAGCAAATAGCTTGGCGTGACGGGCAATTTTCAAGCGAATGTCTAGTTGCACACCGCGGGCACGATTTGAGCACGGCATTGGCATGCTTACGCGGCACACGTGTTTGCGAGCTAGGCTGTAGCTGCGCGAACGTGCGCGAGGGCCATTTAGTGTCCCGTGCTGCGCGCCCGGCGGGCCGGTTAATGTGACACACTGCTGGCGAAGTTTCAAATGATTCCTGAGCAAAGTCAAGTGTGTCTTGCCTATCTAATATGTCTATCACTTGTTGAAGGGAGGGATTAACTAGTTTCAAAATCTGTTCCCGTATGCGAACATCAGAAACGTTCTGTGCTATTGCATCACGCACCATAGTATCTGAATACGGAAGTCCACATTCACATGCAAATTCACAATCCCTAGTAAGTCCGTGCAAAGTTGCAACCCACTCCCTATTAGTCTGACCGGCCGTACGTTTTGTACGAAAGAACGTATAGCGTTTTGCAACTACATTAACTGTTTCTTTGAAATAGGCATCTAATGCCGACAAAATTTCATCGTAGGACAGAGTTGCTATGTCGCGTCGGGGAAACAATTTCACTATCACACGGTAGGTTGACACACTGACACAAGAAAGCAAAAACGGCTGCCGCTCATTACCTTGAATTCTGTAGGCAGCGAGATGGAAGGCAAATTGTCGGGACCACTCAGTCCACGACTCTTGAGCTGCGCCAGAGCTACGAAACGGAGGTGCAACCGCGTGTGGTGGCTGCGGTAGCGATGAAGCGGCGGCGGCCGCATCGTGTGGCAGCGCACGTTGACCCTGGACAAGCTGTCCAAGGGCATCCAATAAGGCCTGCGTCTGCTGAGTCTGCAAGCGATAAAATTCGGACAGTACATCTGGCGAAGCCATGACACAAGTAAATGTAAGCAATCAGAAAGAACACTTTTCCCTCGTCGCCAATGATGTGTTGGTGAATGTGCCAACACCTTGTAGATAGAGGAGGCCGAAATGCACGCTATCTAACGCAGACGGGCGTGAATTCTGGAACAGGATAAGTAGTGAATTCTAATAAGAAAAGTATGCAGCTCCTCAATACTTAACTTTTATTTATCCTTGTTGTGAATACAGCATTCTTGATGAGACATTTCATACGATAACTATCAAACTGTGTGAGGCTAATGGCGCCTTGCTAAGTTGTAGCCATTAACTTAGCTGAAGGCTATTCTGTCTCTCGGCAAATGAGAGCAAAGGCTTCGTCCGTATCGTCGTTAGCAACGTCGTCGTGCAACTGGGGCCGAGTTCTCGTACGTCTCTCGAGACCTGCCGTGTGGTGGCGCTCGGTCTGCGATCACACAGTGGCGACACGCGGGTCCGACATGTACTAATGGACCGCGGCCGATTTAAGCTACCACTTAGCAAGTGTGGTGTCTGGCTGTGACACCACAGAAATAAACAAATTACATTTTCTACAATATAAATACGCAGAAGTATGTAAACACGTCCAGACTACTTTCTGCAAAAATTTCAGTCAAGTTGGTTAGTATTTATAATAAAAATGTTGGTACTCCGCTTAGAAAAGCAAAAAACGTTTTTTTTTTTAATGTTACTACAGGACACATAGCCTTTAAAATTCACTGGCACCAAGGGGGTTTCCCTTCCTGGTTACATGAGGCTTCTTCCTATCATTTCAAAAGCAGGGTAACCTTTCTCTTGAATTTTCTTGATAAAGATCTACTCACGGTCTTCTTGAGGAGATGCAGTGGAAGGGATATCTGATTGTAAGCTAATGGCAATGTCTTTGGAATTTATTCACTGTAATGAACAGGACTTCAATGTATTACCAAAATTTATTTACCACATTCAATAGTGAAAGTAACGGATTTCCAAAGATTGGCTTCACTGGCTGCCAATTGTTTCACTTCAGTTTCCCCGGAAATCTTGCAACTTGTTTTTCGCAGTCTGAGTTATGCCAAGGCCAAAGTAAAGATGGTTGTGTTTGATGCTGATAGAAAGCAGAAATTATTTTCGGCGTCTTTCGGTGTGCCACAGCCCCTTATGCAGTCAGTATTTCAAATATTTCTTAGACGCACTTGTAATTCGAATGCAGCCAAACAGCTTTGGGTTTTAAAAGTCAACTCTCCAAAAGTATGAGTAGCTAGTAAATTTTTCTAAATGAAATGGAAGTTTTAGACACAAATCTTCCTTAAAACGGAGTGTAGCTGTCTTTAAAGGGATGAAAGCTAGCATGGATGTTGGGTTAGAAAATCAAAGCGGTCAGACACATCAACATTAACGTATCAGTGCAGGATGCCTAATCTACATGTTTGTTATATGCTATGGAGTCATGATTAACTTATCATGACTGTTTTATTAATATGCTTCAGAACTCTGAACACGACAGATGAATTCAGTTTACAACTACAGTACAATACATTTCAGTGCAAATGATTTTGTACACTTGGATGGCAAACACAGAGAAGTCGAAGTGGAGAAGCTAAAAAAGAATTCGCTTTTAAGCGGTATGATTGAACAAAGAACGTACGGGATCAAAGAAAGAAACATCCCAATAATTTGCCCAAACTTTTCACTATGAAAATAGATTTTTGTTTTAAGGAGGAACTCTCAGCGATTGAATCTGCAGTTGGGTCAAGTTCCCATACTGCTTTTCACGTTGCAAAGGATAGCGCAGTTACACTGACAGTGTGGAAACTCTGCTACAGCAGGAACTTATACACCTGCATGTGTCGTTGGATGAGCAGATTCATAGCGAAAGAGGTCTCCTAGACTCCAGTTGACCTAAAGTAGTGTTGTACAACATTTCAAATATGTAGCTAAGATTACGTCGCTGTTTAGACTTACAAGTAGACGCTGCTTTTTTACGCGATAAAGAGAAGGAAATCCACCCACACAAGCTCACTGGCAGACTTCAACGTAACAGCTTGTCTTCGAATTAGCATTACTCGAAAAGTGGTAACAGACATTGGATCCTTCAGTGAACAGCAAAATAATTAATATTACTTGATATTCCGCTTGTTTATGTTTAACATGAAAATAAAAACTGCAAAGAAAATAAAATTTTCAATTTAAGTTTAGTCCTAAGCCCGCAGTCATCGTAGGGCTGCAACAGTGGTAAGAAATACACTACTGGCCATTAAAATTGCTACACCACGAAGATGCACAAGCGAAATTTAACCGACAGGAAGAACATGCTGTGATATGCAAATGATTAGCTTTTCAGAGCATTCACACAAAACAGGCGCCGGTGGCGACACCTCCAACGTGCTGACATGAGGAAAGTTTCCAACCGATTTCTCATACACAAACAGCAGTTGACAGACGTTGCCTGGTGAAACGTTGTTGTGATGCCTCGTCTAAGGAGAAGAAATGCATACCATCAGGTTTCCGACTTTGATAAAGGTCAGATTGTAGCCTATCGCGATTGCGGTTTATCGTATCGCGACATTGCTGCTCGCATTGGTCGAGATCCAATGACTGTTAGCACAATATGGAATCGGTGGGTTCAGGAGGGTAATACGGAACGCCGTGCTGGATCCCAACGGCCTCGTATCACTAGCAGTCGAGATGACAGGCATCTTATCCGCATTGGCTGTAACGGATCGTGCAACCATGTCTCGATCCCTGAGTCAACAGATCGGGACGTTTGCAAGGCAACAGCATTTGCACAAACAGTTCAACAACGTTTGCAGCAGCATGGACTATCAGCTCGGAGACCGTGGCTGCGGTTACCCTTGACGCTGCATCACAGACAGGAGCGCCTGCGGTGGTGTACTCAACGACGAACCTCGGTGCACGAATGAAAAAACATTATTTTTTCGGATGAATCCAGGTTCTGTTTACAGCATCGTGATGGTCGCATCCGTGTTTGGCGACATCGCGGTGAACGCACATTGGGAGCGTGTATTCGTCATCGCCATACTGGCGTATCACCCAGTGTGATGGCATGGGGTACCATTGGTTTCACGTCTCGGTCTCCTCTTTTTCGCATTGACGGTACTTTGAACAGTGGACTTTACATTTCACATGTGTTACGACCCGTGGCTCTACCCTTCATTCGATCCCTGCGAAACCCCACACTTCAGCAGGATAATGCACGACTGCATGTTGCAGGTCCTGTACGGGCCTTTCTGGATACAGAAAATGTCCGACTCCTGCTTTGGCCAGCACATTCTCCAGATTTCTCAGCAACTGAAAACGTCTGGTCAATGGTGGTCGAGCAACTGGCTTGTCACAATACGCCAGTCACTACTCTTGATGAACTGTGGTATCGTGTTGAAGCTGTATGGGCAGCTGCACCTGTACACGCCATCCAAGCTCTGTTTGACTCAATGCCCAGGCGTATCAAGGCCGTTATTACTGCCAGAGGTGGTTTTTCTGGGTACTGATTTCTCAGGATCTATGCACCCAAATTGCGTGAAAATGTAAGGACATGTCAGTTCTAGTATAATATATTTGTCCAATGAATACCCGTTTATCATCTGCATTTCTTCTTTGTGTAGCAATTTTAATGGCCAATAGTTTAACGAGTTTCTTAGTTGGCTGTCCTCCGTTCTTTACATCAACAAGATCTTAAAAAGAAAAGTTCAGTATCATTGTCGGTTCTCATTAATGCAACAGTCTTGAAAATAAACTAGGCACGAAGCGTTTTAATGAGCCACCTTGAGGAAACACATTTGTGTGTTTGTATAACGCACTGGGCTGTATAAGTGGCTAATTCCATGATGTATGTACATGTCTGAGGAGGTTTTTCTCCGAGTAACCATTCTAAAAAGAGGTGCAGCATCAGACATATGTTGATAATTCGAGAGTACCTGTGTCTGCTGTTTGCCGGATGCCACGTTTGATGGAGAGTAACGGTGTGCGGCCGCTACTTGTGCAGGTGCTGACCTCTCGGCTGCTCCGTCTCCCTCAGCCCGACGCTCACTGCTACAGAAGGACGTGGATCGCCGCAGTGCTGGGCTGATATCACCTGTGTGGGGAACTCCGATAACCGGGACACGTGTATCAGCTTATCTCTTACTAGGAGTGCTGATTGTGAGGTGGGCCGTTTGTAGATAAATCCCGCTGTACTTCACAACTGACTCGCCACAAATTAGGTAGTCCTACTTTCTCTTTTTGCGTAAAATAATGTAACTTTTGTTTCACGCCATATTGAATGTCTTTAAGATTTATAAATTATATTCCTGCTGTAATATTTCTGGCTTATTCAGCCATCGTATTAGGCTCCAGGAAACTATTCCCAGGGCAGTGGAGATGCAAGAAGCATAGAGATGACGCAATGTGGGATGAGGTACCGGTGACAGACGTTAGATTCAGTACCATTCCCATGAGAAAGACCGCCTGCATGATGCTGCTACTCTGTGATTGGCTGCTGGGTTCGGCGGTAGGGCGCCAAAACGTTAAAATTTAGTTGCTATTATTAATTAAACCTGTCACCCAAATTACTTCATTTTTTAAAAATAAACATCTCTCAACAGCCAGCTATCAATCATTCATTTCAAAATTATTAAAATCAAAGTATTACTAAAACAAAAGACTGACGATATTACTGCCGATGCACTTCGTTGGCGTTCGGGTCACGACTTGCCGACTTGGCGCGCAAAGTGTCTCGGGCAGTCCGGCTCTCCAGTTCTGACCGTTCTAGTAGACAGACATGTTCTCTGTTATAGCAGTATTTGTTTCATGCCATTTTATTTACTGCTGTTCCGACCGTCGCTAGGTACAGACATGTTGTGTGTAATAGTAGTATTTGATTCATGTAATTTTATTCTCCGGTTCTGACGGTTCCAGTAGACAGACATGTCGGTGGCAGTATGTATTTCACGATATTTTAGCCACATATAATGACTGTGGAAAGACATGTTCAATACTCTGTGACCTAGAATAGTTTGTCGTGTCTATATCAATAAAAACGCGAGTGGCATCCCAAATAAGTTATAGTTTATTCGTAGCAGCAGTTCCTTGCGAAGTTAATTTCATCCTCAAGAAAAAGAATCCACGACGTGCGTGCTGTTTTCTGCGCTGGGGACATCATCATCATGAAGACAGCAGGTCAGTGAAGTGTAAAAGGAACTTATGTATTCCACACAGGGCAGCGGAAACAACTAGGCACCTCACGTGTACTGCACGCACGGTACAAATGTGCTCAGTGACACGTCATCTGCAGTAATGCAGAGGAGGTAAAGAAGGATGGAAGTATTAACTCTGTCTCACTTTTATTCCTTTTTCTTGGCGTACATGGCATCCCTTGCGGGGAAAAATCTTCGATGTTTGAGTGCTCTGGAGATATGAGGCTTGATAATTAGCGAGGACTGTGAACTGTGAAAAATTCTTGGAAATATTCATAACACCTAAAGTGACTGTTCTGCTACTACATGACAATAGAAATGTGTAGGAACTGTTTCAAATGATTTTTGAACTGTGTTTGAACTCTTTTGAACTTTACTTGAACTTCAATTTTTGATGCCACAGACAAGTTTTTTTACTCACGAGAACATAACGTCCGTGTAAAGTATATGCTGAAAGTGTTAAAGTGCAAGTGACAGAAAATCAAATACGTGTGCGCGGTCCATGGGATTACGTTTAATTTTCATCGAGATTTCGACGTGCTACGAGGCGACGCAACGCAGCGCTGGGAAGCAGAGCGAGCGGCCGCAGTTCTCCGCGTCAGGTGCGAAGATCGGCAGCCAGCAGCGGGCGAGATCAGTAGCAGCCGCTGAACAGGGTGTTCCTGCAGTCTGGACAGCAGTACGACACTTCAGCTTCAGCAGCCAGAGCAGAGGAGGAGCTTCTCGACAGCAGCACGCAGAATAGCATCGAAGAGTAAGTGTTATTCTGGCGCAAATAGCTAATCTCTGTAACGGTCAGTAGAATAATATTGTAACTTCAAAGTCTAAAATTGATCCCTTTAAACATATTTGGCTAAAATTTGTAAAATTATATTAAGTGTAAAATGTCTGACAAAATTAAAAAAAGATATCGTCTTAGAAGTAGGGAAACGGATCAAGTAGATATTGATGGCAATGATCCTTCAGATCAGTCACAAAATTTGCAAATAGATAACATTGTTGATGTTCTATCAGATAATTTGCAAAGGTTAGATAATGAAGCTGAAAATGTTTCGGAAAATGCTGATTCTGTACAGAAAATGTAGACACTGTTGCACCTGACCACAACGACGTAGTAGATTTTGATGATGTCAGACACTGAATCTCACGTCAACACTGCAAATGAGGCAACAGTGGAGTCACACAGCTTAAGTCATGGCACTGCTTCAGCTGAAACATTGCCAACAGTAGATAATGGGGAGATGGAAATCAGCAAGGAGCAAAATACGTTATCTACGTTATTATTACTTTTAAAAGAAACTAACGAAAAAATAGATAAACGGAAAAAAATGGTTCAAATGGCTCTGAGCACTATGGGACTCAACTGCTGAGGTCATTAGTCCCCTAGAACTTAGAACTAGTTAAACCTAACTAACCTAAGGACATCACAAACATCCATGCCCGAGGCAGGATTCGAACCTGCGACCGTAGCGGTCTTGCGGTTCCAGACTGCAGCGCCTTTAACCGCACGGCCACTTCGGCCGGCCAGATAAACGGAAAAATGACAGTAAAGAAGAGATAAAAGCCTAGTTAAGAGAAACAAAAGGTGATGTCAGGAAAGCATATGCAGTAATGACTCAAATCAATAGCTATTTTAAGGCTTTAGAACAAAAGGTATCAAAACTTGAAGGTAAAACTGAGGCTTGTTCCAGTAACATAGATCGAGAAACAAAAGAATGGGGTAAGAAGTTAGAATTATGTAAGCTTGAGATAAATCAGAAGTTTGATTGTAAAATTAAAAAGCTGAATGATGATATGGGGGCTCAGGATTGTGTAATATCAACAATAAGTACTAATGTTAGCCAAGTAATAAACGAGCAAAGCAAGGCTGCTAAAGAATGTATTGATAAACATGAACAGCAGTTAAGTGAATTAGAAAACATCAAAGATGAGCAGCAGGTACTTAGTCGTAAGGTTTCACAAATAGGTGCTCATTGTAAAGGTACCACAGATGCGATTCAAGATAAATTGAAGGAATCTGAGCAAGCAGTTAAGCAATTTCCTGACAAAAGTAAGTACAGAGTGTGTGTACATGCTAGTGATGTAACAAATCCCACTATTGTTTACCATCCTTTCTCTAGTAGAGGTAACATACGTCCAGTTGATTTTATTAAACAGTTCCATGGTACACTTCCTGAAAATCTAACAGAACAACAAAAAATAAAGGCTGTGGCAAGTAGATTTCAGGGAGACGTAATATCATGGGGAACTGGGGTTAGCAACACATGTACCACATACAAGGAATTTGCACAAGTATTTTTAAATCAATACTGGTCTACTAGCACACAAATAGCGTCAGCAGTGAAATTTTTGAGGGAAGGAGTTTAGCTAGTAGTGGTTGTAACAGTTACAAAGAGTTTTTTCAACACTATTTGGAAAAGAATCAACACTTATCTGAACCTTTAAGAGAATCAGACCTCATAGAAATAATCATACTTAAATTTCCAGTGTCTGTACAGGAGAAGTTAATCAATGTAAACAAAAGCGATGTCAATAACCTACTACACGTCCTCGAGCAGTTAGATCCGTTGTCAGGCAACAAGCAAGTGCAGGAAGGCCGGAGAAGGAACAGGTGGCGTGCAGACCGTAATGACCGTGAGTCAAGCGGAAGCAGAGGCACAAACAGAAGCGACGAGCGTCGCGACCGAGAGGAAAATAGGCCGCCTCGTTACAGTCGCAGTGCTTCAAGAAGAGGGAGAGGTGCTTTTCAGAGAGGTATGAATAGAGGAGGATATTATGGTAGAAATAGAGAATGTCATAACAATGGAAGGGATCATGCTCCTGAACATTAAAATGGGAGTAAGCAAAGGACTCTACAATATCGTAGACATAAAAAACGTACTATGAACATTAGTAACCCTCAGGGGGCAATACCGTTCTTTGCACTGCTAGGTAGATGACGACTACCAGGTACCCGAGTTAACTGACAGCATTACTTGATTTTCTTTCATGCTGTTCCTTCTTCCTCTTCGTTCATTCTGGGCTATATTCTGTCTTCTTTACATTCTTCTTTATGCACAGCTATGACAATTTTTGACCCGATTTGTGACAAAGAACATAATTAATGACAACATAGTAACCCAGCAGTATAAACATCTGCATTGCACGGGTGAAAACCAGGATTTGACGGAAAATATATGAACAGCGAGTTTTATAACACCAAAGTATAACATCACAGATACACAAGCTAGGGAACACGGTATTACGTTGCCTTAAAAAACATCAGTATAACCTTTTAATGACATTACACCTGGCACAAAGTATACAGTGGAACGATTTATTTTTGAATTTTAAGAACTAGTAAGACTACACATCACGCATTGTTTGAAAAATCTGGAAAAAGTAGCAAATAAGTGACATATGGGCTCGTATTACAGACCTAAGCTAGCAGTTGTTGAAGAAGAGGATGACGCTAAACCAGGTAACTGAACATGACGAAAGAATGAGATTGGGTGGCAGAAAACGATGTCGGGAAATTATTAGTGCAAAAGTTGTGTTAAGTTTTGTGGAAATAAATATATTATATTCTTAAGTATGAATTGCCAGTACGCAATTTCCGCTGAGGCAAGAGACTATGTATTTATAGGCAAGGGATGGTCCTGCCAAAGGGGTTTATGTTGTGTAGAAATGTTATTAGGCGATAGCTAAGTCGGCCTATTGTAAATGAAGAAGTGAGGAGATGAGAATTATTCGGCGACGTGTAAGTCTGCCCATTATTTATGATGAGGAAGTGGAGGTACAAGGCGACTTGTGAGTCGGCCCATTATTAAGGAGGTATTTATTGGCGAAGTGGTTCCGCCAACTGGTTATGAAGTACGAGAGAATAGACGTATTGTCATTTATGTGAGCAAGACACAACACCAGCACGAACATTCAAGGGACACAGACACAATACAATTACGATTTAAAGATAAGGCCACATTATATAAGATATGGAGAATAGCTCACTGGTCTATAATAAGAAAAATGAAAACTACAATGCTAGCAATCAATAGTTCAGACAGTCCCTGCATGAAGTCACATAATACTTACATACGACTTTTGACACAGGAATGATTACAGAAGTATACACATATGAACACATTAATACAGTTCCACTGGTAATAGGAATAGTAACAACACTTACACGAGAAGAGAAAGGTATGGTAACTTTTACTGTTGAGTGACACAACGTTTCTGCCAGCCAAAATTTTCATTAAGAGATTTATTCTGAAGTGTTCTCTCAGTATCTGTGAATCGCAACTGTATGCCTATTAATGATTAAGAAAACTGTTTACGTAATATCTAAAATGATACTTTATTGAAAAATGTAGAAATAACGTATGAGAATGAGTTGGAGGTGCAGTCGTATAAGTCTGCGTAATGAAACAGTTATCCGGCGCAGAGATGTCTGTCAGAGTTAAAGCGTACGGCAACAACTGGCGTCTGTATGAATGAGTCATGGCGCTAGTACTGGAAGTCACATGTTGTGAATGGACATCGACCCATCATACGCTGCGGGCAACGCCCTAGCCATATGATAGCAGTCACTGTTTATAAACAGTGTCACTGCATTCAAACAGAATGAAGTTTACTTTAGAGGTCTATTCATGTACATATCCATTGTATTGTATAATCAAAAGTTTATTTCAGGGATCAGTTAACTTTTATTAGAAATCTAATATGAGGCATTTTGTATTGTTACATGAAATGTACCGGTCCTGTATGCTGGAGTTGGAGACTGACAAGGGAACCTCCCCATCGCCCCCCCCGTCAGATTTAGTTATAAGTTGGCACAGTGGATAGGCCTTGAAAAACTGAACACAGATCAATCGAGAAAACAGGAAGAAGTTGTGTAGAACTATGAAAAATAAGCAAAATATACAAACTGGGTCGTCCATGCGTAAGATAGGCAATATTAAACGCAATGTGAGGCGCGGAGCGCCGTGGTCCCGTGGTTAGCGTGAACAGCTGCGGAACGAGAGGTCCTAGGTTCAAATCTACTCTCGACTGAAAATTTTGCTTTCTTTATTTTCGCAAAGTTATGACCAGTACGTTCGTTCATTGACGTCTCTGTTCACTGTAATAAGTTTAGTGTCTGTGTTTTGCGACCGCACCGCAAAACCGTGTGATTAGTTACGAAAGGACGTGCCTCTCCAATGGGAACCGAAAACATTTGATCACAAGGTCATAGGTCAACCGATTCCTCCACAGGAAAACACGTCTGATATTTTGTATACGACACTGGTGACAGCATGTGCGTCACATGACAGGAATATGTTGTCGACCCACCTAACTAAAGTGCGCGTCATATATCTTGGCGGCCGAGTTTAGGTTCGTTCTGCGCATCTGATGTCAGAAAACACAGTCAGCCAATGAACAGAGAACGACGTTGCCAGATCTCGACTGCAGTGCAGAGCACGGACAAGTCTCTTCAGTTTTAGAAACGTTCAGTCATAAATACAGTAACAGAACAAAAGCAATGTCTTGATGCAGACTTTCTTTTATAGAAAGTTTGGAAAAAGCATTCTTTATACCAATTGCTTCATATTCTATTAATTAATTAAACCAAACAAGCAATAAGACTCCTAATTCAGGCGATAGCAAGGAAAGGTGTTTGTTTGAATCTCACTAACTGCTTTTTCGCAATAAAGAACAGCGGTAATTGTTTATTTCCTATTGTACTTCGACGAAGCGTGAGTAATTCAAAGTCATACCAACAGTGTTTATAAGTAGTTGCATGAGGTGTTAGAGTCCTTATGGAGTTACAATGTTCGATGAGCCGATGCAGTGGAACGATTAAGGTGATGGGCTGCCAAGTGAAAGGTTACGAGTTCAAGCTTTGTGCGGTGCTTAATATTTTCTTTATTTAAAAACAATATTGGAGTGCCCTACTTCACGATTTTTATTCGTTTGAATGAAATTTCTAGTGCTTTGCCTCTTCATTAACTTTTTCGCTGCTGCAGACACGTGCTCCCCGCATTCCGCGCTGTGCGCGATTTTGTCATCACTGCACTGCTCGCCTGTGCAGAAACATGGTGTTCCGACTGCTTTGACACACTTATCATTCTATTTCACAAAAACTATTTGGCCAAAAAATTTGATTTTTACTCGTCTTCTTGACTGATACCTTCCCCCCATAAATGACTTAATTTTGTTTTGATGTGTAGCATTAAATGTAGTACACCATTGCACGAAATGTTGAAGAGTTTGCAGAGGTAAAAGTCCATAGCGTATGCTTTCCGTATGGTCGATTTTAGTTGCCACAATGTTGAGAATGAAATGTGGACAAGATACCTAAATTTCATATAATATTTACTGTATAACAATATCTCATTTAATTTAAGTACCACATAGGTGTCGTATGTAATATTGAGAAATATTCCGTCTTTCGCGACTGTAATAAAAGTTTTATTTACACAGGGCGCGTTTGGCTTTATTTTAAAGTGAAAGGTGAAAAGGTATGGCACATACACAATGGTATTCATGTTCTATTTCTTGCTTTTGTTCCACAGTCGCAGTTTTACCAATGGTATTGAAATATATCCCTCTTCTGCAACTGTAATAAGCGACTTATTTAGACCAGATGCGTTTCTCTCTTTTGAAGCATCATAAGAGGACTGTATTTTGTGTCCTCCATTGCCAAGTCACCTTTCGTAGTTTTGTGCTGCGGTAGCACAATATTCAACGTTTGTGTTGGCTGATCAGTGTTTTAGCAAATAAATGCTGTTCGTGTGTGCCACACACAAAAATTATATTTGACATAGCTCAGAGCACTTCACTGATAGACGGTATATTCAAGTCCTAATGTTTTTGTAAGTCCACAGTTTTGTTTAATGTATTTCGTCTACTTCCTTTTGATTGATTGAAGTGCTTTAAAATAAAGCCAAACGTGCCCAGTGTAAGTAAAACTTTTGTTACAATCGCGAAAGGTGGAATATTTCTGAATATTACATACGACATTTATGTGGTACTTAAATTAAATGAAATATATAGGTATCTTGTCCACATTTCATTCTCAACATTGTGGCAACTAAAATCGACCATCCGGAAAGTATACTCTATGGACTTTACCTCTGCAAACTCTTCAAAATTTCGTGCAATGGTTTACTATATTTAATGCTGCATAATAACTGCGTTGAACATCGAAACAAAATTAAGTCATTTATGGGGAAAGGTATCAGTCAAGAAGATAGGTAAAAATCTAATTTTTGAGCCAAATAGTTTTTGTGGAATCGAATGATAAAGAGTGTAAAAGCAGTCGGAACACAATGTGTCTGCACAGGCGAGCAGTGCAGTGACAAAATCACCCACAGCGCGGAATGCAGGGAGCACGTCTTTGTAGCAGCGAAAGGGTTAATGCGGCCGTGGTGGCTTTACTTCATGAACTGCGCGCTCCCCCCTAAACGTAAGCTTGCGAACTATGCTATACTATGGCGCTGCTTCTGTTGGCGCGTGCGTCGTGTGCAACTGGCAACGCAGCAATCTCCCGCGTCTGGGCGGGCATGCGCGAGCCGCCAAGATAAAAGAATTGAACTATAGTACACTTGGCGAATGGGTGAAAAGATTCTTCTACCACGCCCGATTTAGGTTTTCTTGTGGATGTAATAATCACTCCAAAAAAAGTGATGAAAGCAAAAGAGTTTTTCACATAAACTGAAAATAAAAAGTTAAAATTTTCAGTTGAGGGCTGATTTGAACCAAGGACCTCTCGTTCCGCAGCTGTTCACGCTAACCACGGGACCACGGCGCTCCTCGGGTCATATTGCCCTTAATATTGCCTATCTTACGCATGGACGACCCAGTTTGTATATTTTGCTTATTTTTTCATAGTTCCACACAACTTCTTCCTGTTTTCTCGATCGATCTGTGTTCAGTTTTTCAAGGCCTATCCACTGTGCCAACTTATAACTAAATCTGAGGGGGGTGCTATGGGGATGTTCCCTTGTGAGAATGGACAGTCACTTGTCAAACCCAGCACCAGTTGAGATGAACTACGCAATGCAAGACCACTTAATGGACAACAGAAGCCCCTGTTGACGTTGTGAGTCGCATGCGTTTCTTCCTGTAATAGTGAAAGTGTACGTAAAAGAGTGATTTTCAGTCATTTATTTTCGAAAGTGTGAATAGTGATTTTGAAAAAGACGGCAATGAGCCGAGAAGGTGTCTCTATTTTAATACAATTTATGTAATGCTATAATTTCTTTTGAGTTTCAATGGACGGCAATGAGCCGATAATAAAGTGAACATTTGTCTGCTGTTAATGTTTTTTAGATAACTTCATAATCTTTTTGGGTAAATTTATAAGACAGCTATAAGCTGATTTTTTCTTATGTTTCAGATAACTATGTGATTTACTTTGAAAATTAGTTTATTTCTCACATGTTTTGTGTAATCAGGCCTGGAAATTGCATAAAGCGCTTCTTTATGTACAGAACAATGAAGTCCATTTCTCAACTATTGTAGTTTTCACCCATTAATTGTGAATTAAATTTTTAAATTCTTTCCTTATGTTGTAAAGTTTTTTCACAACAAATATGTAGTACCTGTCGCTTGTTGTAAACTGAGAATTCTCATCCCTCCTCCTTCTCAAACAGCCACTGGACTTGTGAACGTCCTTCATATAAAGAAAATGTAGCGAATGTTGAACAGAGCTGACGGCGCGAGTCTGCCGAACTCGAGACTTATGCCGACCGAAAAAATGCCGCCCAGCAATGCTGAATGCAATGCTGCGCTCTCCTGCATACTTGGAGAGGTTCCGAACACAGGCGAGTGACGGGCCTAACCTCGGCTCACACGTGGCATGTTCACACTGCACGTGTGAAGTCTGGCACACCGCCGCCGGTCCTGCCCTCGATAAAAGCTTCCAGGTGAGGGCTGCAGACGCCAGCACACTTCACACTCAGCTGTTCAATGAAGTGTACCACGTGCTGCTCAGTTACTCTGCGTGGCACCGAGTCTGTGCTTTATCGGCTGCTTTGGACACTGAAAAGTAACCATAATGAAGTCTAAAAGAAAAATCGTTAAGAAATAGTTGAGTGAGGACGACACAAATACTGAAACACTCTAAAATTTTCAAAATTAAAGTGTTCTGTGACAAGTGGTATATTTGATGCTTTAAGATCACACTGAAAATCTCTAAGCATTGCTAAGTATGAAGAATTCAGACTACTCGGACACAAAATAACTGTTATGTCACCATCTCCCGCTTCAACAGAAAATACGACACTCTTGATTTAGGCAAAATTTTCGGAGGGAAATCAAAACCTTGGAACGGAACATTAAAATTAAGGAAATTTGTAAGCTGATTTCAGAAATTTCTACTGATAATTTCGTGAGGGACCTCGGCTCTAACCGCTGAATACAAGTCGTGATGCGATACTATCAGTAGTCATTCAATTTTATTTTCCATTCAACATCATAACCATTAATAAGAAATCTACTACAAAACTAGGATTCATTATTTAAATAAACGGCTTGACTACCCATATCCTGTTGTTGTAATTGAGGAATGATAATTACGTACATTCCTCTTTAGAATAAAAAATGACTAACCTCAGATTACGATATTGCTTCCAATTAATCACCTGCTACCGTCTGCTGGTAACAGAAGCTGTAAATAAGCAGTGTTTGAGAAATACGAGTTGCCTGCAGAAACTAAGTTCCCAGGGCCAGGAAGTCGCATCAGTCTGCACCTGCGCGTCGTTGTGGTGGATGAGATGAAAGTCACTAGGGGCAGGTCGGGGCTGTAATGTGGATGGTCGAAGACCGCCCATCCAGACTGACTCAACACATTTCCTGTGTCGTTGGCTGCATGGTGTCTTGCATTGTCATGCACAAGATTAGTTCGTCTTGTCAACATTCCATGTCTCTTGTTCTGGGTCACCCTCCTCAGATATTTCAATGCCTGACAATATCAATCACCATTTAACGTCTCCCCTCGTGGTAAAAACTTGCACAGAAGGACACCTCGTCGATCCCAGGACAGTGCACGTGATTTTTTGACAGGCTGCCTAGTTCAATTTGGTCTTTACACGTGAAACACTATGTCACCAATACATGGAATCCTGTACTGTTTCTGGTGTGGTATTGCGATACGCCTGTCTTTTCTCCAGCGACAACATGGTTGAGCAACTAGTCATCTTTCTCTGCGTGCTGCTGCAGGAGTACCAATGCTAGAGCCAGACTTTTATTTTTGTGTTTATGTTTCAGTTGCCTTGACACCATCCTGCACGCACTTTACGAAAACCACGCAAGTGGGAGACAATTTCGGGAAACAACGAGCGAGACGTTTTGGGAATTGACGAGAGAGTTCAGTAAATTTGAAGCGCCGATTCTGCAAAATTCCTTGCCGCACACATTTCCAGCTGTTCTGGTGTCACCAGGCACGGTCAGACACCGACCACTGAGCTGGTGAATACTGGTTCGTCCCTCGGCGAATTGTCTGCGCCGTCTTCTGACCACACTGTCGCTCACAGTGTCGTGTCTGCACGCGTGGCACACTTAGCGATGAATCTCTGCAGGAGTGTGCTTCCGAGCGTGCAAAAATCGGATAACTGCACGAACCTCATAGTTGGTGGGAGACAATGTAAGGGCAACCATTTTGCCTTAGCACTGTGCGGTAACCATTGCTGTCACAACACTACAACTGCACTACATTATTTATACACATCCCATCTCTACTCCTTCGCGTGCACATCCATATCACACGACTCAAGCCATCTCAACACGTGACTGGAGCTTACTTTATGTATGCACCTCATACCATCTCTTATAATTGAGCGAGTCCCATCTTGAATATGACTGTGTCCACGTCTTCTCTTGTTCTTCTTTTCCCCATTTCTTCCACTTTTTTATGGAAGACATTTTAGCTTTAAAGAACTAATAGTGACATATCTACAATTTGACTCATTTTCTCATTTCCTGACCTTAACGATTCTTAGTGTTCAGTTGATTTTGTTTTAAAACCGCTTCTTATTCTGCTCTTTCAGCATCATTTTTCTAAACACAAGAACTTCAGATCATAGCTGCTTTCGAAAGCAAATAATTGAAACCTCTACAACGTGTGGCTAATATGAATTAGAGCTCATGTCATTGTGACGTGAGGAATGTACTTAGACGCACTACGGCAATTGTTAAATGGCCTGATAAAGCTAACTGGTACCGCTGGACTTCATTAGTCACACGAATCAAGAGAACACTTTCCCGCGATGTCCTCAGTTGATGAAAATTCTCAGCTACAGACAAGTTGGCAGTTTCTGAGGGTCTCTTAATTTTTAGAACTTTCTGCATTGTTTTATTGGTAATTGACATTGTGTCTTCTTTCCTTTTCAGACAACAAATATGCACTGTAGTACTAACTTTAATAGGTACTAAGAAATTACAGACCTTGGCTGGCAGCCTGTATTGATTCAAATCAATGAGAAAAGTTGAAAATTTGCGGCAGACTGCGATTTGTATCCGGGTCTCCAGCTTACTAGGTAGATTCTCTGATCATTAAACTTACCAGATGTGCTGGTCATTGCAACTGCACGAATTGACCTAACATGCCTTCTGTCCAACCGAAATATTCAACATATTCAATGCCATATTCAACATATTCAACATACTAATAATTTAGAGTACCTTCCCAATTATGAACATTACTCGCGGCATTTTGCCGATTACCGTAAGAGTTCGGGCGTGGTGTGCATCTACACTGAGGAGACCATTGGCCATCTCACCTTAATTACATATACTCTGGAGAGGCAAAGAAAGAGGTACATCTATCTAATATCGTGTAGTGCCCCGCGAGTTCGCAAAAGTGCTGCAACACGACATAGCATGGACTCGACTAATATGTGAAGTAGTGCTGGAGGGAACTGACACCATGAGTCCTGCAGGGCTGTCCATAAATCCCTAAGAGTATCTGGGGGTGGAGATCTCTTCAGAACAGCACGTTGCAAGGCAATAATCTTGTCTGGTGAGTTTGGTGGCCATCGGAATTATTTAAACTCAGAAGTGTACCTGGAGCAACTCTGTAGCAATTCTCCACGTGTGGGGTGTCGCAATGTCCTGCTGGAATTGCCCAAGTCCGTCGGAATGCACAATGGACATGAATGGATGCAGGTGTTCAGACACAATGCTTAACTACGTGTCACCTATCAGACTCGTATCTAGATGTATCAGGGGTCCCATATCACTCCAAGCGCACACGCCCCACCATCCTTCACCAGCTTCAACATTCCCCTGGTGACAGGCAGGGGCCAGTCGTTGTGGCCAAGCGGTTCTAGACGCTTCAGTCTGGAACTGCGCGCCCGCTGCAATCCCTGGTTCGAATCCTGCCTCGGGCTTGGATGTGTGTGATGTCCTTAGGTTAGTTAGGTTTCAATAGTTCTAAGTTCTAGGGGACTGATGACCTCAGATGTTAAGCCCAATACTGCTCAGAGCCATTTGAACCATTTTGACAGGCAGGGTCCATAGATTCGTGAGGCTATCTCTATACCCGTACATGTCCATTCGCCCCATACAATTTCAAACAAGAATCGTCCAACCAGACAATATGTTCCACTCATAAACAGCGCAATGTCGATGCTGATAGGTCCAGGCGAGGTGTAAAGCTGTGTCGCACAGTCATCAAGAGTACACGAGTGGGCCTTCGGCTCCAAAAGCTCATATCAAAAACGTTTCGTTGAATAGTTCGCACGCTGACACGTGTTGATGGCCCAGCATTGAAATCGGCAGCAATTTGCGCAAGAGCTGCACTTGTATCATATTCAACAATTCTCTTCAGTCGTTGTTGGTACCATTCTTGCGGGATCTTTTTCCAGCCACAGTGATGTCGGAGCTTTGATGTTTCACTGGATTCCTGATATTCACGATACACTCGTGAAGCGGTCGCACGGGAAATTCCTCAGAGGTGCTGTGTACCCATCATTGGTGCGCCGACTATAACTCCACGCTCAAATCTCGATAACCTGCCATTGTAACAGCAGTAACCGATCTAACGACTGCGTCAGACACTAGCTGCCTTATACTGCCGTGGCCGACCGCAGCGCCATATTCTGCCTGTTTACATATCTCTGTGTTTGAATACGCGTTCCTATACGAACTGCTTTGTCGCTTCCATGTATATGTGGTGTCTGTTCTACCGGACATCACCGAAAGAACAGGTACCACCTGTTTATTTAACAGGTGGTTTTGTCAAACTAACAAATATTTCAAATAACGACGTGATACCAGCAACGTCGGTAAGATGAGTTGTGGTATTTCTCTCAGTAGTAGGCTTGAAGTGAGTTATAAAGGCTCCTCCTATTAAATGCGTTTGTGCTTTCTATGTGGACTCTGTGGTTTTTATCAAAGGCTGCCCAGTATTTCCTGTGTCGAGCGTCAATACGATCACTGCCTCCTCTTCCATATCTACGTCAGCATTCCGTTAGTCGCTTACGGTGTGTGGCGGAGGGTATCTCTGCTACCTCTATGATTGTTTACTCCCGTCGCCTGTTCCGTTCGTGAACGGTGCATGTGCACAATGGCTTCCTATAAACATTCGTATGAGCTCTGACGTCTCTGATTTTCTGGTCGTGCTGAGTTACATGTGGAGGAAGTGATACGTTTTCCGTCTCTTCTTTGATCGCGCTCTCTCGGACTTCCAACAGGAGCCCTCTCCTGACTTGTAGCAACTGCCACTGCTGTCTGCTGAGGATCTTTGTAAGATTCACGCTGCGAGTGAACGATCCCGTGGCAAAACGCGCAACCCTTCATCGAATCTTCTCCGCCTCTCCCGCTCATCCTTCCGTATCACTCTCGTACCCTCGGGTCGGTGCTCTGCTGTCAGGCAGAGGCTGCGCAGTTCACCCTTACAGCCAGGAATTGCTCTCTATGTGTTTGCGTGAGCCCACACGATCTCTAGTTAGTTGACCACAAGATTTCTACCAGATTTCCGCTGTCAGCAGCTCATCCCACGACCCTTTTCCATTTCTTGATTAAAAATGTTTATTTATACAACTTTGTATTAAAGGAGAGATAAAAAGTGTCACAGACGGTATTCTGGCATTTAGTTTAGTAGTGGAAAGTAATTAAAGAAAAACAGCACATTTTCAGTGTACCTGCAGATCTGGGAAAAGCGTCCGAGGTTGTAGAGTCGATACCTAAGGAAATGTAGGTACAGGGTGACAATTACTCGACTATATGAAACAAAGTCGTCACAACTTGTGAACAGTTTACGCGGGGCAAGATGGGAATTAGTATGCGCATGCATGGTTTGTCTTAGTGACGAAGCCCATCTTCATTAGGTTGGGTTCGTCAATAAGAAAAACCGTCAGATTTGGGGGGGCTGGGAATCCGCATTGTCTCACACATGGTTTATGTAAGTCGAGATAACTGGGGGTCTTTCTGTAGTGTCTTCCGACACACACACAGCGGGACATAGGTTTCTGTTGAGCTGTCGTTTTCTGTATGATGTCTGTTAAAAAATTTCCGTAACGTTTGTAATTTCGGACCAGTGCTGTGCTGGAACGAATTCGATTGGCATCCCTGAACACGCCTGTGTTAAACGTGTAACTGCTGAAGTTTCATTGCTGTACGTCCGTTAGTTATGGTTCAGTGCTGTAGTGAGTAGAAAGTTGTGTCCTGCAGTGTGTGAATTGGGACATGGCAGAGCTAGAGGACCAACGCGTCTGCATTACATTTTACGTCGAACTTAAGAAACCTTTACAGAGACACACCAAGTGATGCGGGAAGCCTACGCTGATGAGTAGTTAAGTTGTACTAGGCGTTACGAATGGTTCACATGGTGTAAGAACGGCTGGACGGAAGTTAAAGATGATACTCGTCCAGGACGTCCTTCGACGCCTACCGACGACGCTCATGTCAGGATCGTGAAGGAAATTGTGCCTGTCAATAGAAGACTGTCCGAGAGATTGCAGAAGAATGTAGCATTTCAGTTGGATCATGTCACGAAATCCTCACACAGCAACTTGGAATGTTTCTTGTTGACGCCAAGTTCGTCCCACAGCCATGTTTTTTAAAATAATCATAGCTGGTGATGTGAGGTGGATTTCCTGTTATTATGTTGAGACCAAGGGATGACTAAATGATGTGGAAGGAAACTCCAGGGCCCTAGGAATTAGAGGTTGGAGAAGGAAAGTAAACGAGAGGGCACAATGGAAGGAAACTTCTGGGAAGTATAAGACCCATGCAGCGTTGTGAAGGGACAAAAAGAATTTAAATGGTTTTGCAGCATAATCAAATGTATATCTCATTTTCGTGTAGTTAAGAATTTATGTAATGAGAACTGGTCTGTTTTTTCAACAGACTCTGTTAATAACTTGTGCTTCTAGATAATTAATTATTGATTCTTCTCTCAGAAATGTAACTCATATGTATACAGGGTGTTTGGAACTATCCATTACAAACTTCTAGGACTTGTAGAGGGGAGGGAGTTCATAATATGTAGAATAGGAACACATATCTGGAAACATTCTGCTTCTCTTCTATTACAGTTTCAGTTCAGATATTTAACCCATCCACTTATACTTGACGATTTGAATGATCCGTGAGACAATGTGGTTATCAAGTAACAATTCGAAATGAAACATAACGAGACATGAATTTACTATTTAAGTACATTGATTTGTATTAGGATTTTAACCTCAAATGTTTACATAATACCGAAACAAAAAGCAACCCAGCATGCTGTATGCACAGAACACTGTTGATGCATTACAACAGGTGCTTGATGTGGCGACCACCTGCGTTGTTACAGACATTGTGCTTATGAAGCATGTTCTGGTATGCAATCTCCTTCCCACCTAGTGTCTCTTTAATTTCTAGTGCAGTGTCCAGAACTTGTGCCAGCATACCTTCCTCTGTCTCTGCAGGAGTTTTATATAGCATACCTTGCATATGCCATTAATGACATCAAGTGACCATCAGGTGCTGTGCACGTCATCCTGCCTACCCTGTTGCATACCAGGACAAGCAAACTCTGAGACTTTTCTCTTCCCCTCAGCAGATGTGGACGCGTTACTCATCTGAAGTGAAACTGTGATAGAACAGTTCATTTCGGGATATTAATTCCTATTCAAGATATTACATACTCACTCCCTTCTACAAGTTCTAGTAATTTTGTGTGCTGTGTATAAATGCAGATTCTTTTAAATGTGGTGCCTTAATAAGTACGCACAGCAGTAAAGTGATTGCTTTTTCCCTGCAATGAACAGTCATCGCACTAACATGTCATATGATTTATTGTCTGATGTTTTCTACATGGTTGTAGCTGCACCTCTAAGCCGACTATCCCCGTTACTCTATAATGACTACCCATTTTGGGTCCACATGTCTATACTTCAGCACCTACCTACTGCCCAGGAGATAATAATAATTTATGGCTTGCTCTTGCCAAAAGTACTTGGAGTTACTACCCATCCTAAAAACATACAATTTGTAATTACTATAATTGTTAGTCAACAAATGATGTAAATACTGATGTAATGGGTTCAGTACATCATACCCAGCCACCAATAGAAGTATCAGAACTTAACTTTCAGTATGTGTATATAAAGGGCGAGAGGTTCAAACATTTGCAGAGGGTGTAGTATGCACCAAGAAAAGAAAAAATGTTCCCAGAAACATTTATCTTTAGCGTCATGGCCTGTGTGCGTTTACGAAGAGCATATCTTGCCCACCATATACTTCTACACAATACAAGTGAGAAAACAGCATATGTACTAGACATTTTTGCAACACAGTTTCTTTGCATTCGTATCAAGCATCCACTCAAACCCAAGAACATTTACAGTATTCCGCAGCATGCTACAGCATGTAATGTATTGGTCAAGTATGTTATTTTCATCTGGTGTATCTGTAGGGCTCGTATGGTGCATTGTTTGCTCTGACAGGGCAGTACATTCCTGTAATTTGTTTGCATGTCTGTCACTGCATGTACAGTATCCAAAGGAGGCCTGGCCTACTACTCTGCGTAGGAGATGGCACATATGCTCTTCTCCTTCTGGCAGGCAGATGAAAACAGCTTATGGGCATGTAACCTTTATGTTGCCAAATATGCATGACATGGTATACTGTAGTTCACAGCAAAAGTGTTGTTAACTAATGGACTGGGCTTCAGAAGAGATGGTATCATAAATTGCCATAATACACACACATATAGGCCAATACCAAACCATGTGAGCTTGAAGAGATGTGACACCACCACACATTTAGTATCAACATTTAGGCAGACATCCATTGGAGGAGAGTGCTATGTCCTTACGTTATACACCACACACTGAATTGTGCTAGGAATCGTCACTTTCTTTGGAACCAATTACATGTGTTGCTGGAGAATGTTGGTACATGCATTAGGCGAGGTGATACCTAACACGAATCTTTGAGGAGTGATGGATTGCTTGGGGAGGACCAATACCTTTGCCTACCTGGCTTCTTGACCTTAATGTTGTGGGCTTTTGGCTTTGAAGATCTGTGAGGACCTTGCCATATGCAGTGCCACAAATTATGTCGATACACTAAGAGAATGCTTGTTCAATATCTGTGACACAATCTGGCAAAAATCAGAATTGTACCAACGAATGTATGATTCCATCTGATGTAGGATGGAAGGATGCATTGAAATGGCTGGCGGTCACACAGAGCACATCTTGTGGAGACTAACACAGACAAATGGTGACCATTGAGAGTAGTGATTTAGTGATAGTAGACAGTAACAGGAATTTTTTGTTCCCTTGTTTCATACTGAGAGAGAGAGAGAGAGAGAGAGAGAGAAAGAGAGAGACAGAGAGAGAGAGAGAATTTACCTGGATTTTCAAGGTCCCATTCTTTTAGAATCTTGTCTAGCTAGGCAATTTTGCCTATCTTATATTCTGTTTTTTGTAAACAGATATGAAGAACTTTTTCATGTTAGGCGAGCTAACTTGGGTCTGAATTGATGACCTTAATACAAGTACGATATGTCATAGGAGTGAGTACAGAATAAAGATCGCACTCTGTAGAAGCCATTCCTGTAGCCTAACAACTATGCTCGTTTGCCTGAGAGGCTGTCAAGTGTGTGGTACAAAGACGTTGCCATATGCAGAGGTTGAGGATGCTACTGAAATAATAGGCATATCTGTAAAGGAATTTGGGAAAACATGATTGCACTTACAGTATATTCAACTAACGGAGTTTATAAGTGGTTTGGGGGTTGTCTAAATTAAATACTGTATGTAACTGATTAGGGACAATGAGTTGTGTAGAACTGCTGGAGGGGATCTCACACAGTACAGTTCTCAAATCACATATCGCTGACTGTTAGGCGGCCGGCCGCGGTGGCCGTGCGGTTCTAGGCGTTCCAGTCCGGAGCCGCGCTGCTGCTACGGTCGCAGGTTCGAATCCTGCCTCGGGCATGGGTGTGTGTGATGTCCTTAGGTTAGTTAGGTTTAAGTAATTATAAGTTTTAGGGGACTGATGACCACAGCAGTTGAGTCCCATAGTGGTCAGAACCATTCGAACCATTTGACCGTTAGGCTGATCTGAAATCAGGATGTATCAGTGATGAACATATTATGGGCAGCGTCATGGGAATAAAACTGTGAAGTGCTCATTGATTGCTTACAAGCTGATGCTATGTGTGTCTACCCTGCTCCTCGAGAATCACCTCATATGGAACTGTGTTGTGGCAACAGAAGAGGAATGTGAGTGTGGCTCATTTGAGAACTTTTATAAGTCACTTCTGATGTTCTGCCGCTTAGAAGGACACTTCTGTCTGTACTGTAAATGCACAAAACCTAAAACTGAATATCGAGCAGGAGGAAAGATTGTAAAGGCTTTTTTTATTTTATATTAGTGACATTTTGTGAACAGTGACCAAAAGATTCACGGAAATGGATTCACCGCAGCACATCACAATGAGACTGCCACGCCAGAAGAAAAAAGTGACTGAGTGTTACACAACATTTTCTTTCAAACATCAGTCCAGCTTCCAAAGTGACATCGCCTCTTACTACGTTTTCTCTTCTTCCACAGGATGACCACAGCATTTACGAAAAAACTATGTAATATCAGTATGACCTTATTGTAAAGTTGTTGTTTTAGTGCCATTTAGCTGAAGATGAGGTTTAACCCTCCAAACATGTCGCTAAATAAGTAAGTAATACAATAGCTGACAAAGTTTGTGACTGGTAGCGGTAATTTAAAAAAAAAAAAAAACTCTTTAACATGGGTCTTGAGACAGTCACGGTCGAAAAATAGTCAAGAAGGAAAGTAAGTGGTGTGGCAATGTCAACATGATGCCTGAAATGATTCAAATGGCTCTAAGCACTATGGGACTTTAGCATGTGAGGTCATCAGTCCCCTAGACTTAGAACTACATAAACCTAACTAACCTAAGGACATCACAGACATCCATGCCCGAGGCAGGATTCGAACCTTCGACCTCAGCAGCAGCGCAGTTCCGGACTGAAGCGCCTAGAACCGCTCGGCCACAGAGACCGGCATGTTGCCTGATATTGGACAGTTTTATGATCAGTATTCTGAAACTACCAATTCATGTAAATAACTGCTCTTAACATAAATCCTGTAAAGACAATATTTCAAAGTTAAATTGTTTGAGGAAACACCACTGCGATGTATTAATCGATTCCTTTTCAAAGGGCACTAACAAGAGTTTTTGCTTGTACTCATCTTAAAATATTGATGTAATACAGCATCATGTCAGGCTGGGCACCTTTTGGAGTTGTGTTGTCCATCCCTGACAGTGTTGCTGTCACAAAATGGCATACACCCATAGCTGAGAATCCACTATGGCTTTTCTGAATGTTCAACAAACGATCTCAAACGTTACCCAACCGACAATATCGCCAATGACACAGTGATGTAGTGATGTGAAGAGTCAAGTATTTCCATCCCCAGAGGAGAAGACTGATTAGCTGTAGGAATGGTCTACTGCTTTGCCTACATTCTAATGAAAGTACAACTTATGCAGTCATCGCAAAACTCAAGAAAAATGAAATAAAGTATACAGTTGATAGTGTCCGTCTTAAAGTTCTAATAGCCGATCAGAAGTCATTATCACAGCAATATCTCGTTATGACACAGAAAGTGATAACTTTGGTGAGATGTTCTAATTCGCTTGGGGTTTTTGACCTTTGATTTTTCCTTAAAACTGGCATAAATGGGGAGCACATTTCCAGTAAATCCAGGGAATAAGTGAAATCCAACCTTGAACCCCGCGATTGTCACTAGTAGAATATCGTAAATGTTAAAAGCACATATCCAGTCCAGTTAAAGATTGTAGTGTCACACGTATCTTAATAATGACAAAGACATACTTTTGTAGCCTTCAGCCAAATTTTTTCTGACGCTGAGTGGCAGCAGGTACATTGAATTTAAGACTTCCTAAGATTTATGGTGCCATACAGTATATTATAAATAATGTGAAATGCTTTATGCATTCCAGAGTGTAGTTACTGAATTGGGGGCACAGTATTAAGCACTCGCTGCCCATGGTTATCACTGACTCTGCTGAGTTGACCGGGATCACAACTACAAACAAGTATTGTATGAATACTTTGATCTAAAATGCGAATCTTGTAGGTCATGATATAAGGCCGTATAGTTGAAATAGAAGCATGAGTTACACCATTTCGACAACGTGCAATTCACAGCTGTCTCGCTGATTACAACAAGAGATTAATAAATGGTCGTCATACTACATAGTGAGCTAACCCAAAATTAATCTTTATTGTTCATCTCACTTGATAACTAACGCTTTTCTTCAATCATTTGATGAAAATATTTATGTGACCTGATGATGATTGGCAGCTCGTGGTGTAAACTGATAGAGCCTCTAGTAAGTTCAGTCAAGATGTATCATTTATTAATAAATACTAATTAGTTGAATGACAATTACTACAGCCACCAACCAATCAATGCGAGACATTACTGCACGATGCTGAGCTCTGTCCCAACCAGTAAATGTAATAAGCCTTTACACTAATAGAAGAGAATGTATTTCAGACAAGTTACACAGTTTACCACGATACAATTTTAGATCGTTCTGTAGAATCGCATGTTACAATGAAAATTTTTAACCTAAAATTAATCAAAATATTATGTAACACAATGTGGAATGGATAACTTTCTGTAGAAAAGAAAACCGTGTTTTATCACAAATATCTGAAACGCACAATATACAGGGTAGTCCATTGATAGTGACTGGGCCAAATATCTCACGAAATAAGCATGAAACGAAAAAACTACAAAGAACGAAACTCCTCTAGCTTGAAAGGGGAAACCAGATGGCGCTATGTTTGGACTGCTAGATGGCGCTGCCATAGGTCAAATGGATATCAACTGCGTTTTTTTTAAACAGGAACCCCCATTTTTATTACATATTCGTGTAGTACGTAAAGAAATACGAATGTTTTAGTTGGACCACTTTTTTCGCTTTGTGATAGATGGCGCTGTAATAGTCACAAACGTATAAGTACGTGGTATCACGTAACATTCCGTCAGTGCGGACGGTATTTGCTTCGTGATACAATACTCTTGTTAAAATGGACCGTTTATCAATTGCGGCCGACCGCGGTGGTCTCGCGGTTCTAGGCGCGCAGTCCGGAACCGCGGAACAGGTTGGAATCCTGCCTCGGGCATGGATGTGTGTGATGTTCTTAGGTTAGTTAGGTTTAACTAGTTCTAAGTTCTAGGGGACTGATGACCTAAGATGTCAAGTCCCATAGTGCTCAGAGCCATTTGAACCATTTGATCAATTGCAGAAAGGTCGATATCGTTTTGATGTATGGCTATTGTGATCAAAATGTCCAACGGGCGTGTGCTATGTATGCTGCTCAGTATCCTGGACGACATCATCCAAGTGTCCGGACCAATCGCGGGATAGTTACGTTATTTAAGGAAACAGGAAGTGTTGAGCCACATGTGAAACGTCAGCCACGACCTGCAACAAATGATGATGCCCAAGCAGGTGTTTTACATGCTGTCGCGGCTAATCCGCACATCAGAAGCAGACAAATTGCGCGAGAATAGGGAATCTTAAAAACTTCGGTGTTGAGAATGCTACATCATCATCGATTGCACCCGTACCATATTTCTATACACCAGGAGTTGCTAGGCGACGACTTTGAACGTCGTGTATAGTTCTGCCACTGGGCACTAGAGAAATTACGGGACAATGACAGATTTTTTAGCACGCGTTCTATTTAACGACGAAGCGTCATTCACCAACAGCGGTAACGTAAAGCGGAATAATATGCACTATTGGGCAACGGAAAATCCACGATGGCTGCGCAAGTGGAACATCTGCGACCTTGGCGGGTTAATGTATGGTGCGGCATTATTGGAGGAAGGATAATTGGCCCCCATTTTATCGATGGCAATCTAAATGGTGCAATGTATGCTGATTTCCTACGTGATGTTCTACCGATGTTACTACAAGATGTTTCCTGCATGACAGATTGGCTATGTACTTCCAACATGATGGATGTCCGGCACATAGCTCGCGTGCGGTTAAAGCGGTATTGAATAGCATATTTCATGTCAGGTGGATTGGTCATCGAGGCACCATACCATGGCCCGCACGTTCACCGGATCCGACGTCCCCGGATTTCTGTCTGTGGGGAAAGTTGAAGGATATTTGCTATCGTGATCCACCGACAACACCTGACAACATGCGTCAACGCATTGTCAATGCATGTGCAAACTTTACGGAAGGCGAACTACTCGCTGTTGAGAAGAATGTCGTTACACGTATTGCCAAATGCATTAAGGTTGACGGACATCATTTTGAACATATATTGCATAAATGTGGTATTTAATCACACTGCAACAGCATGCGTTTTCAGAAATGATAAGTTCAAAATGATACATGTACCACATTGGAACAACTGAAATAAAATGTTCAAACGTACCTACGTTCTGTATTTTAATTTCAAAAACCTACCTGTTACCAACTGTTCGTCTAAAATTGCGAGCTATATGTTTGTGACTATTACAGCGCCATCTATCACAAAGCGAAAAAAGTGGTCCATCTAAAACATTCATATTTCTTTACGTACTACACGAATGTGTAATAAAAATGGGGGTTCCTATTAAAAAAAAAATGCAGTTAATATCCGTTTGACCTATGGCAACGCCATCTAGCGGGCCAACCATAGCGCCATCTGGTTTCCCCCTTCAAGCTAGACAAGTAGGTTTTTCGTTTGACGCTTATTTCGTGACATATTTGGCCCGATCAAGATCAATGAACCACCCTGTATTGTAGAGGAAACATTTATAACACTGCCTTTACTCATTCAGAACCACCTGCTGCGTAGGACACCTCACACAAGAGTATTCAGCATTGCCTAAACATGGTCCAAAAACGTACTTATCAACATTATACATAAATGCTTGCTTCTATTGTTGCCTCTACACCCTCCAATTTGACCAGTCTTCCGAATGATGCGATATTGTGATGCTGTATGAGGAAGAGTATTTTGTACCCTTGGGTCCTTATATACTGAAGCCAACCCTTCTGCCAATTTGTGTATAAACTAACGTCTGCTAAATTTTTCTCGTTTTACTTCCTTACAGAGTACCCAAGCATTTATAGCTGCTAAATCCAAGGCATTGAGCAAAAGCTGCATGGGTCATCTGCGGCATCCATGCTTCACCATGCAAAGCCGAGCCATTTGATCGTTTACGTCAACGCCATACTTAGTGCTACTGCAATAGGCCACTGACTCTTTTTAAGATGTCGTTCATCGATAGTTACTGTGTCATGCACTGAACTCAAAATAAGCACATTTTTGTTCTTTTTCTCCTGATAGCATATTAGTGTTATGTCACCTGACTTACAAAGAATAGTTGTGTGTAAAGGTGCCACAGCAGATTTTGCTGATCGAGGTATTTCCCTTCTAGATTTCTTCACTGTGCCTACAATGCTTGTACTCTTACGTTTCTAAATTTCTGCAAGGCATGTCGTTTTGAAAAAATTGGCGCTGGCTATGTTTCTTCCTGCGGAAACAGAGGGCTGCATAAGACACGTTGCATCATGCCCTGCAAGGGGAACACCTGTGGGACGCTTCTAATCTTTGCCGAGGTGAGGAAACCCATTCACCAGATATTTAGAGTTCGTATCAACTGCTAGCCAAAACCATATTCCTAATGGGTCTGTTTTGTTGCTCATGTATTGAATGAAAGAGCATCTAGCCTTGCATGGAAACAGTTGCTCATCCACAGTGATATTTTCACCTGGAATATAACACACCAAGGAATTGGCAATGAAAGGATTCCACGTAGGGGTAGCAGGTGCAAAACCATCTGTCTTTAGTCTATGTGACGTGTGATCTTTTCGTCAAATCGCATAAACCAAAATACTTCGGTGAACTTATTTCTGATCTTTGTGTTACGAAAAAATGTTGGCCCCCATGTATCTGACCATAACAGCTTCAACAGAAAGTTTTTTTTTATATACTGTATATACGCATCGTAAATAAATAAGTGATATTTCGGCTTCTATTGAATCGACGCTAATGGTCTGATCATCATTATGTAGCTGTCCGCCCCCGGTAGCTTAGTGGTCAGCGCGACAGGCTGTCAATCCTAAGGGCCCGGGTTCGATTCCTGGCTGGGTCGGAGATTTTCTCCGCTCAGGGACTGGGTGTTGTCCTAATCATCATCATTTCATCCCCATCGACGCACAAGTCACCGAAGTGGCGTCAAATCGGAAGACTTGCACCAGGCGAGCGGTCTACCCGACGGGAGGCCCTCGTCACACGCCATTATTATTATTATCATGTAGCTTTTGGTTTGATCTATTATCTTTAATTCCTTTATATTTTGTAGCACCCTGTCATCATTTAGCAGTCTCCATGCACTGCAATATACACCTTTTCTGGCAATCTTCTTTGCATAGCCTGTAGGTCCCAGTGCTATCTTCAAGTTGTTCCACTGTGGATGTCTTCCAGGAACAGCTTTCATATGTGTAACAGTCCCCGTTGTTCCGTCATTAGCTGTCTCACTACTCCCAATGGAAGGATTTAGTTCCATCTGAATTTCTTCTTTCACTCTGCCACGAACGCGTCTAGTGCTGTTAGCTGGAGGTAAGCGCACAGTGTTATTTAATGTACCTAAATATACAGTATATAATAGAATAATTCGCTCACTACAAAAACCATGAATTTCAAATTGTAATACAGAAAAATAGAACACATTTATAACGCTTGTTGAAATATCAGTTGCGATAAAATATGAAATTATAGTACAACGGCTATATAAACGTACCTGCTGTAGGTGAAGCAACACTGGTTTGCAGCTTCTCGGCTTGCTCTTGTCCGGTAGTTGCAACAGCGCTGTCTCAAGAGTCACTGATTTCATTGATGGGTGGAATATATTCCTCATCGTCAACAGCGCTTGCAGCGTCGTCTTCTCGTAATTCACCAGCCTCACTAATATAATGAGGATCTTCTCCTTCGTATTCCCCATCTGACATTGAGATCAAATATTTTAAAATTTGTTCATCAGACAAACCGTCTCCGTGAACCGCCATTACGAAAGAACTGAAACGTCAGCCACACAAACTGCGCCAAATGAGCAACAAAGCTTCGTTGCTCATCGACAATGAATCTGCAGAACACAATAATCAAATTAGGGTGATAAAAAACAATAGTTTTGGACATGTCCGAAAGCTATTGTTTGGGACACTTTTCAGAATGGTCCTATTGGGTAAATTCTTTGCAGACGTCTACCTAAGAAATATTTATGAAAAGTCATAGAAAATGGAACTGGTAAAGAATCCATTTAGAAAAATTAAGTCTATACAAGTAGAATACCCATCAGAATGACAATAATCCTTAAAGCTGTTCCAGATATATAAACAATTACTGTAGTACTATTATAGTGTCTATTGAGGAAGTACTAAATTGGATCAGGATCAAGAACCATCAGTTTGGTAATGGAGGAAAGTTGTGGTGGTCTGGGGGATGTGATGGATACTGCAGTGGGAGACCAGGGCTTGGTTACAGGATACAGGGTCGAATCGATGAAGGTTTCAGAGCTATGCAGAAGTGGAGGGAACTACAGAGGGTAGAGTAGTGATGAGGACAGCATCAGACTAGAGCTGGGACTGAAAACCACAGCAGCATCAGGGAGTGTTCCACAGCCAGAGGCCGTCTGGTGAGGGGAGAGCAGTGAGCTGCTGACCACCCAGCCCAGCACAGTAATAGCCTGACAGCTGCACCTGCTAGAGCGTGAAGTTTGCCAAGACTGATGTTCGCTGACAATGCTGCCAAAATTACTTTTGGTGTTGATGTTTGGTTTTGGGGGCGCTCAATTGCATGGTCATCAGCGCCCATGCAAATTCCCAATTTTTACATAGTCCAATTCTTTTTTTTTTTTGCAGTCTAGTCTAGCCACTGTCACCAATGATGATGATGATAATGATGAAATGAAGAGGACATCAGGAACACCCAGACCCCGTGTAGAGCAAGTCCCCAACTGGGCTGGAAATCGAACCCAGTACCCCATGATCCAGAGGCAGCAATGCAGGCCACTAGACCACGAGCTGTGGACATTACTATTGAATTGTTGAGGAGAGTGAGGAAATATGCCCCCTACTTTAGGAGCAAGATTGAGCTTATTGTCTCTGAGAGGATTTGTTGTGCAGAACGGGCCATTGTGTAACATGCTCGTCACACTGCAGATTAAGGGAACAACCTAGAGCAGTGTATCAGGACAGGAAGAAAGATGAACAGCTGTTCTTGTTCCAGAAACATAAGCAAAATTTTCAGAGATCTTAGATTAGTTGCCGACATTTTAACATGCAAATGTCAGACTAAATGTCAGTACCAGCTTTGTGTTCCTAAATATCTGCGCTTTCTATTCCAAGTGTCAGCACGTGAGATATAGGAGTCTGTTTCCATTGAAGAAGCACAACTTTAGTAACGGCCATCTTTGAGAAGCCTTATCGAAAAAAACTCTGGGAGATTCATACCTTGAACTAATATACACTCCTGGAAATTGAAATAAGAACACCGTGAATTCATTGTCCCAGGAAGGGGAAACTTTATTGACACATTCCTGGGGTCAGATACATCACATGATCACACTGACAGAACCACAGGCACATAGACACAGGCAACAGAGCATGCACAATGTCGGCACTAGTACAGTGTATATCCACCTTTCGCAGCAATGCAGGCTGCTATTCTCCCATGGAGACGATCGTAGAGATGCTGGATGTAGTCCTGTGGAATGACTTGCCATGCCATTTCCACCTGGCGCCTCAGTTGGACCAGCGTTCGTGCTGGACGTGCAGACCGCGTGAGACGACGCTTCATCCAGTCCCAAACATGCTCAATGGGGGACAGATCCGGAGATCTTGCTGGCCAGGGTAGTTGACTTACACCTTCTAGAGCACGTTGGGTGGCACAGGATACATGCGGACGTGCATTGTCCTGTTGGAACAGCAAGTTCCCTTGCCGGTCTAGGAATGGTAGAACGATGGGTTCGATGACGGTTTGGATGTACCGTGCACTATTCAGTGTCCCCTCGACGATCACCAGTGGTGTACGGCCAGTGTAGGAGATCGCTCCCCACACCATGATGCCGGGTGTTGGCCCTGTGTGCCTCGGTCGTATGCAGTCCTGATTGTGGCGCTCACCTGCACGGCGCCAAACACGCATACGACCATCATTGGCACCAAGGCAGAAGCGTCTCTCATCGCTGAAGACGACACGTCTCCATTCGTCCCTCCATTCACGCCTGTCGCGACACCACTGGAGGCGGGCTGCACGATGTTGGGGCGTGAGCGGAAGACGGCCTAACGGTGTGCGGGACCGTAGCCCAGCTTCATGGAGACGGTTGCGAATGGTCCTCGCCGATACCCCAGGAAGTGGCGGTGCGGTCCCCTACGGCACTGCGTAGGATCCTACGGTCTTGGCGTGCATCCGTGCGTCGCTGCGGTCCGGTCCCAGGTCGACGGGCACGTGCACCTTCCGCCGACCACTGGCGACAACATCGATGTACTGTGGAGACCTCACGCCCCACGTGTTGAGCAATTTGGCGGTACGTCCACCCGGCCTCCCGCATGCCCACTATACGCCCTCGCTCAAAGTCCGTCAACTGCACATACGGTTCACGTCCACGCTGTCGCGGCATGCTACCAGTGTTAAAGACTGCGATGGAGCTCCGTATGCCACGGCAAACTGGCTGACACTGACGGCGGCGGTGCACAAATGCTGCGCAGCTAGCGCCATTCGACGGCCAACACCGCGGTTCCTGGTGTGTCCGCTGTGCCGTGCGTGTGATCATTGCTTGTACAGCCCTCTCGCAGTGTCCGGAGCAAGTATGGTGGGTCTGACACACCGGTGTCAATGTGTTCTGTTTTCCATTTCCAGGAGTGTATTTAAATTTGCTTTAAAATCGACGTCTTCTGTCTGTTTGCCTTTTTACCATATGGAAAGCTAAAACGGATGATATGGATTACCTTCAAGCAAATGGCAACAATACCAAAAACATAACTATCAAACGATAACCCAAAGCTTTTTTTTTCGTGTGTGATGAGATCTACAAAGAAAGTTTAAGAAACCTCCAAAAGTGTAAAAACATTGTTAAGGATATTTACAAAATGGTTCTGAACAATTTGTTTCATATTTGTCATCACTATAGCCTTAATAGTTTACAAGCAGATGAAATTAAAATACAGCGAGAAAGAGCAGCAGCAGACGAGAGATCGGCGGAGCAGGGAGTCCCAGCAGCGGCTTTAGAAAGTAGTGGCTATTGTTCAGTAATAACTTGGTGACAGTACTTGTTACGATATTTAAAGCTTGGACATAGCTATTTTTCAAGGTTTTTGCTTAAATTAGCTAGCAAATCTAGGTCGTATGTGTCTAATAACATTACACCAGTCTGCCATTTACCATACATTGCTCTGCTGGGAAGCACAAAATTTCTACATCAACACCGGTGAGTATTGGAACAACAGTTATCCAAGATGGGGGCGATGACGTAATCCTAGATGGTGGTGATGACGTCATCCAAGAAGGCAGATTTTGGTGGGAAGATTGAATTTTACAGTAATGTGTCACGACCCCCTCCCCCAGGAAAATGGTGTGAAGTTCAAGTTCCAGCATGATAATGCGTCATACCTACGTAAATGGTGGGAAAAATTTACTTGTCTTTATTATGTAACCAATTTCAAGCATGTGTGTTCGCCACCAGGTCTGGACTCCAACTGCCTTAGTTCATATCGTCGCCACCAGAGAACACCACCGTGATGTCAGATCATGACGCAAGTACCGTTATTCAAGATGGCTGCACCCAGTGTATCCACCACGTGGCTTGGTACACAGAGGACGCTGTCTTGACGTCAGCTGATGACGCGAGTATCGTTATCCAAGATGGCGACAATTTATTTTTCTCCACTGAGATGACTGTAATTGGTAGTGCACGTTCCGTCTTTGCTGAGCCGTCAAGGTCAAACCATCGTCCTGTGTTCGATCATCGAGATGAATGTGAATGATAGAGCCCCTTTCAATAGCTGCGTTACATGCAGACATTCGAGGGAAGCCTGTAACCACAGTCCACTACATCACGTATGAAAGAGTATGATAATGGAGGAGTGTAGGAGGTATAAGTACAAAAATTCTGTTCAGCAGATTTCTGCAATGCAGAGGGATGGAGCCAGGATGCATATTATAATCAGAACATGCTCATGCGCATGCACAAACAGCCGAAATATTCATACAGGTAAGAAATAGGGTTCGCTTCACCTTCAACTACTTTTCAAGGTCACCCAACCGCTCACTTCCACATCCGGAATACAGGGACATAGATCGATGTATGCAGGAAGTGTCTTATGATTTTTGGTATGTTAGCGAGTAAGACACGTAAATAACCTCTTAGAAATTTTTTATTAACTTTTGCATATACATTTACACACAGAAAACATCTCTTTCTTTATTTTTGTTAGGTGTAGCTTTAATAATGTCCAATTTAATTTTTAACTTATAGCTTAAATGCACATCATTATCATTCTTTCTCCAACCACTAATTTGACAAATACAGAGAAGATATATTCTCGAATTCTAATACATATCTAATTTTCTTCCTGTAAAATACTTGTTTTATGGCTTTAATTATTAGCCCTGTTCATTCCTGCAGTTCTTCTAGGCGAGAGCATTCGGGGATTTTAATTTTTCCTCGTATATCCTCCATGACGCTGCTGTTAAAGCGTTCCACGTCCTCCTGTGTGTATGTCGGCAACTCTTCTGCTCCACATTCTTCCGGGATTCCTGTATAGAACTTTAAGTTTACTATTTTTGCAAGCGAGTGGCCATTAAATGTAGTTATTGCATCAGTTTTAAACTTGGCAAATGGCTGTTCTGTTGCTAGGTGGACAACATCCAGCACGCCACACTTAGATAGAATATAACCATCCCTTTTAAGCCGATCCAAACGGGAATAGAGATTAATAAACACGTTTTTCGTGCATCCCTTAATATAGTAAACGTTCTCGATTCCACCGATTTCGGCCAGTACCCCAACATGTGACCAGTTTCTATGGCTGTTTACTGTAAATGCCAATATTTTGTATTCCCCTTTCGTAGTCAGATTTTTCCATACAGAATGTTTAAATCCATACGTAAACCTGGCTTTCACATCGCCAATAGCTTCTTCCTTTTCCAATTGCAGCTTATATTCTTGCTTTATAACGTCTTCTCGATACACTCCAGTCTCCTTTTCTTTACTTCGAGTTCCTCCATATCCAGCTTTCGTTTCCGTGCTCTTAATACATTAACTGCACTTAATGGACTAATTTATTTAATGGGGAATGGTTTAAGTCTGTTTGATACATTGGTCCTTTTTCTTAAGACGTGAGGTATAACATTATCTTTAGGAACCAGTCCCAATTCAGCGATATCTGTATTGTGGAGAACAGGGTTCTAGACAGGGTTCTAGACTGACAAAAATAAGTTTCTCCTGCTCTGACATAGCGCTTCTGAGTAGTACTTATATTGTCTTTGTTGGAGTCAGAGTTAAAGATCTCCACGTAGTTTACAGGTAGATAATTAAAACTGTATGCAGACAAGTATAATTTATAAGCTTTTCTCGGTCTTGAGTGTCCGGCAGACTTACTTGCACACCCGTCAATTTTCGGGTGTTCTTATTACCCCAGTAGACAAATTTTAGAACGTTGTTAAACACCACACAGCAACTGTTCTGTAAATTCTTAGTTAGCTGACACCACATGGATGCAATTGGCAGAGAGTAAAGTGGGGCACATCGTAAATACTGCTTGTTGGTGTCCAATACACTTAAACAACTTAGCATTGACTCGAACACACGATCCATTCTGTAGTTGTATATTGTGGCCTCCAGCTTGGTAATGCCATACTCCTTAGCCAAAGAATACGTAAATGTTTCCTGTGGGCTCGTGTCTGGACACTTTATCCATCTATAACTTCTAACTTTGTTTACTCCTGGACTTGTGATTTGACATATAAATTTGTTACATACCTTTACCCTACAATTGGAGCTCATCCGCGTTGAACAGTCTCTTCCAGATGTTTTATCGTTGTCCACAATCACATTGCTGCTTCCCTGATGGTCTCCTTCCATGCAGAAGTCGTGGGTTGATATTAGGTAGTCGCACGTCTCCATTTCATTAAAAATTCCGGCAAAGTCTTGCGTTATGTCTAAATCCAAAAGGTAATAATCGTCCATAAGTAGCTGCTACAATATTCTGGGCAACTCCTCCATTAGAACATCCAATTTAAAGTCCTCTAATTCCACTTTATATGGTATAGCCACAGGATTCTTATGTTTCTTCGAAATCGTCTCCAGTGCTTCCTTGACGATTTTGTCAAAAATTCCTCTAGCTATCACACTGTCGCTTCCATGTAGGAGAAATGGTAGCTTCGTCTTGACACCATGTCTCGCGGTGACGAAGTTGGAGACTTTACTACGTAGATAATAGTTAAATGAGCCACACATCTCCTATTTTAACATTACAGATCGTCCCTTCACTAACTGCTCCTGACAGTCCTCTTGATCACAGATTTTAACTACCACAAAGTTATCGCAAAAGGGTTCTGTAATAAAAGGAAGCACATTTAAATAGTGCTTGCTAAGGAGCGTACCATTTTCGGTATAATTTATGTTACCAATGTCAGAAACTAGATTGTCCAGGTTCTCCAGTAGTAACCATAAACCAAAGCGTTCGTCAGCTGGTCTCGTCCTCCCCCCTAATAGTTGAGGTGTTTTAAGCACTTTGGAGGAATCCATGCTGACACTTTCATCTACCACAGAAGACTGATTAGATGCGGATGTCATGCATCCTTTTATACTCTACAAATCCGAGATGATTGCACTTCCAGTAACATGATTTCCGGTCATACACTCTGCTTAGACTCTAGCCCAACTGCGCTATTTTGTCGCAAGGTGTCTGTAGGAGGGAAGGCGACTGCTCCATGTTGGAATTTGAACTTCTCGCCATTTTTCTGGGATGAGGGGGGCTTGATACTTTCCCGACAAAATTCACACTTACCTCCAAAATCCGCCATCTTGTATCACGTCATCGCCGACATCTTGGATGATGTAATCGCCCCCATCTTGGATAACTGTAGTTTGTCCTAGTACCCGTGTTGTTCCAATACACCTGCCCTGTAGAAACCATTGAGGTAGCTGACAGCAGACAGTTACCACTGTATCATATGATACCCCTAGCTTCTCTTCTCTCTCCATTCTTACGTGGACTGCTAAATTAAGATACTATAGTAAAATCCTAGTTGTGCTGTCCTTATTGTAAACATTTAATACCTGCTGTTAGTTCTATTTTCTACAATATACTAGATCAACGTTCAAGAATGCATACAGAGAAGTTTTGTTCGCAGTTTTCTTGTAGATTGACTGCATTTTCCTAAGATCCTGCAAAAGAATCTATCATCTATTTTACCTGTGAATGTGCTTTTGTGGTCGTTATGGTCATATCCCTACAAACAGTTACCCCAGATAATTATATGAGTTAACTGATTCTAGATTTGATTCACTGATATTGAAATCATAGAACTCTACGTTTGTGCATTTTGTGTAATGTTCAGTTTTATACATCTGATCAATTAAAGCATACTGCCAATTTTTTTAACACTGTTAAGAAGAAAGAAACCAAGACAAACAGATAACTGCAGCATCCAAGAAGAAATCTTGTGAAGACTTTGGAAACAGGTTCGATACTTTGGGTCAAGCTGCTGGAAAATCATTCTGGAGTATAATTAGCAGTCTTCGAAAGGGAGGTAAGAAGGAAATGACAAGTATTTTGGACAGGTCAGGAAAATTGCTAGTGAAACCTGTTGATTCCTGGGGGAGATGGTGGGAATATTTTGAGGAGTTTCTCAATGTAGGTTAAAATACGATCAATAATGCTTCAGATTTCGATGTACAGTGGGATAGGAATGATGATGGAAATACAATCACATTTGAGGAAGTGAGGAAAACGGTCAATACACTGCAGTGCAATAAAGCAGCTGGGGTGGATGAAATCAAGTCTGAACTAATAAAATACAGTGGAATGTCAGGTCTTAAATGGCTACGCAGGATAATTGAAATGGCGTGGGAGTCGGGACAGGTTCCATCAGACTGGAAGAAAGCAGTAATTACACCAATCTTTAAACATGGAAACAGAAAAGATTGTAACAACTACAGAGGTATCTCTTTAATCAGCATTGTGGGTAAAATCTTCTCAGGTACTGTTGGAAGGAAAGTGCGAGTATTAGTTGGGGACAAATTGGATGAAAATCAGTGTGGGTTTAGACCTCTTAGTGGTTCTCAGGACCAGATCTTTAGCTTACGGCAAATAATGGAGAAGTGTTACTAGTGGAATAGGGAATTGTATCTATGCTTTATGGATCTAGAAAAGGCATATGACTGGGTACCAAGGAGGAAGTTATTGTCTGTTCTACGAGATTATGGAATAGGAGGCCAACTTTTGCAAGCAATTAAAGGTCTTTCCATAGATAGTCAGGCAGCAGTTAGAGTTGACAGTAAACTGAGTTCATGGGTCAGAGTAGTTTCAGGGGTAGGACAAGGCTGCAACCTGTGTCCACTGTTGTTCATATTATTTATGGATCATATGTTGAAAACAATAGACTGGCTGGGTGAGATTAAGATATGTGAACACAAAATAAGCAGTCTTGCATATGCGGATGACTTAGTTGTGATGGCAGATTCGATTGAAAGTTTGCAAAGTAATATTTCAGAGCTATATCAGAAATGTAAGGACTATGGTATGAAGATTAGCATTTCCAAAACGAAAGTAATGCCAGTGGGAACGAGATATAAACGGACTGAGTGCTAAATAGGAGGAACAAAGTTAGGATAGGTGGATGGTTTCAAGTATTTAGGATACATATTCTCACAGGATGGCAACATAGTGAAAGAACTGGAAGCGAGGTGTAGCAAAGCTAATGCAGTGAGCGCTCAGCTACGATCTACTCTCTTCTGCAAGAAGGAAGTCAGTATCAAGACTAAGCTATCTGTGCACTGTTCAATCTTTCGACCAACTTTGTTGTATAGGTGCGAAAGCTGGGTGGATTCAGGTTACCTTATCAATAAGGTTGAGGTTACAGATATGAAAGTAGCTAGGATGACTGCAGGTACTAGTAGATGGGAACAATGGCAGGTGGGTGTCCACAATGAGGAATCAAAGAAAAACTGGGAATGAACTCTATAGATGTAGGAGTCAGGGCGAACAGACTTAGATGGTGGGGTCATGTTCCACGCATGGGATTAGCAAGGTTACCCAAGAGACTCATGGGTTCAGCAGTAGAGGGTAGGAGGAGTCGTGGTAGACGAAGGAGAAGGTACCTGGATTCGGTTAAGAATGATTTTGAAGTAATCGGTTTAACATCAGAAGACGTACCAATGTTTGCACTGAATAGGTGATCATGGAGGAATTTTATAAGGCGGACTAAGCTCCAGACTGAACGCTGAAAGGCATAATCAGTCTCAAATGATGATGATGATGATGATGATATTAAATCTTACTGTCTTTATCCATTGTTTTAGGGTATCTTGCGAGGAAACTGTGAGTTGGAATTTGTATGATCAATGTTTTCAAGGTCTGTGCAGATTGGCATGGATGAGGTAAGTTGTTTGGAGATACTCATCCGATTAGTACATTAAACCAAGATAAATCTCTAGTAGCACTCCTAGTGACATTCCAACAGCACATAATATATACAAAACCTGAATTATCTGCAGATAATTCTAAAATATGTTTGCAATAAAATCTCCTTATTCATTGTTGAACTTTGGACGGGTGACTACATGGAAGACATAAGTTATACACCATCTAGATACTGAAGTATGAGGCACTCATTGTCTGCAGCTGATTTTGCTTGGAGCTGCATTCAACACCATACTTTATACAAAAAATGAGAAGAAATATTCTGCTTTAGTATTCTGCGAAAGTGTGGGCAAGTCTATAACTGTGATTAATAAATGTATCGACCTTTCAATTAATTAATGAATCAATAAATAAATTTGAGTTCTGTATTCGATTTATGGGCCAAAGTAGAGAATTTTATTTCAATTACTTTAATTACAACCGTAATTGAATCCTTCTAGCTGATGTGTGTGTCCAGCATTGTGAACTATGTGTTGCTGCCTTGTGTTCATAGTTGGCAGTCTGCCTTCTGTCTGAAGTGCAACTTCAGTTCTTTTGACAGTTGTACTTTGATGTCGGAAAATTGATGGGATAACGTCAAGAAAACACTCATTTTATTTTTCACATACGTCATCATTCATTCACGACTGTATTAGTGCATCTGGGCACTCCTTCATCTTTCCTTAGTCTAAACCAAATTTATCTGTTGTTCTTATTTAATTGAATGTAACTTGGTTTCCGATAGTCTCAAAGAGTATTGTATTACATGGCCATTATATTGAAGCTTTTTAGCTACTACCTGGCAGTCTCTAGCAGTCCTCTGTTTGAGAACTGAGTCTGTTGACTGTAATCTTCTACTGTCTGTTTTGGCAGAAGGTAAACAAATACCTCTCTATCTTTGCAGCCATTTTTTAAATATTATGAGCGGTTTCGGGTTTTACCCCTTGAGAGTGGAGTGGCAGTCACGCACTATCTGACATGTTAAACTTTCTGACAGAATTCCCTATACAAATTCCTCATGCAGTTGTACACTTCCCGCAGGCCATAGTTGGGCAGACAGATGCCTGAGGCAGTGGAGATGCTTCCGGCAGGGGCGGCTGCCTCTCCAGGGCTGCTGTGCAGCTGGTAGCAGGGCGGCCCCTGCAGACGCATTGTAGACGTAATGCCTGACAGAGGAAAATGCGCTGAAGATGGGCAGAAGGAAAGTGTGGGAAAAAGGGAAAAATATCTGTAACTTTCTGTAATGTGATAGTGGAGATCAATGTTACATGATACGTGCTAATAAATCTCCTAAGCAGAGTATTACTGCTGTGTGTTCTACTTGTGATTATATGTCGTTCTACAATTCCTTCTTCATTAAAATAAACTGCTACACTTTTCATGGATTAGCACATAACTTTGTTTGATTATTGCTGCAGATGGCACACTGCAGTTATACAGATTAATCACTGAGCTATCTGTTATGCACATGTTGTTGTTGTTGTTGTGGTCATCAGTCCTGGGGACTGGTTTGATGCAGCTCTCCATGCTACTCTATCCTGTGCAAGCTTCTTCATCTCCCAGTACCTACTGCAACCTACATCCTTCTGAATCTGCTTAGTGTATTCATCTCTTGGTCTCCCCCTACGATTTTTAGCCACACTGCCCTCCAATACTAAATTAGTGATCCCTTGATGCCTTAGAACATGTCCTACCAACCGATCACTTCTTCTGGTCAAGTTGTGCCACAAACTTCTCTTCTCCCCAATCCTATTCAATACTTCCTCATTAGTTATGTAATTTACCCATCTAATCTTCAGCATTCTTCTGCAGCACCATATTTCGAAAGCTTCTATTCTCTTCTTGTCCAAACTATTTACCGTCCATGTTTCACTTCCATACATGGCTACACTCCATACAAATACTTTCAGAAACGACTTCCTGACGCTTAAATCTGTACTCGATGTTAACAAATTTCTCTTCTTCAGAAACGCTTTCCCTGCCATTGCCAGTCTACATTTTATATCCTCTCTACTTCGACCATCATCAGTTGTTTTGCTCCCCAAATAGCAAAATAGCAAAACTCCTTTACTACTTTAAGTGGCTCATTTCCTAGTCTAAAACCCTCAACATCACCTGACTTAATTCGATTACATTCCATTATCCTTGTTTTGCTTTTGTTGATGTTCATCTTATATCCTCCCTTCAAGACACCATCCATTCCGTTCAACTGCTCTTCCAAGTCCTTTGCTGTCTCTGACATGAGTCAATTAGTTCCAGTGTAAAGTCAAGTGCCGGCTAGCCAGTCGGGAACGTTATAGCAGAGAGGGCTGTGTAGAAGACGTCTGTAAATAGCACGCTGACTGACACCTCTCTAAGACGACAAAGCGACAGCAGCGGCCTCTGGGCGAAGAGAACTTCAGGGTAGGTCCCGACTGGTCGCGGCCACAGCGTCAAGATTAGGCACTTCAAGACCAGCGACTTAGGAATTGTATATACTGAAGAGATTTTTTTGCTTGCGAGTCGCCCTTTCCTTGCAATACTTCTGTGTTATTGTGAAAGTTAAGTATTGCCATTGGTTCATTTCGTAGTAAAGCACTTAAATACTATTGGCTTGAACTGCTGTCTAGCGATCCGAGAAGCAGGTTCCCTAGGCACAATATATTGGGCATCTAGGCATGATACAACATTGGTGATGAGTATTAAGAGGAACTCAGTCCCTGACGGCCACAGATTTCCTTTTCTATTTTACTGGCGCCTTAATTCTGCGTTTGCTTTTCTTTTCAAGGGTGTGTTTACTTGTTTTAACCATGTGGCGCATAGAATCCTCTACAGTGGACAGCTGTTAATGGTCGCTTCTTTGGCATTTTCAATCAGTCCTGAGGCTGCTAATGCATCCAGTTCACTGCAGTCGGCAGTCCCTACTGGTGTTGTGCGCTGCATGCATTTGCAGCCGCATGACTAAAAATGCCAGAAAATTGACCATTATAAGTTGTCCACTGCTGTGAAATTCGTGAACCACAGAGTTAATAGTTTCTCTCATATGGTTTTCGCTAATCAGTGTTTCCAGGTGGGCGTTGCGGAGATTTTCTTTGCTTCTGTACTTATTTTTATAGCCTGCCTTGTCTGTTTATTGCAGTTCTCTCTTCCAAATCGAGCAACCCACTTCTCCCACCCCTTGCTCCAGCGGCACAGCTGCTCGCGATATATGCAACGCAGCTGACACAGATGTTCCAGTTTCAGAGTCAGCAAATCGCAACTCTACTGAGTCCAGTACAGCAGCTACTCACCTAAAGCCATAACTGAAGCGCAAAATACCACACCTCTAGCTCCAAGTGTCATACTGCCTTTCCGCCAGTTTAATTAACAAGAGGAATGGCTCGAGTGGTTGCAACAGTTTGAAACCCACATAATTGCTCACAACATACCAGGTACTGTGGAACCTCATTATTTATTATCAACAGTAGGAAGTGCTGCATTTTGTCTCATTCAGAGATTATTCCCTACCGCAACTCTGAGTGAACTTCCCTATGATAAGGTTGTAGATTCGCTAATTAACTATTATGAACAACAAGTGAATGTGGTAGCAGCTAGATATCAATTCTTTCGTTGGAAGAAACGGTCAGAACCATCTTACTGTGAGTGGGTAACAGATTTGCATGGTGTGACGAGGGAATGTTAATTCAAAACTGGTTGTGGTGCTTTATATACACATGTTATGTCACGTGATGTGATCGTGTACAATGTAACTGATGTCACACTTACAGAACAGACATTGAAACTGTCTGATCATTCTCTTCAGCAAGTAGTGGAAATACTAGATCAGCACAATTTGGGTGCCATGTCGGCTGATAAATTTAAGCAGCCGCCAATCTGTCAAGTTGAGTCCCTTGCTCGCGACAGGCCCATTAGGCAGCGGCCACTTGCGAGCGCCATGCCAAATAAACAGTTCTCTATGCAGCGTAACCAGCTCTCCACAGAGGCAAACAGAGTAAAGTCATGCCCTTGTTGCTATTCACAAACGCCAAGACTGCCTGTCTAGACAAGCACAGTGTTATGCTTGGGAAAGAAAGGTCACGTACAATCCATATGTATGTAACAGAACAAACATTAACGAAATTGTAATCACAAGGCCCATGTAATCAATGCAGTGTAGTCAACGCCTGCTGCAGGCATCAGCATAACTAGCAAGTGAACAGTTTCTTCTGTGCAGTTTCTTCAGTGCACACAAAAAGTTTGTGGGCAAACTTATTGTTCATTTGCACATTAGCGGAAAACATGTGAAATTTCAGTTGTACACAAGTGCCTCAGTAAAATCGCTGAATCGTAAATTTTAGGTTCCCCATGCCTGTATAAAGCTAGCATGTACCTGATGGCTTATAACAGACAAGACATTCCCGTTCTCAGAAAATGTACTTTGCCTGCCATGTATCGCTCACATTCGTGAACTTTAACTTTCACTGTGCTACAATCATGCAATTGTGACAGCTAATTTGGCCTTGATTCATTTGATTTGTTTGGCTTTCAAATTCAGTATAATGTGTTGGCAGTCAATGCATTCAATGCTAAAGACAGTGTAGCTGGTTTGCTAAAAGAATTCCCTTAGCTCTTTTCTGAACGTTTAGGCAAGGCTAACAGTTTTGTTCCACATATTAGCCTACTCCAAATGACAATGGTCAACCGAAATTTCTCTGGGCTAGAACTGTCCCTATTGCATTACTGGACAAAATAGCCGCTGGACATAAAGAAGCCCGCATCTCGTGGTCGTGCGGTAGCGTTCTCGCTTCCCACGCCCAGGTTCCCGGGTTTGATTCCCGGCGGGGTCAGGGATTTTCTCTGCCTCGTGATGGCTGGGTGTTGTGTGCTGTCCTTAGGTTAGTTAGGTTTAAGTAGTTCTAAGTTCTAGGGGACTGATGACCATAGATGTTAAGTCCCATAGTGCTCAGAGCCATTTGAACCATTTTTTTGACATAAAGAACTGCAAGCTAGCGGAGCTATTGTTCCCATGCAAACTGGTCAATGGGCCACTCCATTGGTTTTTCTTCCAAACTTTCAGGTCGCATTCCCCTCTGTCTCGACTTCAAGTGCATGGACAACCCACAAACTGATACTTACCCCTTACGTCGGTCAGAGGATCTCTTGGATGGATTAGGCACTGGTCGCTACTTTTCAAGAACTGATTTGTGCGATGCGTGTCTTCAAATAATGCTCGATGAAGAATCTCAAAAAGTGTGTGTAGTGAATACTCATTTGGGCTTGTTTAAATATTTGCGTTTGCCTTATGCCAGTGCTTCCACAGATGATCTTTTCCAATGTTATTAGGAACAGCTGACTGCTCGAGTGCTAAACTGATCAAACTCTTTGGACGATAGTGTCGTAGCAGGCCATATACCTGAAAATCATGTTGTAAATTTGTGTGCTTTGTTTTGTGTGTTATCTAATGCAGGACTAAAGTGCACACTGGACATGTGTAATTTTTTTAAACCTGAGCTTCAGTATCTTGGTCATGTCATAATCCGTCAACGTTTACATCCTCTTCATTCGCCTTTGTTAGCCCATGAGATTTGCCAGTTCCTTGCAGTGTGCCAGAATTCCAGACAGCCTTAGGAAAAATGAACTATTATACTGTGTTCATACCTAATGCTGCACATGCCGCAGCTGCATTGCATCGCTTGCGTCGTAAGGATGTCCCCTTTGTTTCGACAGATGAGTGCCATGTATCTTTTCAAACATAAAGATGCATTGCTCAGTGATCGATGCTTAGTTCACTTTAATCTTCACAAACCAATGATATTGAAAACTGACGCTTCGTCTCACGGAATCGGTGCTGCGATTTCGCACAGAATTGTTGATAAAGACAGGCCTACCGCATTTGCGACAATAGTATTGTCGAAAGCTCTATCTACCTATTCACAAATTCAGAATGAGCACCCATACAAGCTAGTCAATGGTCAAGTCCACTGGTTTTGCTCCCCAAACCTTCAGATCTCATTCACCTCTGTGTTGGCTTTAAGACTACAGTCAATTGGAAAAAGTGAGTGGTATTTATCCATTGCCACTCCCAGAGGATCTCATGGATAGATTAGGCACTGATCACTACGTTTCAAACATCGATTTTTGATTTGCGCGATGCATATCTTCAAACACCACCAGATGAAGAATCAAAAAAGTGTGCGTTGTGAACACTCATTTGTGCTTGTTTAAATGTTTGCTTTTGCCTTTTGGCAGTGCCTCCGCACCCCCCATTTTCTTACGGTATTTGGAACAGCTGACTACTCAAGTACCAAACTGTTCAAACTATTTAGACGATATTGTCGTAGCAGGTCGTACCCCTGAAGAACACATTGCAAATTTGCGTGCTTTGTGTGTTACCTGATGCAGGACTAAAGTGTAGACCGGAAAAGTGTGATTTTTTTAAACCTGAGTTACACTATGTTGGTCATGTCATAAACAATCAAGGTTTACATCCTCTTCAGTAGCATTTGTTAGCCATACGAGACCTGCCAGTTCCTCGAAATTTCACAGAATTGCAGTCAGTTTTAGGGAAAATGAACTATTATTTTCGGTTCATACCGGATGCTGCAGAAAATGGAGCTCTATTCGACCGCTTGCGTCGCAAGAATGTCCCCTTTGTTTGAACAAATGAGTGCCAAGTAGCTTTTCAAGAAGTTTAAAGATGCGTTACTCAGTGATCGATGCTTAGTTCACTTTGATCCTGCAAATCTGTTGTGTTGCAAGTTGAAGCTTCCTGTTATGGACTCGGTGCAGTTCTTTCCCATAGATTGGGTGATAAAGACAGGCCTGTTGCATTCGCATCAAAAGTGTTTTCCAAAGCTCAGTGTAATTATTTACGAATAGAGAGAGGGGCACCGGCTATTGTGCATGGTGTCACCAAATTCCATCACTATTTGTATGGCATGAAATGCTACTTAGTAACGGATCACAAGCCTTTGCCGTCGATGTACCTATACGAACTGGCCAAAAATTGCGAAGATGGGCTTTATTGTTATTCCAATATCAGTATGAGATTGTAAATCTTATGACAGATCAACATGGTAATGCGAACGTAGTTTCACGTCTTACGATTGACACTTGTACAGACTTTGACGCTTCTGCAGCATCTTGTTGTCACATTGATGGTCAGGATTCGGAATTGCTTCAACCTTTTCCTCGGAACAACAGGAAAATTGCACAGGCCACGGAAGCTGATTCAGATTTGGACGTTCTGCTGAACTACATTCGCACAATTTGCCTCGCTCATAGTATAGCATTAAAAACTCCGTAGCGCGCCAATACTTTGCACGTCGGCATAGCCTCGATATAAAGTGAGGGTTGATTCTTGTTCAAAATGATAGTGGACTGACTCTGGGGGATTATTACGAAACAGTTAGATCGTCGATATTGTAATTGGGAGGGTACAAACAGCCAAATAGAACAGCGTCACGCATGTGCGGGAAATCGGTTCGCTCCATCATAAAAATTCTCTTCTTGGCTTAAGTCGCAATCACCATGGCAACGTGTGCACGTAGATTTTGTGGGATCTTTTGGTTGCTTGTGGTATACGCTTATAGCTGAACCCGCCAACGCCGCAGCAGCTTGCGGCTTCTCCATCTGCTTATGGGTCTCAGGAGTTGGATGCGTGCCCTTTTGTGCGTTTTCCGGGGGACATTTCCACCTGAGCGCAGGCCAGATGGCGGGCTACAACTGGAAGCCTGACGTCTGCTGCAGCCACAGTTTCCAGTCCATCGCTGCATCCACGCTCCGGCCTTCCATCTCGTTGTCGCACTCCTTATACGACGACGGTCCGTCGTTTTGGGGGGAGGAATGCTATGACGTAAAGTCAAGCGCTGTCACCCCAGTCGGGAACGATAGAGCAGACAGGGCTGTGAAGAAGACGTCACCCAATATCACCCAATATCACGCTGACCGACCTCTGTCTACGACGACAACGCGGCAGCTGCGGCCTTCAGGGAAAGACAACATGCGCGCCACTCCCAGCTTGTCGCGGCCACTTCTACATCAGAGATTAGTCACATCGAGACCAGTTACTTAGGAATTGTGTATGCTGAAGATATTTCTTTCTTGCATGTCGCCCTTTGCTTGCAGAGTTAAGTAATGTGATTGATTCATTTCGTAATAAAACTGTTTATTACGATTAGCTACAAGTATTGTCTAGTGATCCGAGAAGGAGATTTCCTAGGCCACGGGATGTCGACAGCTTGGCAGTATACAACAAAATTCAGTCTGGAATCGGAACTAATGTGTTGTAAGTACTGGTAATAATACCAATTTTTAACTGCAGACACAAGTTGCTGGACTGTCAGCACATTAGGTACAGAAGTAAATTCAGTGAAAGATCTCAAATGAAGATGTAATTTAAGTACAGAGCTTATGTGTCAGCAATCTGGATATAAGGAAATTTATAAGAGTTTTATATAAGTTCCACATAGCACCAAACATGCACCTAAAAAGTATTTTTCAGTAAAAAAATATTGTAGAAAACTGGTGTTCGTTAGTAATCAAGAATTATTCAGTTTGTTTTGAATTTTCAGCAAAAGGAGAGTCCCCGTTTGAACTTACAGTCGTCTATAAGCACTTGGTGCAATGGTACTTGGGTCGTTGGTTGTACTATGTAAATATGGGTGCAAACCAAGGCTGCAGGATAAACTTTTCTGTATTATTTATTTTATAAGTAACAAAGGGTACATAGAAGGCTTTTTCTATTTTACTTCACAGTCGTTTGCACTATATTTGATCCTAGGATGTCTACGAGCCGCTGGTGGTTGTTCCGCTTGGCTAGGTCCAGCGGCGTGTCCCCATCGTCATTCCTGACTTCTCTGTCAGCCCCTGCATCCAGTAGCGCAGTCGCCGCGTCTGGGTGGCCACGCCGTGCCGCATCGTGCAGTGGTGTGTTCCCATGTTTATCCTTGGCGTTATGGTTGGCAGGGGATGCTGCCAGCAGCCGCACCTCGGGTGCTTGGCCATTCCATGCAGCCTGATGCAGAGGCGTGTTCTGCCAGCGGTCCCTGGCGTTGACATCAGCTCCATCCTCCAGCAGACGCCTCGCCACCTCCAAGTGTCCCCTGGCTGCTGCCCAGTGCAGTGAGTTCTGCTGGTTCTCGTCCATCGCCTCCACGTCCGCCCCCACCGTCAGCAACGTTCGCACCTTGCTCACTGACCCCTCCTTAGCTGCCGCAATCAGCATCTTGCCCTTCTCGTCTCCAGAAAGATCCCTGCAACAAAAGGAGAATACTTACAAATTGCTCCAAACGCACACGCCCGAGGATGAAACACTATGGCCAAAGCAGAACTTTGATGAGTCCCTAAAAGTCGAGAAGATTACTGCAATGCACTGGTGTCGAAAATTAAAGCTTCTAAATGCGATTTCACGTCCTGTGTCCAATTCATGATGTAATCATGCAAACTGTCAACAGATATCTGCACAACCGTGTTCTACACGGAAGTTAGCATTCCAGTCAAAGGACAACCACGCCCACGACGAAGTCAGTGCAGCTAGCAATGGGGTAGTGTTTGCTGGGTACTCCCACATCCACAATCGCTGTAGACGCAGTCACAGATGGTGCAGTATGGTGCAGAGAAGACGCATACCAGGCTCTCCGCAGTGGAGGGCCATAGGAAGAATGGGAGGAGGACAGTCACAACCTGATGTGGCCCGATGGCTTGATGTGAATCGCACTGTTGTTTCTCAGATGTGGCGACTGTTCGTAGAGACGGAAACTGTATCTCGAAGACGAGGGCAGACCACATGTGATACGAGAAAGGGAGGACCGTTATTTGGTTAAAAGGGCATCACGGTACTGCCTTACTACTACACAGCAACTGGCACCTCACCTTGCAGGATGCACTGGATGTGTTGTATCTAGGCAAACGTTATACAGAAGATCTCACCAGAGTGCCACTTATTGTCAGGGGCCCATTGTTTATGTACCTCTGACACTTCACGGAAAGAAATGTGTAGAGTGAAGTCGTCAACTTGAGTCCCAAAATGGTCTGGAGAGTGATTCTCGACGGATTTTCATATGGAGGGAACGTGGAACAGGATTTCGTGACCCAAATATCGTGCAAAAGAGACTGATATCTGGGTGGTTCTTTAATGGTGTCCTCAGTGATTACGTGGACTACCTGAACACCTCTTCATGACATTGTATGGGTGAATTGGCAACTCCTGTCAGGTATCGTGACGAGATCTTGGAACCTCATATGCCGTCGGTGCGAGGTGCTGTGGTCTACCACTTCGTATTGATGGACGATAAAGGTATGCCCCATAGAGATCAGCTGATTGACATTTTCTTGGAAATGGAAGATATTGCACACCTGGGATGGTAAGCCCGATCTCCCAATTTGAATCCCATAGAGCATATCGCAGATACACACCTCTACCAGAAAACTTCAGTGAGTTTGTTAAAGCTTTAAAATACTGTGCACTGCAGAATACACAAGAGGATATAGAAAATCGTACATTCAAGGCTACAGCGAAGAGACAAAAGAGAAATACGAAACGTATTGTGGTCTTTATGATGCCAACCCATTCTCCCCATAAACAATGGAGGCGGGCGAAGAAGTCATAACAACAATGATTGAAAATAGAAGACAGAAGTTGTAACAGACTGTAGAAAGCATTAACATGACTCACAGTAGTCGGAAAGCGTAGAGACTGCTCAAAAATTAGATGGTATACCTGCAGGTACACCAGGCTTTGCTGGCGGTACAGCAAACCAAATAGCCTCCCAACTGCCGAAAAACGGTAAAGCGAAACACAGACTGAAGAAAGGGCATACGAGTAGACTAAATGCTTTCCAAGAAGAAAATAATGATACACTCGATCATACATTTACAATATCAGAACTGAAAGAAGCAATCAAAAGTTTAAAGATTGGTAAGGCCGCAGGCGTAGATGATATTGAAAATGAACAGATGATACGTCTTGGTGTTCGCTCTAAATTGTGGCTGTTGGAGTTTATGAACTACTGTTGGACAACTGGACGAATTCCTGAAATCTAGGTACAGGCAAAAATAACTGCAATTTTTAAGCCTGGTAGGGACCCAGAAGATCCTAAGAGTTATCGGCCAATCTCTCTGTTGTGTACAACACACAAACTGTTTGATACTAAGCAGATTCAAAGAGCTTACTGAGGGCACCCTAATAAAAGAGCAAGCAGGATTTCGGCATGGCAAATCTTGTACCAGTCAAGCTCTCAGCCTAATCCACTATATTGGAGATGGGTTTGAGAAAAGAGTTACTATGGGGATCGTGTTTATAGATTTTATGGAAGCATATGATACCTTCAACCTCAGAAATCTCATTGCAAAAGTGGAAAAAACAACAAAACGTCCTCAATTGACTGCCGTACTCGAATCAGTTCTATTTAACAGAAGGTATTTTGTTAAGTTCCAAGGTAACAAGAGCAGATGGAGACTACAAAAAGATGGGCTTCCCCAGGGCAGTGTTATTGCCCCCATGTTATTCAATATTTATACAAATGACCAGCCTATTAGTCCCTGGTCAAGATCTTTCATTTATGCTGATGATAGGGCAATAGCAGCTCAGGCATAAAACTACAAGGATATTGAGGAAATACTAGCAGAGAACCTGGAAAATCTCACCAACTATTACAATGAAAATCAGTTCCAATCCAAGTAGGACCCAGACTCGCCTATTCCATCTTAACAACAGAGAGGCGAAACAAGAACTGAATGTTTGGTGGAATGTCACAAGATTAACACACTGCCCTCTCCAAGTGAACTTGGGAGTTACTCTTGTAGGACACTGTCATTCAAGTGGCACATTGAGAAGAGCAGGGCAGAAATCCAATCACGGAATAACTTACTTGGCAAGCTAACAACATCAAAATCTCGACCTAATCCAAAAGTTTTATGCACCACCACAATGGCACTCTGTTACTCTGCTGCTGAGTTTGCAAGCTGGACACTGTCCTGAACCAGATGTGTTCACATATTACTGGATGTCTTAAGCCAACAAGAGTAGAACACATATACTGCTGGTCAGGAATTGCTCCGCCAAATGTCCGATGTTCAATACAGAGCAGAATTGAACGAACAAAACAGGTTCAAAATCAATGTCATCTGCTTCATGGGTACCAAATGGTACCAAAACGCCTTATGTCAAGAAGTAGTTTTCTCCACTCAACCGAACCGCTCACAGGTTCACCAAAAACTTCTAGAAAAAGACTGTGGCAGGAACAACAAGAACATGCACACGATTCTGAGGAAGTGCTGCCATCAGATGCGGAACTTGTGTGGGAGAGATGGAAAACCCTGAACAGGCTATGTTCAAGAATGGACAGATGTAACAGAAATCTGCACAAGTGGGGAATTAGTGAAAGTGCTTTGTGTCCGTGTGGGGACATCCAGACGATGAACCTCCTGCTTCAATGTCCATTACTAAACCATCCAAGAGCCTGCACGGCCCAAAACCTGATGGCGTGCAGCAAAGTAGCGAGGGCATATGTGGACTTCTGGAAGAATGAAAAGGGAAACAAAGACTGTATAAAATTTTATTATACTGTATATAGTTTTCGATGAATTTTATTTTATAAATTAGCATTGTAATATTGTAAATTTTATAGAGGACAAATTATTCTATAATGTGTGGATTTATTGTAAATTGTTTGCAGTATGCATACTAAATATATGTAGTAGTGAGATGGGTTGCATCACACAAGCATCCACCAACAATTCCATAAGACTTGAGAGCAGTGATGCAGGAGGAATGGAGTTATTGCCTCCACGTGAGATTGATGACATCATTCACAGCTTGCCTTGTCGATGTCAGGGTTGTATGAGACAGAGGTGCTCACGGCCCATGCTGAGCACATTATCCAGTTGTTGGATTGTGTTTGCAAATCTGTTAAGTTGTAAAAAACGAAGAACATTTTTTTCTACCTTTATGCATATTGTAGTTGTTTATGTTCTTTGTTCTTAACATTTTTCCTACTTCACTATCACCTGTTTGTACTATCTTATGGCAAAATAAACGCAACCTCGCAAAACTTCAGTTTGTTGCTTTAATTTTGGACACCAGTGTACATCGAATTTCATGCGCTTTTCATACCATTCAAATTACTAGGCAATCTGGATCTTGGCTGCGTGAACACACTAAAGACCTGACAGCATTTACATACACTGTTCAGGTTCTTGCGGTCTTCTGTCCAGAGACAGCTTTGATGAGCTCTCCATGCTACTCTACCGAGTGCAAGCTTATTGATCTCCAAGTAACTACTGCGACCTACATCCTTCTGAATCTGTTTTGTGTATTCATTTCTTGGTCTCTGATTACGATTTTTAGCCTCCAAACTGCCCTCCAGTACTAAATTTGTTATCCCTTGATGCCTCAGAACATGTCCTACCAACCGATCCCTGCTTCAAGTTGTGTCACAAATTCCTCTTCTCCCCAATTCTGTTCGATACCTTCTCATCGGTTATATTATATACCCACCTAATCCACCGCATTCTTCTGTAGCACCACATTTCGAAAGCTTCTATTCCCTTCTTGTGTAGACTGTTTATCATACAAGTTTCACTTCCATTCATAGCTACACGTCATACAAATACTTTCAGAAACGACTTCCTGACACTTAAATCCTTACTCGCCATTACCAGATTTCTCTTCTTCAGAAACTCTGTCCTTGCTATTGCCAGTCTACAGTTTATATCATATCTGTTTCGACCATCATCAGTTATTTTGCTCCCCATATAGCAAATCTCATTTACTACTTTAAGCGTTTCATTTCGTAATCTAATTCCCTCAGCATCACCTAATTTAACTTGGCTATATTCCATTATCCTCGTTTTGCTTTTGTTGATGTTAATCTTATATCCTCTTTTCAAGACACTGTCCATTCTGTTCAACTGCTCTTGTAGGTCCTTTTCCGTCACTGACAGAATTACAATGTCATCAGCAATTTCTTTTAATTCCTACTCCAAATATTTCTTTTGTTTCCTTTACCGATTGCTCAATATACAGATTGAATAACATTTGGGACAAGCTACACAATAGGATCAAAACTATATAAACACCTCTATCTAATGTGTGATTGACCAACAAATGTAATGAAAGGACGATCTGCCAGTATAAAAGGAGGCAGAGACACATGTGTTGTCAGCAGAAAACCAGAAATAGCAGAATGGGTCCATCAGGGAGGTTCAGTAATTTCGAATGTGGACCTGAGTAACAAATGTACCAGTAATATTTCGACCCTTACACAGTAGCCCTTGTGAAGTGGAAATGCAAAGGAACAACCATAGCAAAAGGTAGAAGAGGAGGATCCATGCACCGACCAATAGGGACCATGGAGCTTTATGGAGGGTCGTTGTAAAAAATCGCATGAAGCACTGCAGCCAGCATAACGACTGTCCACAGGGAGGTAAAAAGAAGGGGGTAAAATGGTCGAGTAGCTCCCCCCCCCCCCCCAATGAGCCACGCATATCTGCAGTCAGTACTAAGCAACACTTACGTTGGTGTAAAGCGTAATGCCTCTGGACGATGAATGAGTGGAAACGAATGGTCCAGACAGATGAACCACCTGTGGCAGTCCGATGGAAGGTTCTGTTTTTGGTTGATGACTATTGCCTGCCATTTTGTGTAATGCCAAAAGTGAAGGAGTGAGAAGATGGCGTTACATTATGGGGTATATCCATGGCTATGTTATTATTCCCCTATTGAGCTTAAGAGGACACTAAATTCGACAGAATATCAATCACGTTTTCCAGCTTTATGTACTGCATACAATACAGTATCATTGTTTGTATTAGCAAGACAGTGCTCCTTGTAATAAATCATTATCTGTCATGTGACAGTTTGTGGACAACAACATTCCATGAATGTACTATTCTGCCATGAATTCCGAGCTGAATCCAATGTAGCTGCTTTGGGATGAGTTAGAAGCAGACTTCGCTGCAGAGTCCAACGTTGAGGAAGGATGGGTTCTCATTTTTCCACTGAAGTTCAGACCCATTACTGAAAGTTTCCTCAGCAGAGTCAAAGCCTTCATAGAGATGAAACGTAGACATATCCCTTATTAATGTTCACTAATGAGGTCCAGAAACTGTCGATGTAACTGAATGTCTACTGAGAAACGGGCCATGTTATTTGCATGTGACAGCAACACCTACATTTTGATGTTACAAACTGTGTGTTGCAGCTTCAGGAATAACATGTAAAACTTTCTTTCTGAACTAAAGACAATTAAGTACAAATAATTTTTATTAATCTGCCAAATGAAATTGTTTTAGCCAGTAGTTATCCAATTGGTTTGATGTGGCCTGCCACGAATTCCTCTCTTGCACCAACCTTCATCTCAAAATAGCAGATACACACTACATGCTCAATTAACTCCTGGATGTAGGCCAATCTGCCTTTCTCTTCAGTTTCTACATCCCCTTCGTCTTGTCAGTCTTTCCCCATGTCACTAATTCTGCGAAGTATCCCCTCATTCCATATCCAACATGCCCACCTAATTTTCAACACTTTTCTCTAGCACCATATCTCAGACGCCCGTAGTCTCCTCAGTCCCAGTGTTTTGCCACTGTCTACTATTCAGTATCATACAAAGTAGTTCTCTAAACATAGATTCTCATAAATTTATTCCTCAAATTATGACCTTTGTTTCATAATGGTAGAATTATGTAGGCTAGTTGTACCAATTTTGCCTTTGCTAGTATGCTTTTTATGTCCTTCTTGTTTTGTATATCATGAGCTATTTTGCTTCCAGAATTCCTTAATATCGTCTACTTCATGACCACCAATTTAAATGTAAAAAATTCCAATATCTGCTACTTCTCATTAGAAATTTATTTCCGTGGTTCATTCTCAATTAATATTCCTTACTCATCAGACTCTCCATTCAATTCAACTTTCTCTGAGAACAGCAATGTCATCAACAAATTTTTTCTTAGGCATCCTTTCACTGTTAATCTGAATCCCACGCTTGAACCTTTATTATATTTCCATCATAGCTTCTTCGACGAATAGATTGAATAGTAGGGGAAACGACTGCACCCTGTCTTACACACTTTTAATCTGAGCACTTTGTTCTTTATTTTCCAGTATTCTTCCCTCTTGGTTCTTGTACATATTGTAAACTACCTGTTTTTCCCTGTAACTTACTTACGTTTACGTAAGACTTTCGAAGATCCTGCAGAATTTTATATTGTCTAATGCTTTTTCTAGGTAAAAAAACTTTTGACTGTATTTTGACTTTTCGTCAGACTTGCTTCCATTATCAAGTACAACTTTCGAACTGCCTCTCTGGCGCCTTTACCTCTCCTAAAACCAAACTGACCGTCATCTGACAGTTTCTCAATTTTCTGTTCCATTCTTATTTATATCATTCTCATCAGCAGCTCGGATGTATGAGTTCCAAAGACGACTGCGCTTTTGTTTTCACAATTATCTGCCCTTGTTACCTCTGGAAATATGTGGATGATTTTTTTCTGAAAGTGTGACGGTACATTGCCTGTCTCATTGATTCTACAGTCGTTGGGTGCCACTTTCCCCTATGAACTCAGTAGTCATGATTAAATTTTATGTATCCTTTTAGCTTTACGTGTTATCAAATCGACCAGAGTTCTTTTAAATATTGCCTCTAACAGTACATCCTCTATATCTTCCACGGCAACACAGATTGCTTCCTCCTCCATGTCATGAGAAAAGTTCTTCCTTCATAGGAGCTGTCAATGTGATCTTTCCATTTATCTGCTCTCTCTTCTGACGTTGGGAATGGAATTCCCATGGTAATTATTATTTTGACTTTTCTATATTCTGTGTCAGTCCTTCCTATGACTGTTTGTGGAAAGTTTTGTCTTAAGTTTTCTGCAGTTATTTAGCCTTGGCTACCTAGAACATGGTACATATGTCAATCCTAAATGACTTTCATCGAGGTGACAAGTTGTGCAAAAGTGATGTGCACATACGAAGATAGCAGTAGTATCGTTTACACAAGATATGAAAGGGCAGTGCACTGGCGGAGCTATCATATGTAATCAGGTGATTCATGTGAAAAGTTTCCCACGTGATTGTGACCATATGCCCAGACAGCGAGAATTAACAGATTTTTCACACCGGAAGGTAGTTTAAGCTAGACGCATGAGACATTACATTTCGGAAATCGTTAGGCAATTCAGTATTCCAAGATCCACAGTGTCAAGAGTGTGCCGAGAATACAAAATTTCAGGCATTACCTGTCACCACGGTCAATGCTGTGGCTGACAGCCTTCAGATAGCGACTTAAAGCAGCGGCTTGTACATAGGTTGGTCAGTGCTAAGAGACTAGCAACACTGCGTGAAATAACCGCAGAAATCAATGCAGAAGGTACTACCAACGTATCTGTTCGGAAGTGCGGCTAAATTTGGCGTCAGTGGGCTGCGGCAAAAGATGACCAATGAAAGTGCATTTACTAACAGTATGTTATCACCTGCAGCTCCTGATCTCATGACCACTGTCCCAACGTCCATTAGAGTATCGCGTAAAAATGTGAAGTAAATCGTTCAATAACTTTTTGAGATTTTGGTAACATTGTTAACAACGTCTTTTACTTTCGAAATAGTACATACAATGAAGGATTGCAGCACCAAGATAAAGCTGTGCGACATTAACGAAAGTTGGTAGGCGTGGTTCTACATCTGAATGATGATGACTTTTTGCGGCAGTCACGTCGCTTAAGAGTGGTACTAGTAGCACCACTGTGAGGAAGCAAATGAAGCCTGCTTTAATTATACGCTGTAACGGGCTTTAGCGTTAGTTACATTTTGAGACTGGACTTAGTGAGTTTATGTAGGGAAAAAATGTCTTTGAGACGACAAAGACGCATTTATCAACATCTCATAGGGATTAAACGAAGTCTGTAATAGGGCTACGAGATTCTGGTTGTTCCTTCCGTGATGTAGAAATATTTCACAGTAATGTAGCAGCTATACATGCCTGCTGGCAGCGGTGATCAGAAGAATTTCGGTAGCAAGAAGACTGGCCTACAGACGGCCACGTGGGACTACTGAGAGGGGAGACCATCGTGTTCTGCGTATTACTCTGGCGCATTGTAATACAACTCCAGCAGCAGTTTGAGCAGCAGGTGTTACCAAGTAACACAATGAACTCTTACAAAAGGGTTACTTTAAAGACAACTCCGAACCAGATGCCCTGTAACATGCGTCTCACTGATCCCAAACCACCAGCCTCGCTGTCTGTAATGGCCATGTTTTGATTAGGCCATTTCGGGGCTTACAACCAGCCTTTCTGTGTGTTCAAACAAATTTCGGGCTTGCAGCCGGTCGTTCAATACGTCGCACGGTATTTCAACTGGGCACCTGCCAGTCATCTTCAGGTGAGCCGTCGCAGACTGGCGAAAACGGCCCCCGTTCCGCAATATATAGCGTGCTGTAACTATTCTGCGCATGAGTCGAAAACTTGATAGTTGAACCACACTGCCCTCCGGCAGCGCCCTCGATGGTGGAATAGCGGAACTCAGTCGCCATCTGCGTTGCTGTTTGCCACGGCCGTCGACGCACTCTGTCGTATTCGATTTGAGCAAATCGTGGAGATGATGCGATTCCATGCACTGTCCAGCTGGTAGCCGCTGTCACGGTTTAACAGATTTTCCGCCAGTCGTATTTCTACGGATTCTTTAATAATGGAGTCCCAGAAAGACGTTGCTGTGGACAAAATCATTGTTTTCTCATACTCCATTGAATGTCCAGTAGCAATATAATGTTCAGCCATAGCGGACTTGCTTGGCTGCAAAAGGCGGGTGTAACGTTGATGTTCAGTGCAGCGTTCTTTCACGGTGCGTGTGGTTTGACCTATGTAAGCCATACCACATTGCCACGATATTTTGTAAATTCCGGCCTTTCGTAGCAACAGATTGTCCTTAACGGATCCCACAAGGTCCGCAATCTTCGATGGTGGGCGGAAAACCACTTTTACCTGAAATTTTCGGAGGATTCTTGCTATTTTAAACCACGTGTTGCCAACGAAAGGAAGAAAAGCTAAAGATTGTTCCGGCATGTTCTCCTCTTTATTCACTTCCTGCTTCTTAGTTTTAACTGTTAGTGCCCTGTTAATCTGCCGGATGGAATACCCATTTTCACTGAATACTGCCTTTAGATGGGCGAGTTCTTGAGGTAAGCTATCTAGATCTGGGACAGTATGAGCTCTATGAACAAGTGTTTTAAGCAAACTCATGGTTTGCTATGGGTGATGGCAACTCGATGCTTGCAGGTACAAATCAGTATGAGTGGGTTTCCGGTAAACTGAATGCCCTAGAGAACCATCATTCTTCCTTCGAAACAGGACATCCAAGAAAGGCAAACAACCATCTTTCTCTATTTCCATGGTGAACAGGATGTTGCTATGAATGGAGTTGAGGTGATGTAGAAACTCCATTAATTTATCTTCTCCATGAGGCCACACTATGAAAGTGTCATCCACATACCGCCAAAATACTGTTGGTTTCAGGGCAGCCGATTCAAGCGCTCCCTCTTCAAAATCCTCCATAAAATGGTTGGCCACCAAAGGAGACAGAGGACTACCCATGGCGACACCGTCATTCTGTTCAAAATATTCTTGATTAAACATAAAATAAGTTGAGGAAAGAGCATGCCTGAACAAAGCAGTGATATCAACAGGAAACATGCTACCAATCAGTGTCAAATCTGCAAGAGGAACTTTTGTAAAAAGTGAGACGACATCAAAACTTACTAGAAGTTTTACACTGCTAAGACGAAGAGCCCCCAGTCTATTGATAAAATCAGCTGAAAAAAACTCACAGCCTTTCTGTGTGTTAACACACTGGACCTACATCTGGAGTTATGATCTGGGACAGCAGGAACATTCTCATGGTTATCCCACACACCTTGTCTGTTTCAATCTGGTGATTCGACCCATTCTACTGCCATTAACGAACAGCATTCCAGGGGCAGTTTTTCAACAGGATAACGCTCGCTCACTTACCGCTCTTGTAACCTAACATACTCTATAGAGTGTTGACGTGTCTCTTGGCACGCTCGATCACCAGGTCTGTTTCCAACAGAGTAGATATGGGACATCATCATACAGTTCCTCTGGCATCATTCACCAACAGCATTAATCGTCCCTGTACTTACCAACCAAGTGCATCAGGCATCGAACTCCATTTCAAATACTGACATCCGATACTTGAGCAACACAATGCATGCATGTCTGCACGCTTGCATTCGACCTCCTTACAGTGCTCCAGCATTTCACGTTTCCAGTGGCTTATCGCGCACTTACATTAACTTGCGATCTTGCAGAGTTAATCAGTTAAATATGTTACCCTGGCAAATGTATTCCCGACGCTTCACTATTCTATATTAACAGGTTTTTGGTTTTGTGATTCTTTTCCATCTGTGTATTTATGATTGTAAACTATTTTTGTTTAAAGCTGTTCACGCTTTTAGTCTCCCAAAGCCTATGTTTATGTAGGACCTCTTCCACCTCAGCCGTCTGATAGTCACATTACTACCATGTTACGCACGATCTGCTATCCATCCTGGCCTTTTTAGCTCTCTTTCAACACACTTTTCACTCCATTATCGAGTATTGTCTTAATATGTTTCATTTCCTGCTCTTAATATTTTATATCTTCATGCTGATGTTTCTCTGTTGCTGTTTAGCCAGCTTTCTCCTCTTTTTATGTCAGTCTTTTTATGCTGGAACATTCTTTCCTTTCCATGTCTTGTCTCTTGTCCAACAACAATAATTTATTATCTAATTTGTTTTCTGCCCATTTTCTCCTGAGCTTCTGCCAATTTTATGTCTAGTACGTACAACATAATTTACAGACGTTGCCTGACATCATATTCATTAATTATTATTGATTATGCTGCATCATCTTACATTGACGAGTTTCTGGCTCATCTACACAGTCTTCTTCGCTGATCTCTCTATCTTTAGTCTTTCCTGCTACACTTACTTCTCGTTGGTTGTCTTCTTATGTCAAATGGCTGATGCTATTTGTATTCGACAAATTGGGTAAATACCTATCAGTATCTTATAAAATTTCAGCGTACATTCTCTGTATCTTTCTATATTATCAGACCCATGGATTATGTTTTGTTGACTGCCTGTGTGCATAAAGCTTTTAGACTGGGAAAAGTATTCTGAGAAGTATTTGCTCAATTTGGTGCAAACATTAAATGTAAGACATCGTACATCTGTGGCTGACCATAATAGGTAATTAAAGCCCGAAATCCTTGAATCACTGGGAGAGAATATGTTTTCATAAGTCCACTGAAACATTACTGATCCCATTCTCATTGTTAAACTACTTGGTGAGGTCAGACTCATCTATTGTCCAGTAACTTGTTGGATTCTGCTCTCATTAATTGTAAAGGCATTTGAATACTCTGAATTGCCACTTTTAGGCCTGTAGAATTCAGGCATCAACTGAAATGTGTCCTGCAACAATATCAGTTCACTATCAGACAGGATTATTTTACAAAGCGTCAGTCAAATATCGGTGACTACCACTATAGATCTATGATTTCAAATAAGAAAAGTGAAGTCACGACGAATTTACACTGAAACTGGTCTGCGATGAATAAAAAGAAAAATTTATGTCAGGTCGCCTGTGAAACTCCCTGAGCTACAGAAGGTTTTACAGCTCTCGACATATGGCTACTGTGTCCATCTCCACTCAACCATGCCCACACAATAGGATTGACAAAATTTTTCGTGATTTAAAATGGCCGCCTTAATCAGTAGGACACCGACAGGTCCGACTTCCACTTTCGTTGAAGCTGTTGTTGCCACGAATGATTCCCAAAAACTGCCACTAGACGTTGCCACATACGTCTCTCGCAGTAGGATATAAGCCACGGATCTCAACTGATTCCGCTCCCTCAGCTGCGGTGTTACCACACACCCTGTGAGAGAATTCCTCATCATACCGTTGGGAGAATAATCGTGGAAATCCAAGATAAGGGTTCTCCCCTCATAGTTAATTCATAAGATAGGAAACCATCTACATCCACGTCTACGTGAGTACTTTGCTATTCACAATAAAGTGCCTGGCGGAGGGTTCTATGAACCACCATCCAGCTGTGTCTTTACCGTTTCGCTCTCGTACGGCGCGCGGGAACAACGAGCACTTAAATTTTTCTGTGCGAGACCTGAGGTCTCTTATTTTATCGTGGTGATCATTTCTCGCTATTTAGGTGGGTGCCAACAGAATGTTTTCACAATCGGAGGAGGAAACTGGTAGTTGAATTTAATGATAAGATCCTATCGTAATGAAAAACGCATTTGTTTTAATGATTGCCAATCCAATTCACGAATCATGTCCGTGGCACTATCTCCACTACTTCGGGGTAATAAAAAATGAGCTGCCCCTCTTTAAACTTTTTCGATGTCATTCGTCAGTCCCATCCGATGCGGATCCCACACGGTACAGCAGTACTCCAGAATAGGGCGGACAAGCGTAGTGTAAGCAGCCTCTTTAGCAGACCTGTTCCACCTTTTAAGTGTTCCGCCAATGATTCGCAGTCTTTCGTTTGCTCTACCCACAACAATATCTACGTGATCGTTCCGGTGTAGGTTATTTTTAATTGTAATCCCTAAGTATTTAGTTGAATTTATAGCCTTCAGGTTTGTGTGAATTATCGCGTAATAGAAATTTTGTGGATTTCTTTTAGTACTCGTGTGAATAACTTCATACTTTTATTTGTTCAGGGTCAATTGCCACTTTTCGCTCCATACCGATATCGCATCTAAATCATTTTGCAAGACGGTATATGACAGCATCATCTGCAAACAATCTAAGAGGGCTACCCATATTACCTCCTACGTCGTTAATATAGATCAGGAACGACAGAGGGCCTATAACAATTCCTTGGGGAACGCCCGATATTACATCTGCTTTACTTGACGCCTTTCTGACAGTAATCGCGAATTCAGTCGCGCAACTGAGGCAATATTCAATAGGCACGCAGTTAGGCTAGGAAAGCCTTCAGGAAATCTAAAAATATGGAATCTTTTGACATCCCCTGTCGATAGCACTAATTACTTCACAAGTATAAAGACCTAGTTGTGTTCCACAGGAAGCCCTTGCTGATAATGTGTCAATAAATCGTTTTTTTCGAGGTAATTCATAATGTTCAGACAGCATATGTTCCAAAACCCTACTGGAAATCGACGTTAGTGATATGGGCCAGTAATTCAGCGGATTACTCCTATTTCCCTTTTTGTGTACTGGTGTGACATGAGCAGTTTTCCAGTCTTTAGGTACGGATATTTCTGTGAGCGAGCTGATGTATATAATTGCTAAATATGGAACTTTTATGACAGCATATTCTGAAAGGAACCTGACACATACAATCTGGATCGGAGGCCCTGCCTTTATTAAGTGATTTAAGCTACTTTGCTACACCGAGGATATCTGCTTATATGTTTCTCACTTTGAAGTTATTCTTAATAGGAATTCAGGAATATTTATTTCTTCTTATTTGGTCAAGGCGTTTCGGAAAACTATGTATAATAACTCTACTTTAGTGGCACTGTCACCAGTGACTTCACCATTGTTATCACACAGTGAAGGTTATTCACTGCTTCTTTCCACTAGTGTGCTTAATGTATTACCAGAACATCTTAGGGCTTTCTGCGAGATTACTAGACAGAGTTTTCTCTGAAAACTGAAATTGCTCCCAACACACCAGCACAGTCGTTAATTTTGGGGAAATATTTAGTGTTATCTTACACAAGTCAGCTGTGTTAGGAACTGAAAACGAGTCATGTAACAAACCTGTAGAAGGGTGTATAGATCCCCTTATATCCTTGCCTCGTCGAACGTCACAATTAATGAAAGGAAAAACTTTATACGAGAACTACAACTTCTGCTTCGTCAAAAACGTAAAATAGCGACATTCGATTTCTTGACTTTATCACTTGGCTAACTGCCCAACATGTCGCGTTGTGATTGTGGTCAGTCTACACGTTAAGTGGCTGAACTCACCGCAGGAGAGAGATGGCGACGTCATCAGGCTGGGGAGTCGTCTGGGGAGAGGTGGGAGGCACAACTGTGGTTGGCCTCCGGCCGTCGTCGCTGTGGCCACTGTGCGGCTGCGAGGAGGGGCCGGTCCTGCTCTCTCCAGCGCTTGGCGTGCTGCACAGAAGGAACACTGCCTCAAAAACGGTTTTCACATCGAGTCCAGTGGGCAGATTACCACAGACGGTACGGCTGAGGTACTGTCCACACACAGATAATAGAACACACACTGCCAACGACAGTAGTGGCCCACGCAAGATGAATGACAGCATTCAGGTAATCATTCATCTTCCTTCTCCTCATTTTCTCATACCTGTAGCCTAGCATATTACACAATATTTGGTACAAAATAAAGCATAAATATAAGATGTGTAGAAAGCTCAACAACTGTGCTTACAACACCAATTGGTCAACATAATTTCAATACACAACAGCGTATATCACAAAAAAAATTTGAATGTCAGTAACCCTTAAATGCACTTAATGTGGTACTACCGTCATGAGATGGTATTTGTAGCTCGTATGTTAAGCGGGTTGGACGTCAAGCGGGCCGACATGGAGCAGAAGAGGCACCACAAGATACTAAATTCTACTGTCTATATTTTTACAAATAAATTCATAGAATTTTTGTCAGCATGACCAGGATTCACAATCATAGCAGTGAAAGATCAAAAACACAAGGAAATAATTTTTTTTTACATGTGGAACTTTATAATTTTTTCACTTACTATTGGCTGCATTTTTTGCTATAGGTACACTTTTCTTCATAAGTAAGAGAGATTCTTCGATTAATTTTGCACAGCATACAATCCATACATTAAGGTGTATGAAATTCTAGATTTTGTTTAACTTACAAGAAAATGAATGACCTGCTACATTTTAAACTTCATGTTTAGAAAAAACTCAAATTTTATAGTTAATTATCTCAAACTTTACCACAGTTTTTAATAGAGATGGAAAATTCTAGAGTTTTGCATCAAGGAGTTTGTGTTTAATAAGGATACCACGTTGGAAAAGGAATGGGATATTTATTTTGGATGTTACATGTACCTGAGAACAGAAATTTGTGTTTTGCAGAAAATGGCCATTAAAGTTTCTGGCAGCATTTGGCATCTTTTAGAACTGTCCATCACCATAAAGAGGGTTTTTTCCATTTTGTAAATCAGTTTTCGTCTTTTCTATGATTCACTTTTTCCGAATTTATCACTTCCAAAAATGATTTACGTGCTTTCACTACACGCTCTCTGTTTATCCCATATAAAGCTTTGATGCAGTTCACTTTGCCCTTGATTCCCATTTTCTCTAAAATATATATCCGGCTTTGCACACCATCATCAAAACATGTAACTGCATCATAAACACCAACAGCAAGTGCATCTCTTCCACACAGAAATTGGTTTTTGGCAATCTTTTCCATGCACATTCATTAAAGCTTTCATTGGTGTTTGGGTGCCGCCATCAAGATAGTCCTTTGTTACACGTATGCCCATCTCTGGCGCAAATATAAACATTCGACTTCTACACAGTGAAATACACGTATGTATGACAGCAGACGTCTGTGGTAAGGGGTGTAGCGCTTCATCTTGGTACACGTAGGACCAAATAGCGTGCCTTATAATCACTGAAATATATGTGTTTTATACATCAAACTATTCAGAAAGATGTATTGTACAAAACAGACATATTTCCGAAAAGTCGATTTTTTAAAAAAAATTTTGACTTCCTACCCGCTTAAGAGACAGGAATCGGACTATAGGGGGAAGAAATTGGAAACAGGTATCTAAAAATCTCTTTGCGTTCTTTCGTCGCTGTTGTCTGTCAGAATGATGCGAAAATAATCCCAGAACACGAAGAAATGGGATATACATCAAGAAGGAGATGAATTATGCCAGTGATATGATGTTGTGCAAGGTTGTTAGTCTGTGGGATGTCGCTTCCGAACATTATTGGTGACCCAAAACGACACAAGCACCGCAACGCTCGCGTGACGTGAGGTGACACGGTGAATGGCGCCAGTTCTGCCCTGGGGCCAGGATGACGACAGCCTAAGTCGCCAGCCGCCCCAGGCGTCTCGTGGCCCCCCCCTGGGTAAACGGCAGACAGCCCGGCGGCTGCATCGTGGGTCACCACTGGGTGAGGCGGATGCTGCGCCGAAAACTGGGGTCGACCTTCATGTCTGTGTACAGCGAGAGAAACTCGAAAGCGCAGAACTGCTCCTTTGCCAAGCACACTACTGTCACAAGGGACGTCATTTCCGTCTCGCCGCTCTCTACTCGCCATCAAAGACAACTGAGGCGTACGGTATTTATGGTATAATGAAAAAGTTGATCTATGAGTACTAGAAGTAGACATATAACATGTAGGGATTAATTCTTATCACTTACTGTTCCATCAAGTCGTTAGACTTCCACGAGTCTTAGACAGAGTGCTCGTACGCCATTACCGCGTAATAGCTGCACTGCGAGTTTTTTCTGTATTATGGTATTTTAATGCCTCACAAGGCGGTGGCAAAATAGCCAAATACAGTATGTCTACAAGGTACAATGTCGTTGATAAATGTTGCATAATATGAAACGAATGAGGTACGATAGAAGACAGTAACCGAATTTTCAGATGTTTAAGTGAATTTTGCCCACTCACAGTGAATAGAAAGAAACGCTTGTTACTTAGTCAGGTCGTGGAATGAGTCATTTTAGATTCAAATTGCCAGTTAATTTATACGTCTATTTGTACTCTAAACATCACCATACAATTACTATTCTTCTTCCCCAAAATGGTAACAAGAAATACAGATTGAGTTATCAGTTCCCACCGATAACCTTTTACAAATTACAAACATAGAAAGTCTTCTACAGAGTAGAAGGAGTTCTCAAGCAGAAACTTTTTCAATTTATTTCCTAATTTTACCATACTGTCTGTTAGACATTCTATATCACAGGGTAAGTGGTCAAAGTTTTTGGTTCAAACCTTAATGGCAACCTAAAGAAAACCTTAATGTTCAGTAATGAATGTAATTTTTTCTTCTATTATTGTAATCATGTACCTCATGGTTCCTTTTGAACTGTAGTAGATTGTTTGCAACAAGCTTCATGAGGGATTAAATATACTGTGAAGCGGTAGTCAGTAGGCCCAACTCCTTAATCAGATGGCTACAAGACGATCGCGCGTGAGCGCGGCATACTAATGTTACAACTCGTTTTTGGGCAATGAGGACCTTCTTTCTTAAAGATGAATTACCCCAGAACATTATTCCATACGACATTGCTGAATGAAAAGAAGCAAAATATGTCAACTTCTAAAATGGCTCTGAGCACTATGCGACTTAACTTCTCAGGTCATCAGTCGCCTAGAACTTAGAACTAATTAAACCTAACTAACCTAAGGACATCACACACATCCATGCCCAAGGCAGGATTCGAACCTGCGACTGTAGCAGTCGCTCGGCTCCAGACTGTAGCGCCTAGAACCGCATGGCCACTCAGGCCGGCTACCTATTTTCTAAACTTGCTATGATTCTAAGTGCAAATGTAGCTAAACTAAGTTTTTTTTAGAAGTTCCAAAATTTATGTTTTTCCAATTAAAATTCTCATCAATATGGACACCTAAGAATTTTAAACATTTCCGCCCTATGTATTACTTCACCACCATGTGTTACACTTATCACTGATGCAATACCCCCCAGAGCTGCAGAACTGTATATAATGTGTCTTTGTGAAATTCAGGGTGAGACAATTTGCAGAAAACCAAACAATGATACTTTTGAGAACTTTGTTTACCATTTCTTCCAGGTCTGTATTAATACTGAGAGTGATAACAATACTGTTGTCATCTGCAAAAAGAACTAATTCTGCTTGCTGTACATTAGATGGTAGATCATTAACATATATGAGAAACAGTAGTGGACCTAAGATTGAGCCTTGGGGAACCCCACATGTGATATCCAATAAGTCAGAATTATGTCCCTGAAATCTATTGGTTTAGTTACTACTAAATACAGCTTTTTGCAACCTTTTGGTTAGATATGATAAGATCCATTGGTTGACTACACCATCAACCCTACAAAATTTATCTAGCAGTATATTATGATTTACACCATCAAATGCCTTGGATAGGTCACAGAAAATACCCACCTGTACTGTTTTGTTATTTAATGCTTGTACTATCTGGTGTGTGAACATTTAAATGGCATTCTCAGTAGAGCACCTCTTCTGAAAGGCAAACTGTGATTTGATGACAATATTATTGTTGCCAAGGTGAGATAATCTTCTACAATACATCACCTTCTCAAAAATTTAGGTAAATGATAGAAGCAGTGAAACAGGTCGGTAGTTTCTGATGTCTCTCTTATCTGTGAAATAAAAGGTGTCACATTCGAATTCAAAACTGAACGCTATTCAGTCTGTGAATCCAAAGAAGAGTGAAGACACCGTTTGAAACAAGTGTACTGTTACAAGTCACTGTTTCAGAATATATAACTCGATGCATGACAGATAAATTGAAGCATACCGAAAAAGCGGTGAGATGTCATTCTGGCTTCTTACACAAACACGCCATCAGCTGCAGTGTAACTGATCAAGGTTTCAAATCTCCATGACTGGTAGACTCGACACCACAGCACGTTTATATAATGCCCGTGAACAGTGTCAGATGTTGTGTGATACTTGTGAAGGATACAGAGACACTTTCTACACATGTGTTATCTGCAGCTGACAAAATTTGGAAGCTGCTCCACTCTTGATCTCCAGTTGCATGGCTGGTCTAATTGTGCAGCAATAAGATTTTGGGGCATTTAGATGTTACAATGTAGCAGTGTTGAGTTGCACATGACCACGAGGGCAGGCATTATCGTTGTCAAGGTTACAGTCTATCATGTCTGGTCAAGACAAGGGAAGAATGCTATATTGCATACTGGGCTCACAGTGACCCCTTTACAACTGTGCCTACCATTTGAGACCAAATAATGGTCTTTTATCAGCAGTATGTTATCCTGCACTTTGGTTCAGAGATTCATTTATTGGTTTATTTATGTCATTTTCTCAATACCCTCTCGGGTGGAACAGCGATCATTGCAATTTATAAATAACAGACTCATTAGCCAGAACATTATGAGCACCTGCCTATCATCGATTAAACGTGTACTGGCAATAGCAGCGTCACTTCACGAGGAATGACTGCTAGTCAGACGCATGCACAGTCGATGTAGGATCAGCAAATGTGCTGTCCATCTGTAGAAGGGGGAGGTAAGCTATATGTCTCAGTTTGAAGGAGGGAATTTTATGATGACCTGAACGCTCATCATGAGGATTTCGGAATGCACGACTTGTTGAGTGTTCGAGGAGCGCTATGGTGAGTGCCTTCGACATGTGGTGAAACCAAGGTGAAACTATGTCCAGACGTCATGGGGTTGGGTGGCCATCCCTCATTACATATCGCGAATGTTGAAGGCCAGGCAGACTGGTAGAACGCGACAGACGGTGCAGGCTACAAGTGTGTCTGAACACACAGTGCCCTCAAGACTCCTAACAGTGTGCCCCTGCAGCTGACAACCCATACATTTGCCAATGTTAACACCATGACATCAGCAACTATGACTGAAATGGGCACTTGACCACTAGCAGCTCCTGGGCACCTATGCTGTGGGACAGAGACAAACTGGCGCTGGTTTCATTGTGCTCTAGGGAAATTCACCTTGACATTCATAGGTCCAGTAGAGTTTGGTCAAGGCACCATGATGGCCAACAAGTAATATACACTTGTTTCAGACCACATACTCCTCTTCATAAGGATCATGTTTCACGATGGCAGTGGCGTTTTTCAAACAGGTAATGCACCATATCACAAGGAATGGAAGTGATGGAGTATTTCGAGGAACAGAGTGGCGAGTTTCAATTAATGTGCTGGTCCCACAACTCACCAGATGGGAATGCTATCAAACACATCTGGGATGTGCCTCGACGTGGCGTAAGTGCTCATTCCTCTGGTGAGGAATTATTGGGAATTAGGTGCCTTGTGTGGGCAGTGTGGTGCCAATTCCCTTCCAGACCATGATGTGTCACTGCTGCTATCCATTGCAAAGGTGAACATATCAGCTGTTACATAGGTGATTATAATGTTCTGGCTGATGAGTGTTTATGTTTTAGTCCTTAGTAGCAGTTTTCATTTAGCCTACTGGTTACTGGTTTTGGTACACAATACCACCTCAGGACATCCTCTGCCATGCTCTCGGGAAACTATTAGGTACCTCAAATATGTGAAGCTTTTTTTTCTCTTATTTCTTTCTTATTTTGAACATTATAACATGGTATGTCTAAAATCTTCCCCCATGAACCATGGACCTTGCCGTTGGTGGGGAGGCTTGCGTGCCTCAGCGATACAGATGGCCGTACCGTAGGTGCAACCACAACGGAGGGGTATCTGTTGAGAGGCCAGACAAACATGTGGTTCCTGAAGAGGGGCAGCAGCCTTTTCAGTAGTTGCAGGGGCAACAGTCTGGATGATTGACTGATCTGGCCTTGTAACATTAACCAAAACGGCCTTGCTGCGCTGGTACTGCGAACGGCTGAAAGCAAGGGGAAACTACAGCCGTAATTTTTCCCGAGGACATGCAGCTTTACTGTATGATTAAATGATGATGGCGTCCTCTTGGGTAAAATATTCCGGAGGTAAAATAGTCCCCCATTCGGATCTCCAGGCGGGGACTACTCAAGAGGACATCATTATCAGGAGAAAGAAAACTGGCGTTCTACGGATCGGAGCGTGGAATGTCAGATCCCTTAATCGGGCAGGTAGGTTAGAAAATTTAAAAAGGGAAATGGATAGGTTAAAGTTAGATATAGTGGGAATTAGTGAAGTTCGGTGGCAGGAGGAACAAGACTTTTGGTCTGGTGATTACAGGGTTATAAATACAAAATCAAATAGGGGTAATGCAGAAGTAGGTTTAATAATGAATAAAAAAATAGGAGTGTGGGTTAGCTACTACAAACAGCATAGTGAACGCATTATTGTGGCCAAGATAGACACAAAGCCCATGCCTACTACAGTAGTACAAGTTTATATCCCAACTAGCTCTGCAGATGATGAAGAAATTGATGAAATGTATGACGAGATAAAAGAAATTATTCAGGTAGTGAAGGGAGACGAAAATTTAATAGTCATGGGTGACTGGAATTCGTCAGTAGGAAAAGGGAAAGAAGGAAACATAGTAGGTGAATATGGATTGGGGGGAAGAAATGAAAGAGGAAGCCGCCCTGTAGAATTTTGCACAGAGCATAACCTAATCATAGCTAACACTTGGTTCAAGAATCATAAAACAAGGTTGTATACCTGGAAGAATCCTGGAGATACTAAAAGGTATCAGACAGATTATATAATGATAAGACAGAGATTTAGGAACCAGGTTTTAAATTGTAAGACATTTCCTGGGGCAGATGTGGATTCTGACCACAATCTATTGGTTATGAACTGCAGATTGAAACTAAAGAAACTGCAAAAAGGTGGGAATTTAAGGAGATGGGACCTGGATAAACTGAAAGAACCAGAGGTTGTAGAGAGTTTCAGGGAGAGCATAAGGGAACAATTGACAGGAATGGGGGAAAGAAATACAGTAGAAGAAGAATGGGTAGCTTTGAGGGATGAAGTAGTGAAGGCAGCAGAGGATCAAGTAGGTAAAAAGACGAGTGCTAATAGAAATCCTTGGGTAACAGAAGAAATATTGAATTTAATTGATGAAAGGAGAAAATATAAAAATGCAGTAAATGAAGCAGGCAAAAAGGAATACAAACGTATCAAAAATGAGATCGACAGGAAGTGCAAAATTTCTAAGCAGGGATGGCTAGAGGACAAATGTAAGGATGTAGAGGCTTGTCTCACTAGGGGTAAGATAGATACTGCCTACAGGAAAATTAAAGAGACCTTTGGAGATAAGAGAACCACTTGTATGAATATCAAGAGCTCAGATGGCAACCCAGTTCTAAGCAAAGAACGGAAGGCAGAAAGGTGGAAGGAGTATATAGAGGGTTTATACAAGGGCGATGTACTTGAGGACAATATTATGGAAATGGAAGAGGATGTAGATGAAGATGAAATGGGAGATAAGAAACTGCGTGAAGAGTTTGACAGAGCACTGAAAGACCTGAGTCGAAACAAGGCCCCGGGAGTAGACAACATTACATTAGAACTACTGATGGCCTTGGGAGAGCCAGTCATGACAAAACTCTACCATCTGGTGAGCAAGATGTATGAGACAGGCGAAATACCCACAGACTTCAAGAAGAATATAATAATTCCAATCCCAAAGAAAGCAGGTGTTGACAGATGTGAAAATTACCGAACTATCAGTTTAATAAGTCACAGCTGCAAAACACTAACGCGAATTCTTTACAGACGAATGGAAAAACTGGTAGAAGCGGACCTCGGGGAAGATCAGTTTGGATTCCGTAGAAATGTTGGAACACGTGAGGCAATACTAACCTTACGACTTATCTTAGAAGAAAGATTAAGAAAAGGCAAACCTACGTTTCTAGCATTTGTAGACTTAGAGAAAGCTTTTGACAACGTTAACTGGAATACTCTCTTTCAAATTCTGAAGGTGGCAGGGGTAAAATACGGGGAGCGAAAGGCTATTTACAATTTGTACAGAAACCAGATGGCAGTTATAAGAGTCGAGGGGCATGAAAGGGAAGCAGTGGTTGCGAAAGGAGTGAGACAGGGTTGTAGCCTCTCCCCGATGTTATTCAACCTGTATATTGAGCAAGCAGTAAAGGAAACAAAAGAAAAATTCGGAGTAGGTATTAAAATTCATGGAGAAGAAGTAAAAACTTTGAGGTTCGCCGATGACATTGTAATTCTGTCAGAGACAGCAAAGGACTTGGAAGAGCAGTTGAACGGAATGGACAGTGTCTTGAGAGGAGGATGTAAGATGAACATCAACAAAAGCAAAACGAGGATAATGGAATGTAGTCAAATTAAATCGGGTGATGCTGAGGGGATTAGATTAGGAAATGAGACACTTAAAGTAGTAAAGGAGTTTTGCTATTTAGGGAGTAAAATAACTGACGATGGCCGAAGTAGAGAGGATATAAAATGTAGACTGGCAATGGCAAGGAAATCGTTTCTGAAGAAGAGAAATTTGTTAACATCGAGTATAGATTTAAGTGTCAGGAAGTCGTTTCTGAAAGTATTTGTATGGAGTGTAGCCATGTATGGAAGTGAAACATGGACGATAACCAGTTTGGACAAGAAGAGAATAGAGGCTTTCGAAATGTGGTGCTACAGAAGAATGCTGAAGATAAGGTGGGTAGATCACGTAACTAATGAGGAGGTATTGAATAGGATTGGGGAGAAGAGAAGTTTCTGGCACAACTTGACTAGAAGAAGGGATCAGTGGGTAGGACATGTTTTGAGGCATCAAGGGATCACAAATTTAGCATTGGAGGGCAGCGTGGAGGGTAAAAATCGTAGAGGGAGACCAAGAGATGAATACACTAAGCAGATTCAGAAGGATGTAGGTTGCAGTAGGTACTGGGAGATGAAGAAGCTTGCACAGGATAGAGTAGCATGGAGAGCTGCATCAAACCAGTCTCAGGACTGAAGACCACAACAACAACAACATGTCTAAAATATCAGATTTTCACTGTCCTTATTTCTGTCTACTAGTATGGCCCAACATTTATATGGATATCGATGTGGTGTTCTACATAATTTATTTATTTAATTATTTTATTTATTGATTTATTTAACCTGGCAAGATTAGGGCCATCAGGCCCTCTCTTACATCTAACCAGGCATTCTACTTATTTTACATTCATATGTTTTAGTAGGCATGTTAAACTACATCTAGTACAAAAAGTAAAATAAACAATTTGAAAGGTACACCTGGAAAAATACATACATATAGAGTTTATATTTTTAGATCACAAGTACTGTTATAATTAGACATTATTGAACAGACAGATTTGAGGTAGGAGTGCTGGCAGCAGGGAGTATGAGGGAGACTTATGGTGAAGGGAGGAGAAGAATAAAGAGACATGATGAAACATAATTAAGGAAATATAAAGGAAAAGAATATTGCGTGGCTAATAGAGACAGATGAAGAGGAAGGCATCTCAGGAGCAAGATAGGAGACGCTAGCTTTGCTATTTGACAGATGAGGGGATTGCCCTTGTACATTAATTTTGTGGTGAACTTTATGAGGATGATAATAGTAGGAAATGCTTCAACTTCTTCTTAAAAGCAGCAGGAGATTGAATTTTGCGCAAGGTAAGGGGCAGTTTGTTCCAGAGGCGGACAGCGGCAACTGAGAAGGAATTTGCAAAAGTTTTTGTTTTGTGAGTGGGCACAGTTAGGATACCAAATAAGAGTGACCTCGTGTTTCGATTATGATGACATGACAGGTTTTTGATCTCTGAAGCAAGGTACTGGGGTGCTTGCGCGACGAAGAGTCGGTGGAGTAGACATAGAGTGTGGTAGTCACGCAATTTGTCCGGCCGCAGCCACCCTAGCTCGGAGTATGAAGCACTAACATGATCGTATCGGCGAATGTTGCAGGTGTAACGCACACAGGCATTCATGGTTAGCTCTAGCCGTCTTTTGTTTTCACTACTCATACCTTGTTGAATCACATCACAATAGTGGAGGTTCGGTAGAACGAGTGCTTGCACGAGCTGGCGTTTCAAGTCCTGTGGAAATATGTTCCGAAACTTTTTGAGAGCATAGAGACAAGCAGACGTCTTTCGGCACACTGCGACTGTATTCTCCGCCCAGTTGAGATGCTCATCCAAAGTTACACCCAAATTCTTCACTGTTTTCTGATATGGTATTGGAGTACCGTCGAGCAGAATAGGAGGTAGCCGTTCGCGGAAATCTGAACTTATTAATTTCTGATGGGCTATTAAGATTACTTGCGTCTTTTTTGCATTTAATTTAAGCCCCAGGTTTTTCGCCCATGTCACTACTGAAGACAGATCATCATTCATCTGAGCGATTGCAGTGTTTACATCTTCAGGTCTGACGCTTAGGTAGAGCTGGAGGTCATCGGCATAGAAATGATATTTACAGGAGGACAGAACCGACGAAATATCGTTGACATATAAAGAAAACAAAAGTGGTCCTAAGACTGATCCTTGTGGCACTCCCGAGGAAACATGTTTCCAGGAAGATTTTTCATTTACGCAGACAACACATTGCTGTCTGTCTTTTAAGTAGCTTTCAAACCATCTCATTGCACTATCAGAGAAATTAAGCTGTTGCATTTTTCTGAGCAATATGTCAAAGTTAACAGTGTCAAAAGCTTTGCTGAAGTCCAGTAGCGTCAATGTTGTTGCCTTTCGATTGTCGATGACATATTTCAGGTCATCAGTTACTTTAATTAGAGCAGTGTTTGTGCTGTGATGTTTACGGAAACCGGATTGAAAATTGTCATATAGGCTGAAATCATGCAAGTGTTCAGTGATTTGGTCATGAACAATATATTCAAGTGCTTTGGAAACAGCAGGCAGTATGCTAATTGGTCGGTAATCACTAGGCAGTTGCGGGTTTTCGATCTTAGGGATGGGTCGAATTAGGCTTCTTTTCCATGCAGTGGGATATATTCCGTTCACGAGGGAAAAATTAAATATGTCAGTTAAGACAGGCACTAAGATATCGGCAACATTCTTAATCATGGTTATACCGATACTGTCGTTGCCTATTGCATCAGAAGAGATTCTCATTATTGCTTTTCTTGCCGTATTTGTTGTTACATGTTTTAGATGGAAGGTATCGTTGTTAGTTATCCTGTTTAGGGATTCTTGTGGACGGTAATTATCAGCTGTGCTGGTATTCAGAGGTGCAGAGAAGAATTCATTTAATTCGTTAGCTGACACATGAAAAGTAGTTTCCGATTTTGCCTTTCCGACCCCCAAGCTACGGAGATTCTTCCATAGAGTCGTGGGCGTCAGATCGCTGCATACAAGGGAGCGAGCGTGCCTGATTTTAGCATTGCGAATGCATTGTTTCACTCTGTTCCGTAGCTTTCTATATTCTTCGAAACGCTCGGGTTTCGGATCTGCCTTGAAACGCCTGTGGGCAGCATCCCTGTTAGTCATCATTTGACGTAATTCAGCTGTCAGCCATGGAGCAGATTTTCTTACACGGATTGTGCGCACAGGTGCATGTTTGTCATAGAGGGCAGTGAGTTTATCACCAAGTTCATTAAGTTTGCCGTCGATTGTGGGTTTTCTGATTATTTGATGCCATGAGATTTCTGAGCAATCGGCTGTTAGAGCGTCAAGGTCAATACGTTTCATGTTCCTACAAGTTATGTAACGCGATTTGATCCTTGGGGGCTGCACAGAGTAGGCCAGGAATATTACATCATGTGCTGAGAGGCCAGGGGCCGATGTTTGACCAACATCTCTTATTTTGTCAGTCTGTTTCGTTGCGATTACGTCTATAAGAGTATGACTGTGTACCGTATGGTGTGTAGGTTGTAATGGAAGATTGTTCATGCTATTGCAACTAAGCAGTCTTCTTAGGTTTATTGCGGAGGGAGTGTCTCTTAGCAGGTCTATGTTCAAGTCACCCATTACGATTACATGTTCGTATTGACACTGAAGTGAATGTAATTCCGACTGGAAGGAACTCATTGAGCTTATTTTTGGCGGCTTGTACACGACGCCAGTCAAGAATTTCCGACTTTGTATATTTATTTCAATGAACATGAATTCAGCCTCTTTTTCCTCAGCAGGATTTGACGTACATAAGACTTTCGCTTTGAGATCTGCTCGTATATATGCGCCGACCCCGCCACCTCGCTTTTTTGATCTGTCTGCCCTAAGAAATGTGTACCCTGGGAGATGAATAGATGCAGAGGATATGTGTGGTTTCAACCACGTTTCGGATAAGAGGATTACGTGGTAGTTTAGTTGGTTGAAGAGGAGGCTAAGTTCTTCGTAATGTGCAGGTAAAGACTGGATGTTGCAGTGAGCTGCTAAAAGCTCTGACGCGTTCCGCTGAGCAGCCTGGAGCAGGGTGGCAGACTGGTTTCTCCCTTTGTTAGGCACTACCTGCCGCGAGGGGCACTGGCCGCTGCTTCCGCCAAGTGACATAACACAGGGGTGTCCGAGATTTTGCGCGCCCTGTGTGTGACACCGCGAGTGCCGAAAGAAAGGCGACTGCTAGAGATTTCCTGAGGTTGCGGGAGTATAGAAAATGGATTAGTGGTATTCGGTGCAAGGAGAATAACCAAAATAGTGACGGCTGTGTGTCACTGTGTATCCTCTGTCGTAAGAGGAGAAATGTAATTAGCGTATTTGAAACAGCTTAGGGTGGAAATAAGGGAAAAGGGAGTGATTTAAGAGGCCGATGCTGCCAGCAGAGAGAAGTAAGCTTAATAATTAATAGATTATCGTAGGAAGCTAGAATTAAATTGAAATTTACTAAAGTGATACTGGTAGTGATTATCGTAGGAAGCTACAATTAGATTGAGATTTGCTAAAGTGATACTGATAGTGATTTTTGTTATGAACAATTTAAACCGAAGAGATGGGTGATTAATGAACTAAAGGAGAGACTAATAATTGCAATAGAACTAATTCAGAACGGAAGAGAATAAACTGAGAAAATGAAAAAAAGTATTAGCAGTAACTAAAATTAAGTAATGGTTAGAGCTACAGACACAAAAAATATAGTGAAAAGTTAATACAGTTACAAAAACAATTAGTTGAAGGTACAAATATGGGTATTATTAAAAAATTAATAAAATTACAAGACTATATCTGAGTATAGGGCTGTTACAATTTGCAAATGGTGTTAAGTTTGCACTTTTGGCTCGAGTAGCTTCACTTAATACTATTCAGTTCTGTCATGTTTGTGACTGTCTTCTTTCCAGATGCTGTCTTAATGATTACTCTGCCATCCTGAGTCCACACATTCTGAAGACCGAAATGGGATATGGCACTGTTTAAAATCTTTAGCCGTTCGTGTGTCAGATCTTCCCTTATTGTAAGCCCTGTCCTTGCTAACTTCTTCTTCTGGGTAAAGATCTCTGCCCTTTTTCGGTACGAGATAAATTTAATTATTATTGGACGAGGTTTGGTGGCACCTGGTAGTTTTCGTCCCACCCGATGGCTCCTGTCAATGTCTGCCTTGGTCACTTCAACGCCTAATTTTTCACGCGCAACCTGTATAAGCAGGTTGTCCGTGTCTTCTTCCTTATTTTCTACTACTCCAAACAGTCGTAGACTATTTCGCCTTTGGTACTGTTCTAGTTCGTCTGTTGCGGCAGATAGTTTCATTTCCAACTCTCGTGCCTTTTTCTCGTATTCAGACACAGACTTTTTTAGTGCTGTAATTTCGGCAGTATTGGCCTCAACAGTTTCACGCATTTTGGCCAATACTGCTGCCGTTACAGTATCTGATATAGTGCCTGCTATCAGATCGAGATTGTTTTTATCGCGAAGCGCAGCGTTTACCTCAGAGCGGACCAGCTCCGCTATACCGGGAGCCGCGGCCGCACCTTCCGCCAAGAGCGGGCCCGCCGCACCTGCTGCTGCCCCGCTGCTGGACGCGCTGCTGTTCACTCTTCTGTTTACCATTTTATCGAAGATATTGGCGGAGCACAGAAAAAAAATAGCACTGCTGCACAGAACACTGTTGTTTACACGATTTCCACTTGTACTAGACAACACCACCTGCGAGAACACCTTCGAATTCAACTAAATTTCGCGAGCCGAACTTAACACGTGTTACACTGCAGCCGCCATGATTTTAGACGCATTCGTTATTTCAAATCATCTTGCCTAATTTTCCTATTTCATTTTACATATTGGTATTAACACTACAATGAGAACTGATACTGTAATTGCAGTAATAAACAATATAACTCTTACAACTATTGAAAGCCTCTACTACATCACCATGAATTTTCTCTAGAAGCTACAACTACTACTGTTACTGCTATGTTACTACTGACAGTTGTTACTAATATTAACACTAATACAAATACTTATACTGCAGTTACAAAAGATTACATTATATTTTCTGACTCAGAGAGAAAGGTTACTATCTTACTGCCTTGTATAGCTTTGCTCTTTCCATATACTGTAGTCTAAGGTGGACGCACATACACACGCAATTTATTAGAAGGTGGGGTCAAATAAAAGCAGCCAGAGATTAGAGTTCTATAGTACAAAGCAATACAACAGAGGAAAGTAAATGCAGCACTAAGATGACTATAGCAGCTGTTGAAAATGAGCACCATTCATCTCTTTTGGGCCCCCTGGTCGGTAGGTTGCTGAAGGCGGATCGAAGGTTGGATGCTTGAATTGCTGCAGTCTCATCTGGAGTGTTCTGCTGCAGTTCTTGATGACTGTGAGGGTTGTTGTGATTGACTCTGCTCTTGTGGGCTCTTGTGCAGTGTAATAACACACTGAGAGATCTGGTGACAAAGATGGCCAGGTAGGGCCCCAACCAGACTGACCTAGGCTAACAACTGTGAATCATGAAATTGTATATCTGTGCTCAAAGGTTCAGCTTGCTGTATGACCAGTTGCTCCATCTTCTTGGAAGTAACTGAACGCCTTTCCCTCCTCCATTAATGCTGCCACAAATAGCTCCCAAACGTTGGCAATGTGATGGGCCAAAGTCAGCAGCTGATTGAAGAGGGTGAAACCAGTAATGCTGCGTGCAGGCATTGCACACCAGAATCCAACCTTATGATCGTGCAAAGGTGTTTCGTGGAAGTACTGCTGACTCTCTGCTACCCAAGACCTGTGATTCTGTTAGTTGACGTAACAACTCAGCGGAAATTAGTCTCCATCAGACATAAAGAAAAGATCCATGTCCAAGCCATTCACTGTTATCTCAGTGAATGGACATTCACAAATATGGAGGTGCTTAGGAACATCTGCTGGTTTTAATACATGACCAACAGACATGAGATAGGGATATACAGGGTGGTCCATTGATAGTGACCAGGCCAAATATTTCACGAAATAAGCATCAAACGAAAACACTACAAAAAGAGATACTCGTCTAGCTTGAACTGGGGAAACCAGATGGCGCTATGGTTGCCAGTTAGATGGCGCTGCCATAGGTCAAACGGATATCAACTGCGTATTTTTAAATAGGAACTCACATCTTTTATTACATATTAGTGTAGTACGTAAAGAAATATCAATGTTTTAGGTGGACCACTTTTCTCGTTTTGTGATAGATGGCGCTGTAATGGTCACAAACGTACAAGTACGTGGTATCACGTAATATTCCGCCAGTGCGGACGGTATTTGCTTCGTCATGCATTACCCATGTTAAAATGGACCGTTTACGAACTGCGGAAATGGTCGATATCTTGTTGATATATGGCTATTGTGATGAAAATGCCAAATGGTCGTGTGCTATGAATGCTGCTCGGTATCCTGGACGAAATTATCCAAGTGTCCGGACCGTTCGCCGGATAGTTAGCCTACGTTATTTGAGGAAAGTGAATCAGTAACAGACCAATTGCGCGGGAATCGGGAATCTCAAAAACGTTGGTGTTGAGAATGTTACATCAACATCGATTGCACCCGTTCCATATTTCTGTCCACCACGAATTGCATGGCGACGACTTTGAACGTCGTGTATAGTTCTGCCATTGGGCACAAGAGAAATTACGGGATGATACTGCATGACAGAATGGCGATGTACTTCCAACATTATGGATGTCCGGCACATAGCTCGCGTACGGTTGAAGCGGTATTGAATAGCATATTTCATGACAGGTGGATTGATCGTCGAATCACCATACCATGGCCCGCACGTTCACCGGATCTGACGTCCCCGGATTTCTTTCTGTGGGGAAAGTTGATGGATATTTGCCATCGTGATCCACCGACAACGTCTGACAACATGCGTCAGCGCATTGTCAATGCATGTGCAAACATTATGAAAGGCGAACTACTCGCTGTTGAGAGGAATGTCGTTACACGTATTGTCAAATGCACTGAGGTTGACGGACATCATTTTGAGCATTTATTGCATTAATCTGGTATTTACAGGTAATCATGCTGTAACAGCATACGTTTTCAGAAATGATAAGTTCACAAAGGTACATGTATCGCATTGGAGCAACCGCAATAAAATGTTTAAACGTACTTAAGTTCTGTATTTTAATTTAAAATACTATGTCTGTGACCATTACAGCGCTATCTATCATAAAATGAAAAAAGGGGCCTAACTAAAACGTTCATATTGCTTTACGTACTACACGAATATGTAATAAAAATGGGGGTTCCTATTTAAAAAAAAAACGCAGTTGATATCCGTTTGACCTATGGCAGAGCCATCTAGTGGACCAACCATAGCGCCATCTGGTTTCCCCCGTCAAGCTAGACAAGTTTTTTCATTTGACGCTTATTTCGTGAGATATTTGGCCCAATCAGTCAATGGACCACCCTGAATATGCAGGTCTGCATAATCAGTGTGATATCATGGTCTCTTGTGACAGGTGTTGGATTGATTTGGTAGGTCTCTGAAATATTTTCTGGCGCACTGCAGCCATGTTTTGTGGTGTGCAGGGGAGTTTAGGCATTTTTTTTTGACTGGTTCAAAACAGATCCTGTTTGACAGCACTTTCGGATTAAGCGTTGCATGGGACTCGTTGCTCACACTTTAAAACCACTAAATTTCGCAGAAAACAACTGACCATACCGTTTCCATGACTTCGTTCTCACATAACTTTTCACAACGAACGCCTGCTGCTCCACTGCGAGTACCATCGCCCCCTTTGCTCTGCTCCACTCACACTGGCACAGCCCGCACTGCAATCTGAACTGATGTGGATCACGTGGTGGATCACATGGCGTGCATGTCTCAGGGTGTGGCTAGATGCATATATTCACGTGCAATCGTATCCAATCCCCCAGGCCACTTTCATTTGCTCCACCCTGTACTAACATAAGTATCTAGGGTCTCTCCAGGTTTGGAGCCAAATTGGCCACGCTATCATGTCCGGCAATATTTTACTGCCTCGAGACAGCATTGCAACCGATAAAAGTGTACCACTTATATTTCACTCATTTTTGTAATCTTCTTAGATACGCTCGTGGTCACCTCCCTTAACACTTCTGTTATTGGACCAGCCAATCACAGTAATGTATTGTTTTGTTCACAGTCCCTAAGGCCATGAGCATGTCTTCCTCGTCCCTGCATTGGTGTCAGAGACTACTAGCAGATGGACTGTGGAATTATTGAGCCATGTGTAGCTGTCATTACTACCAACACAGAAAAGGCTACTACTGGGGTGGTGCTGTGAATATAATGCATAGACTACTGGCATTACAGCAATGAATCTCATTTTGTACTGGACCAGATGAGCATCGTCAGACACTATGGCGGCGACCTTGGTAGAGGTCGCATTCTTCCTGTTTTCTGGAGACGTGCAGCAGTGTTACTTCTGGTGTCATGGTGTGTGGAACCACTGGGTGTGACCTCAGCTCAAGACCCATACTGACTGAGGACACTGTCAGCACAATGGTACGCCACTGACATCCTGTGTCCCTATTTGCTGCCTCTCTTGCAACAGTGTTGTGACATCAACAATCAACAGGAAAATGCTCACCCACACATGGGATGTATCTTCATGAATTGTCTGCATGACGCTGAAATACCCCCATGTCCCGAAAGACATCCAGATCTAACAAGTAGGATCATGTCGGGTGTCAATCCATTGCAGTCGTAGTAACCGTGATATCAAGGACGAATTGCAATGGATATGGGCCACTTTGCCTCAAGAGAGGATATAATGACTTTAGGATGTTCTTCCCAACAGGACCAACGCATGTGTCCAGGTAAGTGTGGTTGCAATGCCAAATTATAAATCGGTTCATGCCACTAAGTTCTGTGTAAATTTGATTGGGTTTTTCAATGACTGATATAATGTCACATACTGTCTCAACCTGTGAAGTATCATTTAGTTTCGTTAGCCCTTCCAGATACTTCAGTTCTTGTTGATGTAATGTATATTTAAACATTAATTCCACATGAAGTGATGTTCATAGTCCTACGTGGAGGTTATCTTTCCAGTCTTACATGCTTCACTTTCTGCAGACTCTACCTTCCACTTTTGCAGCTGGTAAAGTCCATAAATTTATGTTCATCTCATATAGCAATGCACCAGCAACATACTTCCACATCCATTCCCTTCAAGATTAATTTGGGAGATATATAACCAACAATGAAACTAGAACTCCATCCACTACATTAATAAATACAGAAACTTTGGAAAAGAATTTTAGCTTAGGAAACAATCCCCATACTACCACACTGAATGAACATAATGCAAAGAAAGATGTTGACAACGATTAAAACAATAAGTTTACTGTTAACCATTGCCATCTCTGCTTTTTAGAAACTAAAATTCGATTTTTTCGCCATAACACTTCGCTAACGCCACCCTCCTCTAATTTGTTTAAAGATATGCTTATGTAGTGACAGAACTCACGACATGCCACAGACGGGGCCTGAGTGGGGACTGTGGTCTGCACAGCTGTGACGAGGGTCCGGCCTCAGCCGCTGTGCTCACTGTGTGGCTGTATATTGGGGGTTGGTCCTGCTGTGTCCAGTGGCTGGCCCACAGTGCAGAGGTAGACTGTTCCGATACATGTATTCACACAGGGACCACAGGGCAGCTGTCCATCCACAGATAACGGGACCAATACAGCCAAAGGCGACAGTGAGTCGACTATTCCACTAAGATAAATGACTTACCTAGTGAGACAATCAGTTTACACACTGCCTCTCATGAGTTCCTCATACTAGCAGTTTAACATACCAAGTTACAATCACTCAGAAATTAGATTGGCAAAACGTTTAAATTTACTTAATTTGCTACTATGTCCAGCAGATGGTGTTTGTAGGTCATATGCTACAGACTGGGCGGTAGGGGGAACACACAGTAAATATGGTGACAGATACTTCTGAAATGACTGGGGAAGAAAATTCAGAGAAAAATGGAGCACAGTATTTGTCATATTACGAAGCTACTGCAGTAATAATTTAACTTCCATTAAAACCTTTATCACAGAATTGAAACTTCGGCCAATAGATTTATTTGATTCACACTGGCCAATGAGCACTCACACGAAACAGGTGAACGTTGAATAGTACCTGGCTGAGAGGCTGAACAAGTCTATGAGTATGATCAGCATAATAAGCAGACACATTAATTTTATATATATATATATATATATATATATATATATATATATATATATATATATATATGCTTAAGGGCTGATTACAGGTTGTCTCTCTCACTGAAATCAAGAATTTGGTTTTGTTACTAGGTTCAGTGTAATGATATTTATCAGACTGTATTAGTATATGCCATGGATACAAGAATGATTCAATATGATTGAAAACCATGAGAAATAGGTTACATAAGGCAATGCACCAAATATATCTCAGTAAAGATTCATGAAATCATGCTTTCACATAGACAGTAGAGAAAGTCCATTGTGCCTTCTTCAAGTTAGAAGAAGATACAGGCAAATATCTGGAGACTGCAAGGTAGTCACTGAAGTGTTTGAGTGTGAGTGAGTGAGTGAGTGAGTGTGTGTGTGTGTGTGTGTGTGTGTGTGTGTGTGTGTGTCTGTGAGTTTGTGTGTGAGTGTGTGTATGTGTGTGTGTGTGTGTGTGTGTGTGTGTGTGTGTGTGTTATATTAGTGCATAATAATTTAAACATGAGTGCAATGCACAGACAAAGGTGTGTGTGTGTCTGTGAGTTTGTGTGTATGTGTGTGTGTGTGTGTGTGTGTGTGTTATATTAGTGCATAATAATTTAAACATAAGTGCAATGCACAGACAAAGGAACTATGCTACATATGCCAGTTGATGGAAATTTGTATGTAGTGTGATAACCAGTGAAAAAGTTGTGGCTGGTGTTTGGACGACGTGCAGTTTACAAGTGGTGCTTATGAAGTAAGTGTTGTCACGGAAAAATACAAGCATTTCCAGAGCTCTGCAAACAATGCTACATGTAGAAGCGGTGTTCAATGGCAGTAACTGGTTGGAGATACGTGTATCAAATGAGAACTATGTTACTGAAGATGTGGCAATTTCTACTTTTGGCAGTTGTAGTTGTATGTGTGTGTGTTGGTTAACGTTTGTGATTTCTCACGACGAAACTGGGCGATGAATTTACCATTGACATAAGAAGAGAGGCTTCATGTATATGCACGTAATGTGGATGGATACTTGTGTGTGAACTGGTTGTCATGGTAAGCAGATGAATAGCTACAATGCAATAGTGTACATAGCTTGAGGCAATGAAGTAGATACTGGTTGGGTCTTGTGACATGCATGCTATTTAAGTTAAGAAGTGGATTTTCCAACTTTACTTCTAAATAATTCAGATAGAATTACATATTTAAATTTAATGTGTAAATAATAGGCATCTTGAAAACATGGCTGTGGCGATAAGCATTTTCATTCAAACCTTGATTTTCGTTTAAAATTATGGAATACACTTCTGTAACAATAAAAATAAATGAGAAATGAATAATTGAGTGTAAGGATTATTATGTGAAGGATATGAATTCCAGCTTTTGAAGCAGCTCAATAAGTGGTGCATAAATATTCAGATATATCTAAAAATAAAAGTAATTTATGATAATTACTAGTCACTGGCATTGTAGTGAGTATTTATAATGTGATATGTTCATAAAAAAGAATAGAAGTATCTAAAGATCTCTTTCATTTTGAAGAGGTTGGGGATGGACCAATAACTGGAACAGGTCAGAAAAGGAAAACACTAAGTTCTACCAGAAGAAAACACTGCAGGACTAATATTTACAAAAACCACAGGGAAAATTAAGCAAAGACTGGTCAGTAGATATTTGACAGACCCTCTTCTAAAGAGCCAAGTACGGAGTTTTCACACAAAAAAGCGCCTTCCTTTGTGTGTTGCACAAGGGAGTGCACTGAAGTATGGCAATATCATGGGAAAGAACAGACTAGAAGCGGGAAGGAAATGTGAAGGAAGACAGAGCATTATGTGGAACTGCCTGAAGCGGCAGAGCTGTTATGAAACCCAGTCGCCTTTCTTGTGAGGTGGTCATGTGGTGTTTAGAAATTATGTTTTCATATCATCTTCTTCAAGGGAGATGTTCCAAATATACTCCGATTGAGAATGACAACATATTCCTTAGAGATTAGTAAACTTCAAAAAAGTTTTTTCTAATTCCCCTCGAATAGTTTTTTAGAGTTAATGAATTTTGTTACAGAAATTGTCAGCGAAACCCACATATATACCTAGAAAGTAAAAGGGAGATACACAACACACAAAACTGTTGTACTGATATGGGTGTAGCGACTAATGTGACTGACCACTACAACGAAGATTTCAGGTTTTACAGAATGGAAACATCACGAATGGGGAATTTAAAATACGTTGCTGCACACCTTCAACTGTGCTGCAGCATTCTAAGATACACCAAAAGTATCCAAACACCTGGCTGAAATTGAATTACAAGTTTGTGGCGCCCTCTATAGGTAATGCTAGAATACAATATGGTGTCGGCCGACCATTAGCCTTGATGACAGCTCCTACTCTTGCAGGCATACGTTGAATCAGGTGCTGGAAGGTTTCTTGGGGAATGTCAGCCCATACTTCATGGAGTGCTGCACTGAGGAGAGGTATCTTTGTCAGTCGGCAAGGCCTGGCACGGTGTTGGTGTTCCAAAACATCACGAGAAATTCTGTAGGATTCAGGTCAGCACTCTGTGCAGGCCAGTCCATTACAGGGATGTTACTGAGGTGTAACCACTCCGCCCCAAGCCGTGCATTCAGAACAGGTGTTTGAACGGGTTGAAAGATGCAATCACCACCCACGAATTGCTCTTCATTATAACCGCCCCCGAAGTTTACTGTTGGCACTACACACACTGGCAGATGACGTTCACTAAGCATTCGCCACACCCTCTCCCTGCCATCGGATGGCAACATTGTGTACCGTGATTCGTCACCCCACACAACGTTTTTCCACGGTTCAGTCGTACAATGTTTACTCTCCTTAAACCAAGCGAGACATTGTTTGCATTTACTGGTATGATGTGTGGCCTATTAGCAGCCACACGACCATGAAATCCGAGTTCTGTCACCTCCCGCCTAACTGCCATAGTACTTGCAGTGGATCGTGATGCAGTTTGGAATTCCTATGTGATCATATGGATAGATGTCTGCCTATCACACATTAAGACCCTCTTCAACTGTCTGCGGTCTCTGTCGGTCAACAGACGAGGTCGGCCTGTATGCTTCTGTGCTGTACGTGTCCCGTCACGTTCCCACTTCACTATCACATCGGAGACAGTGACCTAGGGGTGTGTAGGAGTATGGAAATCTCGCGTACACATGTATGACACAAGTGACACCCAATCACCTGACCACGTTCGAAGTCCATGAGTTCCGCGAAGCGCCCCATTGTGCTCTCTCAGGATGTCTAATGACTGCTGAGGTCACTGATATGGAGTACCTGGCAGTAGGTGGTAGCGCAATGCAGCTAATATGAAAAACGTATGTTTTATGGGGAGTCCGGATACTTTTCACCACATAGTGTAGATGTTTCCCTGGTCCTGGTAAGGAGAGAGAGACTTGCTCAGCTTCTTCACCTTCACTTTACACAGTATAACGCCATTTATAGGTATCTCATTCCCAGAAGCAGGGGAGACAACAAACGAGAACAGAGGGTACTTTGAAGGAAGAGGTTTAGGGTAGCATGTACAGCACAGAGAACAGAGCGGGCTTTCCCTAGCTGCCAACAGCACATGTCACTGTGGTGTCTGTCTGTGATCTGAGCAGTCCATCATTGTGTCCATCACTAGAACGGAACCTGCAGTGGCCACAGCTAATTTTCCTTTTTCTTCAAACATTTCAGGAGCTAACGTAAATAACAGCTTGTTGTACACATGCAATTCAATAGAAATGTTGACTGCAAATAAGACCTAAATAATCCACGTAGCTATGGAAATCTTGGCTATTGCATGATTCTCTTCTTGCTAACTTATCTGCCAACAAAAGATTTGATGAAAATGTTATTAGAATTCAACGAAAGCATTGTGAGCCATCAGAAAGTGCTATTTCTATTTCCAGTGTCTGTGTTTATGGCTCTACTGTGAAATGGCCTTCAGACATCATTGCATGTTTGAAGAAACAAGTACTGCGTGAGCTACAGCTGCGTGAAGAACAAGAAACGTATTCACAATCGTGAATTCGATGAGACTCCAACTGTACAGTTTACTGGTGATGTCAAAAGCTTGATGTCAGACCTGGACTGGAATCTGAATTTCCCAATGTGCAAATACGATCGCCGAACAACGTCATCTATGCGAGGATGCTTCAGTGACCGACCTAAAACTCCACATATCACCGCGAGTTTCCATGTCTTGCTGTAGAACAATCACTGTAACTCTCACACAGGAAGAAACTTACTTATTGTTGCCACGACCTCTGCCTGGGCATATGAATACTACTTACAGTGCCTGTGTTTAAAAACCCCCTATAGCATGTCCTTCAGACAAGGATGCATGTCTGAAGGAACAGACCCTGCTGCAGTTCACAGCTGTATTTAGCATAAGAAATGTGTTTGCAGTTAAAATACGATGAGATTCTCACTCTGCAATTTACTGATGACATTAGAAAATTTGTGCCAGACTGGGACCCGAACCTGGATTTCCCACTTTATGCGAGCAGTGGCCTTAACAACTTCCAGGATCCAGGTTAGAGTGTCAGTATGGAAGAAATTTTACTATTTTGCCAATATATAGGGTAAATCACCTAATGCTTCTTCCAGAAATATTGCAGGTATTGAAAGTGCTATTCATCTGCTGTTTTCATACAGTGGATTGGTAGTCTGGAGCTCGTATTGTTAGCCAATCCATAGATTGTACTAATACCTAGGAAGTGTATTTGTTGTGACAAGATACACTTTTCTAATTAGACCTACTCCTATTGACGTTAACAAACGAAGAGTAGCGTAGTTCAGAATGTCAGTGGTGTTTGTTGCAGGATCCAAGTACGAGTCGTTTACGAGATACCGTATTTGAAATGTTCGACATCGACACTTGTTTGTGGCATTCAACCTGCTTAGTTGCGAAGTACAATGTCTTTATGTTTGCTTACTTCGAGCATGCGTGTTCCTTGAGAGCATTTAGACAAGCTATTCAGTTAGTGTGTGACAATCGCATGAAGACAACTCCGGCATTTGTATGACATACATTATGTGACCAAAGGTATCTGGACACCCCCAGAAACATTCATTTTTCATATTATGTGCATTGTGCTGTTACCTACTGCGAGGTACTCCATATTGGCGCCCTCAGTGGACATTACACACCGTGATACAGCAGAATGGGGCACTCCACGGAACTGATGGACTTCGAATGTGGTCAGGTGATTGATGTCTCACTTGTCATACGTCTGTACGCGAGATTTCCACACTCCTAAACATGCGTAGGTCCGATGTGATAGCGAAGTGGAAACGTGAAGGGACACATACAGCACAAAAGCGTACAGGCCGACCTCATCTGTTGAATGACAGAGACTGCTGACAGTTGAAGAGGGTCGTAATCTGTAATAGGCACACATCTATCCAGAACATCACACGGTAAATCGGAACTGCGTCGGTATCCACTACAAGTGCAATGACGGTTAGACGGGAGGTGACAATACTAGGATTTCATGGTCAAGCGGGTGTTCTTAAGCCACACATCACGATGGTAAATGTCAAATGACGCCTCGCCTGGTGTAAGAAGCGTAAGCATTGGACGATTGAACAGTGGAAAAACGTTGTGTGGAGTGACTAATCATGGTACACAATGTGCCAATCGGATGGAAAGGTGTGGGTATGGCGAATGCCCTGTGAACTCTCTCTGCCAGCATGTGTAGTGGCAACAGTAAAATTCGGAGGCGGTGGTTTTATGATATGGCCGTATTTGTCATGGAAGGTGCTTACACCCCTTGTTGTTTTGCGTGGCACTATCACAGCACAGCCCTACATTCATGTTTTAAGCGCCTTCTTGTTTCCAACTGTTCAAGAGCAGTTCGGGGATGGCGATTACATCTTTCAACATGAAAGAGCATCTTTTCATAATGCATGGGCTGTGGCCGAGTGGTTTCATGACAGTAACGTCTTTGTGAAGGACTGGCCCGCACAGAGTCCTGACCTGAACGCTACAGAACACATCTGGGATATATTGGAACGCCAGCTTCGTGCCAGGTCTCACCGACCAACATCGATACCTCTCTTCAGTGCAGCACTCCGTGTAGAATGAGCTGCCATTCACCAACAAACGATCCAGCACCTGATTGAACGTATGGCTGCGAGAGTGAAAGCTGAGATCAAGCTAAGGGTGGACCAACACCACACTGAAAACCAGCATTACTGATGGAGGGTTTCATTGAATTTGTAAGTCATATTCAGCCAGGTGTCTGGATACATTTGATCACATACTGTATACAAGAAAATGGATATCAGTAGTAGTGTATTTTACTGCGCATGCACATCTAATTAAACTTTGTGGTGGACATTGTAGGCCTGGCAGTACACACACTTATCGTTGTGTAACGTAGAATTGTAACTTGTCTCACGCTTACCTGGTGTCTGTCGGTGTCTCTGCAATCAGATGAGTCAACTCCACAATGGTTTGTGGGTCGTTAACTACAGCCTCAGCCCAGCCCTGCGTCGCCATCACACGGAGCATGTGGGCCTTTATGAAGGCGACGGCGGCCTGCTTCAGCCTGTTGGCGGAATGCCTAATCCCGATAACACCTGCAGCTGCCGCAGTCTCGACAGACAGCTGGGCGACCACCTGTTGCTCACAGTGCGCTTTCAGTACCGAGAGGCCGTATACGTCGGCGGCGACCAGCAGCTGTGGGGCCATGCTGGGCAGCTGAGGCACCTGCAGGGTGTAGAGATATGCCAGCAACTGGCGCAGCACAGGACCCTCTGTGTCCGAGAGTACGAGCTGGCTGCTGCTGCCCTCTACAGTGACGCGACGGACCATGTCTGCAAACACGGGACTCCTGGCGGCCAAGACAGCCCTGTGAGCCACGAGCCGCGTGTCCCCGGCCAGCAGAGTCACCACAGCGCCGTCCCCGGCGTCCAGCAGGGCACCCAGATCAACTGCCGTGGCCTCCTCAGCCTCCTGAACTCGTCCCACTGTGAGGGATTCTGGAACACAGTTTCCCAAGGGAAAGGTGGGATTGGCTACCAGTGCAGAGTTAATCATTTTATCAATTTAATGGCATTTATAAAGCTGCCATCAGGATAAAATTCACACACAACATAGATTAAAGTGTGTAGATGAAGGAAATAATACTTTTGAAAATCTATTACATCTCCTCTTAAAACTTCCCCATTTGCTTGTAAAAAATGCCACGGAAGGAATACAGGCTGCCTATCATTTCTCTTTGTACAATTACTTGCTCAAAGTATCAAAATGGAGATCTAGCACAAAACTAAGAGCATATTTTATTCAACACACAGTCCCAATTTCTGCACTTATTTAAGAAAACAATGATATTTTATGTCTGAAATCTGTATCCCTCTGCCCTTAACTGCTAGCCCAGCATGTTTCTCTCCAGGAACTGATACAGGGGATCAACTAACTGCTGTCACAATCTGGAATGACTTTCTAGAAAAATTATATAGAGGTGGCGGGCATAGCTTGAACTTCTCACATATTCCAACATGACAACACCCAATATTTTGTAGGGTAGTGGCATAACGGCCCCATCCCCCCCCCTCCCCCAGTGGATAAAATTAAATTTTATGTGGGGTACAAACAACTGTGTCCAACTGTGTTTCGCTCACAATACTAATTATTTCTAAAGGATCATGTTTATCATTACTATTTCACAACAATGTAATAGTTATTACATAAGTTAACATTAATTAATTTTTATTTTTAAATTATAGAAGAAATGAATGACACAAGTGGTGCATGCTACAGCTTGTCAAACGAATATATGAACTTCATCTTCCACACATAATCCTCCTGCTGCACACAATAGTTTTCACTTTGTACCATGATGGAGAAATCGAGACATATAGATCACATATATTTCAATATCTCATAAAAATTTGTAGCAAATGACCAGAAATTTCGTCATCACTCACTTCATAATAATAAACGAAAAAATATTAATCTTCAACTCAACACTTACTATGTAGTGGCTACTATTGTAGTGTAAGATGTCTACAGTACTTTATTTTTATTATTGTTTGTGACACCTAGTCAGACTCAAAGCGTTGGCAAGTTAAAATCGTTCGATTTCTGACACTGCAGAAGTAAGGAGTCCAGCAATCAAGTGATACAGAAACAGTAAGTAGAGTGCACGAATTTTCACTTGATTGATTTTAAGTAAAGGTGCAGGGTGAGGGTGACACAAGTGTCAATAGAGAGAGAAGTGGTGTAGAGGAAACAAGTTTTGTAATAAGTGCATAACTTCACTGCAGAGAGTTAGCTAACTTCCATTTTTGAGTAGTCTTAGACGCAATGAGAATGGCTACATCATTACAAATAAGAAGTACCAATTGTATAATTGACACATTAGTCTGAGGTTTAATAAAACGTCTACAAATGCCAAGTATCATTTACCTTTCATCACCTTCAAAATAAAAATTTTCAAAGGAAATATTCTTCTTAGTGGAATTTAGTTAATTGCTAAAGACGATGACTTAGTGTGTGTGTTTGGGAGGGTAAGGGGGTGGGGTGGGGGAGGTGGAGCTCTAGCTAGTGTGCACTCTGGGATAAAGCCATTACTGTAGGGGGGTATGTCAGAGCCAGTCATAGGGAATATGCCATATTTTCAACACACATTTTTTCCGTCTTTTGTTAATTGATGACACCCTACCAAATTGTTGCAGATGGCACTGATAACTGACCTTTGTTCTTGTGAGTTCTTCATTATAAGCTGTTATTAGCGTTGAAAATAGTCACAGTTCCAGTTACTACGTTAGATGATCAGGTTGATCCTTTAATTGACATTTTAAATTACTATTATTTATAGCACTTATTTTCTATCAGCTAGCTCTGAAAATCCGAGAAACAAGAAAGCAATGGGAAAGACAACATTCTAACTGAATTTGTCGAACGTGGAAGAATTGGAATTAGAAATCTGTTAAATATTCCCTATCGTAACATATAGAAACAGGGGAATTTGCCCTCATATTCTAGAAAAACATTATACGGTATTTGTCCTTAAAGGAGGAATGTCTTAAAATACGAAAATTACCGAAGTCTTAGCTTAGTTGTGAATGCCTTATCAAATAAAAGCTTCCACTGTCTTCGACCAGTTGACACACGATTATCAAAAAGTCAGTTTGGATTTGGAAAAAAACGAAGAATCCAAGAAGGAGTAATATCATTAAACTTAATTTGAAACTGTAAATACATAGCTTTGGTAGGTATACAGGAAATGTCTCATGATGTAAAATGGCCAAATAAAGTTTGAGATACAGGAGAGAGTAGGAATATGCATAGAGAGTGATATGTTATGTGGAAGCTGTATAATAAAAGAGAAGACTTCCATTGGAGTGCACTCTACACAGGTTCTACGCATGTTCACAAATGAGTCCGGCAGGGTGGTGTACTATAAACAATTATCTTTAATTTATTCAACGAACACGTACTTAGGAAGGGGGAGAATACAATCTAGGCCCATGCTAGTGGCCTCTGTCTGCATCAGAACCAGAATTGTCCCAAAAGTGCACCTCCATGATAAATTTGGATAATCTATGAGTGGACATTGCACACCACACGGTCTCCCATTGAGGGTGAAGTGACATCTCGATCGCCAAATACTGACTCTCAGCCCCCAACCGTGCCAATTTCACTTACTAACGAAACCATACAAATAAAAGTGGCCGACAACAACATGGGGTGTTCGATGGGCATTCTAATTCCCATCGTGTCCCACGGCTGTGGCATTGGACTGGATGAAGAAGACCCATTGAGTTCCCTCCACAGTCGCCAGATCTAACACCTACGGACTTTTACTTGTGGCGAACTGGAGGAACTTTGCACGCTGGAGGAACTTCGCCAGGAGATTACAGCGACATGTGCAGCGATCTCCACTGTAACAGTGACCGACATAGTTGCGACGAGCGGGAAGCTGTGGCCGAGCGGTACTAGGCGCTTCAGTCCGGAATCGCGCTCATGCTAGAGTCGCAGGTTAGAATCCTGCCTCCGGTATGGATGTGTGGGATGTCCTTAGGTTAGTTAGGTTTAAGTAGTTCTAAGTCTAAGGGAGTAAGGCCATCAGATGTTAAGTACCATAGTGCTTAGAGAATTTTAACGACCGCTCGTCATTCTGCTATGTGTATACCCGCCGACTGTAAACATTTTAACACTTAAAGTAACCCTATGCTAAGCTGAAAGTTGTACAACATATGTGATGAATTATTAGTTGTAAAATAAACACATAAGTAATAGTTTTCGTTCCTTATGGTGTGCATACATTTTTCTGGCTGACTGTATATAAAGAAGAAAAAAAAATGTTAATTAGTTACAAAGTTCGGCGTGTTACAATTTATTCAAAATGTAAACGTCACTACATATATTCGGATTAAGGTTATGACATCTTCGATGTGCCTGCCGTCATTGGCAATGAGGTGGCGCAGATGAATAGCGAAACTCTGCGTGACCCGCTGAAGTGTCGGAAAGTCGATGCTGGCGATGACCTCCTGAATGTTTGTTTTCAGCTCAGCAACAGTCTCTGGGCTATTGCTGTACACCTTGACCTTAATACAGCCCCACCGAAAGAAGTCGATGTATTCAGATCCAGAGAATATGGAGGCCAATCGAGGCCCATGCTCGTGCCTCCTGGGTACACCAGAGCCAGAATGCGGTCCCCAGAATGCTCCTCCAGGACATCAAACACTTCCCTGCTTCGAAGGGGTCGAGCACTATCTTGCATGAATCACATCTTATCGAAATGAGGGTAACTTTGGATAATCGTGATGATATCATCTTCCAAAACCTTTATGTACCGTTCGGTAGTCACCAAAAGAATATTGCAGTGATTATTCCGTGACTGGAGACTGCACACCACACAGTCACCCGTTGAGGGTGAAGAGACTTCTCGATCACCGAATGCGCAGTCTCAGTCCACCAAATGCGCCAATTTCGCTTATTGACGAACCCATCCAAATAAATGTGGGCATAGGGGCGAAACGAAACCATATTCACATCAAAGTCCTGTTCGTCAATTCTGGAGACAAGAGTGTAGGCGAAACAAAACTGCTGTTCCATGGCCCTCTGGCTTAATGGCTGAGGAGTTTGAATTTTGTATGGGAAAAGACGCATGTCTTCAACAACTATACGTCGCAGTGCCTCCCAGTTTATTCCCAGCTGTTGTGCAGCTCGTCTGATAGATTTCCTGGGGCTGGTTTGAAACACAGCGCTTGTCGTCTTGATGTTTTCAGGCGTTTCCATCCGTTTCGGTCCACCGACATTGCGAACACTGTTAGCATGAAAGCTACCCGTTCTCTCAAACTTGCGAATCATATTCTTGATTTTTAGCACACACGGACCGGTTGTCTTCATCTTGATCTCGGTCACACCACTTCCTTTGAGCCTCATTTGGGCTGTTATTGCTCGTGTAGTAGGCCTTCACAAGTGGTATATGTTCAGGTACGCTGTACCGTGACGTTTTCTCGTGCACATAGCCGACAACAACAAGGCGCACGTGCATACGCAAACTAATTCCCATCATCCCCCGCAGCCAACAGTACAATTTGAACGTCATAAAGCAAACCGTTCAGAAGCTATGACGATTTCATTTCATGTAGGTCAATAATTGTCACTCTCAAACTTCCTGGCAGATTAAAACTGTGTGCCAGATCGAGACTCGAACTCAGGACCTGTGCCTTTTGCGGGCAACTGCTCTATCGACTGGGCTACCCAACCACGACTCACGTCCCGTCCTCTGGGCTTCAGTTCTGCCAGTACCTCGTCTCCTACCTTCCAAACTTCACTAGCACTCCTGCCAGGAAGTTTCATATCAGCGTACACTCCACTGCAGAGTGAAAATTTCAGTCTGCAAACATTCCCCCAGTCTGTGCCTAAGCTATGTCACCGCAATATCCTTTCTTTTTTGGAGTGCTAGCCTTGCAAGATTCGCAGAAGAGCTTATGTGAAGTTTGGAAGGTAGGAGACGAGGTACTGGTAGAACTGAAGCCCAGAGGAGGGGACGTGAGTCCTGCTTCGGTAGCTCAGATGGTAGAGCACTTGCCCTCAAAAGGCAAAGGTCTTTAGTTCTTGTCTCGGTCCGGCACACCCTTTTAATATGCCAGGAAGTTTCATATCAGCGCACACTCTGCTGTAGTGTGAAAATTTCAATCTGGAATTGTCATCCTGTATGAATAACTTTCCTTCCTGATTTCTATCGTAAAAATGTTGTTGTTGTTGTTGTCTTCAGTTCAGAGACTGGTTTGATGCTGCTGTATCCTATGTAAGCTCCTTCATCTCAAAGTACCTACCGCTATCTACTTAATGTATTCATATCTTGGCCTCCCTCCACGCTGCTCTCCAATACTGAACTGGTGATAACCTTGATGCCTCAAAAAAAGGCAGACGAACAGATCCCTTCTTCTAATCAATTTGTGCCACAAATTTCTCTTCTTCCCATTCTATTCAGTACCTCCAGATCAGTTACATGGTATACCCATTTAATCTTCAGCATCCTTCTGTAGCACCACATTTCGAAAGATTCTATTCTCTTCTTGCATAAACTATTTATCGTCCATGTTTCACATCCATACACAGCTACACTCCATAAAAATTCTTTCAGAAACGACTTCCTGACATTTGAAACTATACTCGATTTTAACAAATTTTTCTTTTGAAACGCTTTCCTTGTCATTGCCAGTCTACATTTTACATCCTCTCTACTTCCACCATCATCAGTTAATTTGCTCCCCAAATAGCAAAAGTCATCTACTACTTTAAGTGCCACGTTTGCTAATCTAATCCCCTCAGCCTCACCTTATTTAATTCGACTACTTCCCATTATCATCGTTTCGCTTTTGTTTAAGTTCATCTTTTATCCTCCTTTGAAGACACTGTCCGTTCCATTCGACTGCTCTTCCAGGTCCTTTGCTCTATCTGAGAGAATTCCAATGTCATTGGCAAACATCAAAGCTTTTATTTCTTCTTCGGATTTAAATTCCTACTCTGAACTTTTCTTTTGTTTTCTTTACTGCTTGCTCAGTACATAGACTGAATGACGTTGGGGATGGGCTACAACCATGTCTCACTCCATTCTCAACCACTGTTTTCCTTTCATGCCCCTCGGCTGCAGTCTTTGGTTTGCTCTAAGCAAAAAATGATCTATGTGATCGTTCCAATTTAGGTTATCTGTAATTGTAATCCCCAAGTATTTAGTTGGATTTACAGCCTTAATATTAAGTGTGACTTATCGCGTAATCAAAATTTCTTTGGATTTCTTTTAGCACTCATGTGAATAACTTCACTCTTTTCTTTATCAGCTTCAATTGCCACTTTTCGCACCATACATATATCTTATCTAAATCATTTTGCTGTTCGTTTTGGTCATGACTTAACAACACGGTAAATAACAGCATCATTTGCAAACAATCTGAGAGGGATACTCAGATTGTCTCCTATGTCGTTAATATTGTTCAGGAACAACGGAGGGAAAAACTTTGAAATTTGTGGTAAGGTCTTATGGGACCAAACTGCTGAGGTCATCCAAGCTTACACGCTATTTAATCTAACATAAAGTAACTTACGCTAAGGACGACACACAGACCCATGTCCGATGGAGGACTCGAACCTCCGACGGGGGAGTCACAGGGAGCGTGACAAGACGCCCCAGACCGCGCGGCTACCCCGCTCGGCAACAACAGATGGCCTATAACACTTCCTTGGGGAACGCAGGATATTGCTTCTGTTTTACTCGATGACGTTCCGTCTATTACTACGGACTGTGATCTTACTGAGAGGAAATCGCGAAGCCAGTCGCACAACTGAGGCGATTTTCCATATTCATGCAGTTTGGTTAGAAGACGCATGTGAGGAACGGTGTCGAAAGTCTTCTGGAAATCTAAAAATTTGGAGTCAGTTTGACATGCCCTGTCGATAGCACTCATCAGTTGATGAGTATAAAGAGGTAGTTGTGTTCTACAACAACGATGTTTTCTGCACCCGTGATGTCTATGTGTCAATAAATCGTTTTCTTCGAGGTAATTCATAATGTTCGAACACAGTGTATGTTCCCCTACTGCAAATCGACGTTATTGATGTGGGTCTGGAATTCAGCGGATTATTCCTACTTCCATTTTTGGCTATTGGTGTGACTTGAGCAATTTTCCAGAATTTAGGTACGGAACTTTCTGTGAGCAGTCAGTTGTATATAATTCCTAAATATGGAGCTACAGCATCAGCATAATCGGAAAGGAACCTGAGTGGGATACAATGTGGACCGGAGGACTTGCCTTTATTAAGTGATTTAACCTGCTTTGCTGCACCGTGGATGTCTCTACTTCTATGTTTCTCATCTAGGCAGTCGTTCTTTATCGGAATTCAGAAATATTTACTTCGTCTTCTTTGGTGAATTAGTTTCGGAAAATGTGTTTCATAACTCTGCTTTAGTGGCACTGTCATCAATGACTTCACCGTTGTTAATCGTGCAGTGGAGGTATTGATTGCGTCTCGCCACTGGCGTGCTTTATGTATGACCTGTCGCTGTTCCTTGATCACTGTCAACTGTCTTCAGTGCGTGATTGGCCGCAGACACGCACTGCCGCAGGAGCAACACCTGTTTCTGGAGCTGAGCCGTGCGCCAAGTCTAACATCATGGAAAGGAATAGCTTGGACGAAATATGCACTTGCGTCTACCTGTCGCTAAAGGGTTAATAGAGGTGGCGTTTGGACATTTAAGCTGCTGATTGAGAACAGCTTACACCATGGACTTCCCTTTCACATATAGGCAATATTGAAGCAGGTATACAGAATCACTGCATACTCATATACACTTCTTTTGTGCATTGGCTGTTGGCTTTTCCTTTCACACACTTGTAATCACAAGGAAAACGTTTATATTTTGTGTTCTGTCAAACATTTCGTTGGTTAAGTCTCTTTGTACATAAATCCACACAAAACTTACAGTGCTTACGCATTAAATGTTGGTGTCGTTGAGGCTGCTCCCTGCTGAGGACAGATAGCTGTACCTCACCGTGGTCGTCGTATTCCACGCCAAGACAACTTGGTGGCCAAGGAATCGGGGTTGGAAAGATGTTTTGCTCTAAATGCAAGTCCGTCTGGAGACTACACACACTGTTCCTCGATGCTCAAAAACTCCGTGATGCTTTCACAATTCTTCTCCTACTTTCGTTTCTGCCCCTGTGTGGTCAACAGAGAACAGGCGACTGCTTCATTGTCTTTCTTTCGTCAGTGAACATTATACTGCTGTGTGCATTTTGTTAATACTCTACGGTTTATCTATAATATCTGGTCTCATTCCTGAATAACGAAAGACGTCTCTCCTGTAAGCATATTACATCTGTTTGTTATCAGATTTCTGGCGCTGCAGTCCGGAACCGCGGGACTGCTACGGTCGCAGGTTCGAATCCTGCCTCGGGCATGGGCGTGTGTTGTCCTTAGGTTAGGTTTAAGTAGTTCTAAGTTATAGGGGACTTATGCCCTAAGATGTTGAGTCCCATAGTACTCAGAGCCATTTGACCCATTTTTTTGTTATCAGATTTTTCTGACACAAAAATTAAAGATTTTTGAGACACAAAATAAAGTTTAATAAGATTCACTTAAATTGTATAGGCACTTAAGGTTTTAGCAACCATAAATACTTTTTTCAGTTTTTTTATATATCTTGTGTACTTCACCGTCGTAATTGTACGTAAAAATGGACTACTCCTGTCACTATAGACTTTCATTTTGCCTCTACGCATCCACCCTTCAATACCTGATCTGCTGCCCATAGAAAAGTACACTTTCAATGGCTTGCTTGTGCCATTTGTACTTGCAAATAATAACCCATCTAAAACGTATGACCACTAACAGCCATAATTATTAGTCTGCAAATGGCGCAAGTACTGATATAATATTGTTTAGTACACTGTTCTCAGTCACCAGTACAAATATCTGCAGTTATACCCATTACACAATGTATGTCTACACGTAGGAAGGTGAACGATCTGTATGTATAACTAACTACACACACTAAGCATTTGAACGTTATATACACTGAAGAACCAAAGAAATTTCGTGTAGGTTCCCCGCGAACACGCAGAAGTGCCGCAACACGACGTGGCATGGACTCGACTACTGTCTGAAGTAGTGCTGGAGGGAACTGACACTATTAATCCTGCAGGGCTGTACATAAATCCGCAGGAGTACGAAGGGGTGGAGACTTCTTCTGAGCAGCACGTTGCAAGGATTCTCACTTATGCTCAATAATGTTCATGTCTGGGGAGTGTTCTGACGAGTGGAAGTGTTTAAACTCAGAAGAGTTTTCCTGGAGCCACTCTGTAGCAATCCTGGACGCGTGGGGTGTCGTATTGTCCTTCTGGAATTGCCCAAGTCCGTTGGAATGTACAATGGACACGAATGGATGAAAGTGATCAGACAGGAAGCTTATGTACGTGTCACCTGTCAAGATTCGTGTCCAAATGTATCAGGGCAGTAGAGAACCAAGTCTGCTGTGGCCACATTTTCCATTGTGCCAGGTGTATCGAAGATGGCGGCCATGACGTCATCCAAGATGGCGGCCTGTAGACTTGGCAACAGCGCATGACATCATCCAAGATGGCGGATTTTGGCGGCAAGTTTGAATTTTGGCAGGAAGATACGTCAATTTGGCTACCTCCACTAACCTAACCCTCCAGAAAAAAAAAAAAAAAAATTGGCCCGAAATTCAAATACCAGCAGGATAATGCGTCACATCAAGAAAAATGGCGGGAAAAAGGAACTTCTCTTTATTATTTAACCACTTTAAAGCATGTGTGTTCGCCACGAGCTCTAGAGCACAACTGGTATAGATGTTATCGTTGCCACCTGAGAGCGCCACAATGACGTCATCCAAAATGGCGGATTTTGGCGGGAAGAAGTTCAATTGGGCTACCTCCACTAACCCAACCAGCCCTCCCACAGGAAATGGCGGGAAGTTCAAATTCCAACATGATAATGGGTCACATCTATTAAAATGGTGGTAAAAATGTACTTGTCTTTATTATTTAGCCAGTTTCAAACAAGTGCGTGCGCCACTGAGTCTGGACTCCAACTGACTTAGTTCACATCGTCGCCACCAGAGATCGCCACCGTGACGTCATCCAGGATGGCGACCGTGACGTCAATCGAGATGGCTGGACTCAGAGTATCCACCATATGGCGTAGGATTGTACACTTGGTCTACCTCCACTAACATAACCCCCTCCTTAATGGAGATTGAAACACCCCGGATTAAAATTCCTTATTGGATTTTGTGTAATTTACCGAAGCCGCCAAACAGTTAATTATTACGATTATATGACCGTGTGCTTAATGGAAGAAAGGCTATCGGTTTTTCTGTTGGTTTCGGGGGTATTTCAACCGAGTGCGGCTGTTCTGAGATTGAATAGTGGAAATGATAGAAAGTTTGTCTATTATTAAGGACCACAAAGGTTGCGATGTACAAATTGATTTCCTACTAACACACAAATGATGAGGCAGTTACTACCTTCGCCTTACCCGTCTAATCACAGTTATATCTTTTTATTGGTTGTTGATTTTCAGTACTTCGCCACACGCAATGCTGATGTTTAACTTTCACAACAATCCCTACTGCAATCCATGGTTGTTGCTGGCCGACGCGGTTGACGCGAAACACGTAATTCGGCACTTGTCACTTTCTGTTTCATATCACTCGCAAATCGGTATTAGTGAGGGTCAACCCCACGACGATCAGGGGGACGTGCTCACTCGTCATATTCTGGTGAATTTTACTCGACCAGCATTCTTGTCCGTCTTTCCAGCACCACTTGTTGTTGTTGTGGTCTTCAGTCCTGAGACTGGTTTGATGCAGCTCTCCATGCTACTCTATCCTGTGCAAGCTTCTTCATCTCCCAGTACCTACTGCAACCTACATCCTTCTGAATCTGCTTAGTGTATGCATCTCTTGGTCTCCCCCTACGATTTTTACCCTCCACGCTGCCCTCCAATACTAAATTGGTGATCCCTTGATGCCTCAGAACATGTCCTACCAACCGATCCCTTCTTCTGGTCAAGTTGTGCCACAAACTCCTCTTCTCCCCAATCCTATTCAGTACCTCCTCATTAGTTATGTGATCTACCCACCTAATCTTCAGCATTCTTCTGTAGCACCACATTTCGAAAGCTTCTATTCTCTTCTTGTCCAAACTATTTATCGTCCATGTTTCACTTCCATACATGGCTACACTCCATACAAATACTTTCAGAAAAGACTTCCTGACACTTAAATCTATACTCGATGTTAACAAATTTCTCTTCTTCAGAAACGATTTCCTTGCCATTGCCAGTCTACATTTTATATCCTCTCTACTTCGACCATCATCAGTTATTTTGCTCCCCAAATAGCAAAACTCCTTTACTACTTTAAGTGTCTCATTTCCTAATCTAATACCCTCAACATCACCCGACTTAATTCGACTACATTCCATTATCCTCGTTTTGCTTTTGTTGATGTTCATCTTATATATATAAGGTGCTTAGAATATCAATATAGGTCAGTGCTGTGATAGTGCCACGCAAAACAACAAAGGGGTGCAAGTCCCCTACAAGTCATCGGCGAACCTCAAAGTTTTTATTTCTTCTCCATGGATTTTAATACCTACTCCGAATTTTTCTTTTGTTTCCTTTACTGCTTGCTCAATATACAGATTGAATAACATCGGGGAGAGGCTACAACCCTGTCTTACTCCCTTCCCAACCACTGCTTCCCTTTCATGTCCCTCGACTCTTATAACTGCCATCTGGTTTCTGTACAAATTGTAAATAGCCTTTCGCTCCCTGTATTTTACCCCTGCCACCTTTAGAATTTGAAAGAGAGTATTCCAGTCAACATTGTCAAAAGCTTTCTCTAAGTCTACAAATGCTAGAAACGTAGGTTTGCCTTTCCTTAATCTTTCTTCTAAGATAAGTCGTAAGGTCAGTATTGCCTCACGTGTCCCAATATTTCTACGGAATCCAAACTGATCTTCCCCGAGGTCGGCTTCTACTAGTTTTTCCATTCGTCTGTAAAGAATTCGTGTTAGTATTTTGCAGCTGTGGCTTATTAAACTGATTGTTCGGTAATTTTCACATCTGTCAACACCTGCTTTCTTTGGGATTGGAATTATTATATTCTTCTTGAAGTCTGAGGGTATTTCGCCTGTTTCATACATCTTGCTCACCAGATGGTAGAGTTTTGTCAGGACTGGCTCTCCCAAGGCCGTCAGTAGTTCCAATGGAATGTTGTCTACTCCGGGGGCCTTGTTTCGACTCAGGTCTTTCAGTGCTCTGTCAAACTCTTCACGCAGTATCGTATCTCCCATTTCATCTTCATCTACAACCTCTTCCATTTCCATAATATTGTCCTCAAGTACATCGCCCTTGTATAGACCCTCTATATACTCCTTCCACCTTTCTGCTTTCCCTTCTTTGCTTAGAACTGGTTTTCCATCTGAGCTCTTGATGTTCATACAAGTGGTTCTCTTCTCTCCAAAGGTCTCTTTAATTTTCCTGTAGGCAGTATCTATCTTACCCCTAGTAAGATAAGCCTCTACATCCTTACATTTGTCCTCTAGCCATCCCTGCTTAGCCATTTTGCACTTCCTGTCGATCTCATTTTTGAGACGTTTGTATTCCTTTTTGCCTGCTTCATTTACTGCATTTTTATATTTTCTCCTTTCATCAATTAAATTCAATATTTCTTCTGTTACCCAAGGATTTCTACTAGCCCTCGTCTTTTTACCTACTTGATACTCTGCTGCCTTCACTACTTCATCCCTCAAAGCTACCCATTCTTCTTCTACTGTATTTCTTTCCCCCATTCCTGTCAATTGTTCCCTTATGCTCTCCCTGAAACTCTGTACAACCTCTGGTTCTTTCAGTTTATCCAGGTCCCATCTCCTTAAATTCCCACCTTTTTGCAGTTTCTTCAGTTTTAATCTACAGGTCATAACCAATAGATTGTGGTCAGAGTCCACATCTGCCCCTGGAAATGTCTTACAATTTAAAACCTGGTTCCTAAATCTGTGTCTTACCATTATATAATCAATCTGATACCTTTTAGTATCTCCAGGGTTCTTCCATGTATACAACCTTCTATCATGATTCTTAAACCAAGTGTTAGCTATGATTAAATTGTGCTCTGTGCAAAATTCTACCAGGCGGCTTCCTCTTTCATTTCTTAGCCCCAATCCATATTCACCTACTATGTTTCCTTCTCTCCCTTTTCCTACACTGGAATTCCAGTCACCCATAACTATTAAATTTTCGTCTCCCTTCACAATCTGAATAATTTCTTTTATTTCATCATACATTTCTTCAATATCTTCGTCATCTGCAGAGCTAGTTGGCATATAAACTTGTACTACTGTAGTAGGTGTGGGCTTCGTATCTATCTTGGCCACAATAATGCGTTCACTAAGCTGTTTGTAGTAGCTTACCCGCGTTCCTATTTTCCTATTCATTATTAAACCTACTCCTGCATTACCCCTATTTGACTTTGTGTTTATAACCCTGTAGTCACCTGACCAGAAGTCTTGTTCCTCCTGCCACCGAACTTCACTAATTCCCACTATATCTAACTTTAACCTATCCATTTCCCTTTTCAAATTTTCTAACCTACCTGCCCGATTAAGGGACCTGACATTCCACGCTCCGATCCGTAGAACGCCAGTTTTCTTTCTCCTGATAACGACATCCTCTTGAGTAGTCCCCGCCCGGAGATCCGAATGGGGGACTATTTTACCTCCGGAATATTTTACCCAAGAGGACGCCATCATCATTTAATCATACAGTAAAGCTGCATGCCCTCGGGAAAAATTACGGCCGTAGTTTCCCCTTGCTTTCAGCCGTTCGCAGTACCAGCACAGCAAGGCCGTTTTGGTTATTGTTACAAGGCCAGATCAGTCAATCATCCAGACTGTTGCCCTTGCAGCTACTGAAAAGGCTGCTGCCCCTCTTCAGGAACCACACGTTTGTCTGGCCTCTCAACAGATACCCCTCCGTTATGGTTGTACCTACGGTACGGCTATCTGTATCGATGAGGCACGCAAGCCTCCCCACCAACGGCAAGGTCCATGGTTCACCACTTCTCACTCGATATTCTCCAATAGTACTCCGCACTCGACACTAGTCTCACTGCCTACTGCAGCGCTTGACAATCGACTCCTGTCTACTATCAACCTGGGCGTCGGATACTAGCATCAATGTTCGTGGGATCACGGATCCCTTACAAGATATCACAGTGACTGAACAGTCGACAATAGTTTTGTTGCTGAATGTGATGTTTGGCCACTATCGAAAGGAGTTGCTGCAGTTCCAGATGACGCAGCTGCAAGGGTGCGACTTTATTCTGACCATATGTTTTTCAAAATAAATGAAATGGCAACGTTCTGATTTTGCCTCCTGGGGCATGTAGGATATACTATCAACGACATTGACTTCTAATTGTATGCATGGTTGTGTCATAGCCTATACGTTATTCTGGAACCAATCCCAGAACATTCGTTTCAACAAATGTGCTAATTAGTCAACGTCATATTATTGTGGGTGACCTTAAATAAAAATTCAACATAAACCCCCTAAGAGATATAATTCATATGAAAATACATAGTGATTGTATTAAAATAAATTTTATTTCAAATATATATTTTACATTCTTTTATTTGTCTAGCTTTAAGTCCTATGTTTCATGTTTTATGAGATTTTTAGAATGTTACTTTGGAATGCTATATGATTACAAAAAAGGCTTACAGCTTCCCCTTAACATAAATAACGACTCTACATGCCATCAGTCAGAAACAAAAATAATGAAAACGAAACATGTAACTGTCCAAATGTTATCTATATCAGTACATGAACGAAGAATGACACTTGGTACACAACACTTCTTTTTCTGCATGCCATTTACAGATGAATTTAAAACATGTGTCACATTTTTGTGATTGTTTGCTGTCAGTTTTATGACCACATAAACAATATTTTCCTCTTTTTCGTGATCCACATAGATAAACGCATTGTATAAACAATGTGTTTTAGCATCGCGAAGGCACTTAATCTTGATGCCATATTTAGCTTGATGCCATATTTAGCAGACTTCGAGTTCATATAAACCCTGAAAAAACATGTCCCTCTAAAAGAGCAAAGCAGTTCATCAACTGTCAAATATTGTGAGCAGCTACTTTTTATTTTTTTGACAGTTCAGAATGAAATTTCTAAATATTTCGGAGTGAGAGTAGCGCTTTCATTAGTTCTTCTTCCTTCCCTAGAATTCATATATTGAAATCTCAAAGCAGATAACAGGAACATAAATCGCTTCATTGACATCGTTATTCTGAATATATCTCGGTTTATTCTAGTAGTTGCCCATAAACCCTGTATGTCTTCATGGCCAGATTTCAATACACCTGATAACAGTAACAACCCAAAGAACGCTTTCATTTCCATAACACTCACATGGTTAGTGGAAGTAGCAATAGTTCAATACTTTTCTGAATATTCTGTTATTTTCTGATTAGTGTGAGTGTAAATATGTGCGATCATTTCATCTGATATCAGCAACTGCCGTGATTGAATTGGTGACATGATGCGTTTTTCAGGAACTGTATCGATGAGACCAGGCAGGTGAGTGATGATGATGTGGCCTCTGCTCTGGACCTAGCTGGTGGATGGGTAGACCACTTGAACTACTTGAGAGCCGGCTAACTCTCTCTACTGAATCACCAGACTATGAATTACTTGAATGAGAAGCAATTTCTTGCTGTGTATTTTCATCGCCACTTATGTCATCGTCACTTATGTTCTCTTAATCTCAAGGTTCAAAATCGCTTAAAGGTTCTGTATCTGAATATTTTTCGTCTAATAACAGTTCACAGATTTCTTTTTCGGTGAGACTCTGCTGCATTCTGGGAACAAAGTGTTTGAAACCCACAAAATAATTCAATATACACTGACTAAAAGAAGCCCTTATCTGCAATCGTGGGTCACATTGGGCTTTCAGTAAATTTCAAGTAGCGAGCTCCCTGTTCCTGGTGCACCTCACAATGTACTGAGACAGGAACGTACCTACAGCTTTTGCATGGGGGTGGGGGGTGTAACACTATCATTTAAGAAGGTAAACCTGTCTTCGCCCCACCACATAAACAGATTTTGCTGTTAACGCCAATAGTTAATCAAGCAGAAATTTAAAAACCCACAAATACGTTAGCATCCATATTACATGCGCCTATAACTGTAGAGAAACATTAATTCATGCAAGCGTCTTTAAATAAAACATATGTATTGTAGCTGTTGAGGTATTTATTTATGAAAAATCAGCTAATTCTAAGCTAACATTGAAGGTAATTATATATTTTTGAATATCATTATTAATCATTTATATTAAGCAATAATATTATTATATTACTCTTTGTATTTAAATTGTGACACTTTGGCATTTTGCTGCAACTTCAGGTCGTAAGTTAATTTAAAAATAAACATTAATTACTTTAATTTAAAGTATTATATTTAGCCTTTTACGTCTTGCTGATAACTTACTAATAATTTCTTCACAATCTAGTTGCACCACCAGGGGTGCAAAATTTTTTTATCCGCCACTGTTTGTCACATTTACTTTTCAGCCAATGAACAGTCCACCATTTTTGCTGGCAGAAAAGCTACTTCAACATGGACAAAGTTGCAACTATTATTCATTATTAAACTTCATTAAATTATACCACACTGTACAGTCTCAGTGATCGTAGTTTCAAGATTAGGTACCACAAAAAGAGAGCTCCAAAACAATCACACGCTTTCTATGTTTATATTGTCCATGGAAAACTTATTTTAGAAAAATTATAAGAAACTTTCAATAAGTGATTGAATAATTCCTGAAGTTGAGATTCACTCTGCCAATACATGTGCCTGTAACCACATGAAACTTCATGAAGATGAGACTAACACGTTTCAAGAGTTTTGAAGTGAGTAGTTCCTAGGGAAAACGCCCATAATCCAGGCAATTGTTAGTATAAATTTAAGTAGAAAATAGTTATTAAACATTATAACCAAATTCTCTCATATAATAGCCTAACGCAGAATTAAACTAGAAAAAATTGGTATAACGTATTTTGCAATAGGCCCATTTGTTAATTTGTAATTAAATGTTAAACTAGAAGGTTCTTCTTAATTTTTGCAAAACTGCGGCTCAAAATCATGTAACCCTTTTTATAATGGTTAATAGGAGACTCACCCTTCTTTGCTTCATCCTCAGTTTTCCTGGATGGTCCCGCTTCTTCATGCTGAGATTCCACATCACGTGGTGACATGCCACTCTCTTTCGAAACAAGTGCATCAGAATTCTGTGTCTCTTTTTTAGAAAAAAAAACAGAAGGGATTTCTGTCTTGTCCGTTTCATAGTTTTTTTTTTCAAACGCGACTCTTTTAACAACTAAACACACGCACGCACAGTTTAAGCTGGTTTAACATGCTACGCCCGAAACTTCGTCACTCTAATTGTGACTGCCCAAGGGGAAGCTACAGAACACACTGGATTTATTCCGTTCAATGTTGCCAGCCAATAATAAGTTAATTCCGCTATTAGCACATCCAAATTCCACTACAGATTCAAATGTAATTTATGATATAGTCTACATAATTCCTGACGATATACATGCTAAATAAATAATTTAAGCTATAAACAAATATATTCCATATCTTTCCAGCTGGGGCATTTAACGATCAGCGACAGCTTGGACGACAATGTCCAGTGGTGGACCTGAATATCGTGCTTCATTCAAATAGTTGCTGTTAATATAGTAATTGTCGTTTGATCCGACAGGTAATTTTCCTCTTTATATGGAATCTGAACTGAGTAAGGCGTAAGGAGTTAATTTACAAGGTTTTTTTTTAGCATTGTGTGTGTGAAACGTTTCAATGTTTATTAAAATCACAGTGAAATATATGAATTTGTTGATGCAGCAATATTTTGATCACCTTCAGTTCTCAGATAATACTTGATACGTTTTTCAAACTTACGGAAATGTCCCTCCGTAATTACGTACGAAATATAATAATGATCAATAACGGTTCTTTTTTTTGGATGTCTAGTCATACTTTCAACAAGTCACTTAACGTTTCTGCGAGTAGCTTAGTAAGTCTTTCATTTTTAATGTCTGTCATGATGGAGAAAGTACCTGCATTCCCGTTCATATATTACATGTTTTGTACTTGGCAGTGAAAATTTGCGAGGGTTTTACATTTCGCCAAAGAAAGTTGAATTCCACTACATTTTTAACAATTCCAGAATTTCGCCGCTACGCCACGAAGGCCAAAAAACTCCAATACGCTTAGCGGAATTCCGCAACGGTTGGCAAGTTAGCACTCACTTCCGTTGCACACGTAGTGAGGGTGGGGGTAGACACCACGCCGCAGGGCACAGCTATTTTGTGCAGCCTCATTTCTCCAAAGCGTTCACTACGCCAACGAAGCGCAGTGCGCGACTATTTTGTGGCACGGGGTTTCAAAAGCGTGTATTCTTCTAATATTGGCGTTTTTTTGAGTAAACTAAGGAAGGGGGGGGGGTAGCACACGAAGAAAACTCCATGTGTTTCCGTTGTTAGACGGTTTTATTCTTGCCGGCGTGTCCTAAATGACCCACGGTTCCGGTTAAGCATGACGTGAACTTTACTGCAGATAAGGTGTGTTTTTGCTATGGTTGAGCAATATTCGCTGCATCACAGAGCGAAGTGCCCTATGTGCCTCGTTTTAAAGGCGATTATATTCCTTAAGGGCTCCAAAATAAGTGAAACATAGCCTACCTCACCGTTTTCTCTGCTTAGTTGTTGGAAGGATGTCGGTCTACGTACGCTGATTAACAGTAACCGTAAACAGAAGCATTGTGCATTGTTTGGGCGACCAGTATACAAGCGGCCTAAACCGTTGGACGACTACAAACTAGGACGGCTGCAACTGCTCTACATGGTTGGCGACGTTGCAACTTGTTCGCTGATGTTTTCTGCTACAGTCAAGCGCCGGTATACCAGTCGTGGACGATAGAATGGAGATGACTGTGAGAAGACGTCGGCCAATCGCACGCTGGCCGACGCTTTTCCAGGATCACAACGCGAGAGCGGCGGCCCCTACGCGAAGACGAATTAGCGCCGCGCCCGACTGGTCGCGGCCCAGTTAAGTGGTAGCTTCAAGATCAGCGAGTTCTGTAGCAGCTTGTAGGTTAGGCACTTGCACATCAGCAACTTGTTGTGTTGTTGTTGTGGTCTTCAGTCCTGAGACTGGTTTGATGCAGCTCTCCATGCTACTCTATCCTGTGCAAGCTTCTTCATCTCCCAGTACCTACTGCAACCTACATCCTTCTGAATCTGCTTAGTGTATGCATCTCTTGGTCTCCCCCTACGATTTTTACCCTCCACGCTGCCCTCCAATACTAAACTGGTGATCCCTTGATGCCTCAGAACATGTCCTACCAACCGATCCCTTCTTCTGGTCAAGTTGTGCCACAAACTCCTCTTCTCCCCAATCCTGTTCAGTACCTCCTCATTAGTTATGTGATCTACCCATCTAATCTTCAGCATTCTTCTATAGCACCACATTTCGAAAGCTTCTATTCTCTTCTTGCCCAAACTATTTATCGTCCATGTTTCACTTCCATACATGGCTACACTCCATACAAATACTTTCAGAAAAGACTTCCTGACACTTAAATCTATACTCGATGTTAACAAATTTCTCTTCTTCAGAAACGCTTTCCTTGCCATTGCCAGTCTACATTTTATATCCTCTCTACTTCGACCATCATCAGTTATTTTGCTCCCCAAATAGCAAAACTCCTTTACTACTTTAAGTGTCTCATTTCCTAATCTAATCCCCTCAGCATCACCCGATTTAATTTGACTACATTCCATTATCCTCGTTTTGCTTTTGTTGATGTTCATCTTATATCCTCCTTTCAAGACACTGTCCATTCCGTTCAACTGCTCTTCCAAGTCCTTTGCTGTCTCTGACAGAATTACAATGTCATCGGCGAACCTCAAAGTTTTTATTTCTTCTCCATGGATTTTAATACCTACTCCGAATTTTTCTTTTGTTTCCTTTACTGCTTGCTCAATATACAGATTGAATAACATCGGGGAGAGGCTACAACCCTGTCTTACTCCCTTCCCAACCACTGCTTCCCTTTCATGTCCCTCGACTCTTATTACTGCCATCTGGTTTCTGTACAAATTGTAAATAGCCTTTCGCTCCCTGTATTTTACCCCTGCCACCTTTAGAATTTGAAAGAGAGTATTCCAGTCAACATTGTCAAAATCTTTCTCTAAGTCTACAAATGCTAGAAACGTAGGTTTGCCTTTCCTTAATCTTTCTTCTAAGATAAGTCGTAAGGTCAGTATTGCCTCACGTGTCCCAGTATTTCTACGGAATCCAAACTGATCTTCCCCGAGGTCGGCTTCTACTAGTTTTTCCATTCGTCTGTAAAGAATTCGTGTTAGTATTTTGCAGCTGTGGCTTATTAAACTGATTGTTCGGTAATTCTCACATCTGTCAACATTTGCTTTCTTTGGGATTGGAATTATTATATTCTTCTTGAAGTCTGAGGGTATTTCGCCTGTTTCATACATCTTGCTCACCAGATGGTAGAGTTTTGTCAGGACGGGCTCTCCCAAGGCCGTCAGTAGTTCCAATGGAATGTTGTCTACTCCGGGGGCCTTGTTTCGACTCAGGTCTTTCAGTGCTCTGTCAAACTCTTCACGCAGTATCATATCTCCCATTTCATCTTCATCTACATCCTCTTCCATTTCCATAATATTGTCCTCAAGTACATCGCCCTTGTATAGACCCTCTATATACTCCTTCCACCTTTCTGCTTTCCCTTCTTTGCTTAGAACTGGGTTTCCATCTGAGCTCTTGATGTTCATACAAGTGGTTCTCTTATCTCCAAAGGTCTCTTTAATTTTCCTGTAGGCAGTATCTATCTTACCCCTAGTAAGATAAGCCTCTACATCCTTACATTTGTCCTCTAGCCATCCCTGCTTAGCCATTTTGCACTTCCTGTCGATCTCATTTTTGAGACGTTTGTATTCCTTTTTGCCTGCTTCATTTACTGCATTTTTATATTTTCTCCTTTCATCAATTAAATTCAATATTCCTTCTGTTACCCAAGGATTTCTACTAGCCCTCGTCTTTTTACCTACTTGATCCTCTGCTGCCTTCACTACTTCATCCCTCAAAGCTACCCATTCTTCTTCTGCTGTATTTCTTTCCCCCATTCCTGTCAATTGTTCCCTTATGCTCTCCCTGAAACTCTGTACAACCTCTGGTTCTTTCAGTTTATCCAGGTCCCATCTCCTTAAATTCCCACCTTTTTGCAGTTTCTTCAGTTTTAATCTACAGGTCATAACCAATAGATTGTGGTCAGAGTCCACATCTGCCCCTGGAAATGTCTTACAATTTAAAACCTGGTTCCTAAATCTGTGTCTTACCATTATATAATCAATCTGATACCTTTTAGTATCTCCAGGGTTCTTCCATGTATACAACCTTCTATCATGATTCTTAAACCAAGTGTTAGCTATGATTAAATTGTGCTCTGTGCAAAATTCTACCAGGCGGCTTCCTCTTTCATTTCTTAGCCCCAATCCATATTCACCTACTATGTTTCCTTCTCTCCCTTTTCCTACACTGGAATTCCAGTCACCCATAACTATTAAATTTTCGTCTCCCTTCACAATCTGAATAATTTCTTTTATTTCATCATACATTTCTTCAATATCTTCGTCATCTGCAGAGCTAGTTGGCATATAAACTTGTACTACTGTAGTAGGTGTGGGCTTCGTATCTATCTTGGCCACAATAATGCGTTCACTAAGCTGTTTGTAGTAGCTTACCCGCGTTCCTATTTTCCTATTCATTATTAAACCTACTCCTGCATTACCCCTATTTGACTTTGTGTTTATAACCCTGTAGTCACCTGACCAGAAGTCTTGTTCCTCCTGCCACCGAACTTCACTAATTCCCACTATATCTAACTTTAACCTATCCATTTCCCGTTTCAAATTTTCTAACCTACCTGCCCGATTAAGGGACCTGACATTCCACGCTCCGATCCGTAGAACGCCAGTTTTCTTTCTCCTGATAACGACATCCTCTTGAGTAGTCCCCGCCCGGAGATCCGAATGGGGGACTATTTTACCTCCGGAATATTTTACCCAAGAGGACGCCATCATCGTTTAATCATACAGTAAAGCTGCATGTCCTCGGGAAAAATTACGGCCGTAGTTTCCCCTTGCTTTCAGCCGTTCGCAGTACCAGCACAGCAAGGCCGTTTTGGTTATTGTTACAAGGCCAGATCAGTCAATCATCCAGACTGTTGCCCTTGCAACTACTGAAAAGGCTGCTGCTCCTCTTCAGGAACCACACGTTTGTCTGGCCTCTCAACAGATACCCCTCCGTTGTGGTTGTACCTACGGTACGGCTATCTGTATCGATGAGGCACGCAAGCCTCCCCACCAACGGCAAGGTCCATGGTTCATGGGGGGGGTCAGCAACTTAGGATTGTTTATACTAAAAAAAAAAAAGGTTCAGATGCCTCTGAGAACTATGGGACTTACATCTCAGGTCAGTCCCATGACTTAGAACTACTTAAACCTAACTAACGTAAAGGCATCGCACACATCCATGCCCGAGGCAGGATTCGAACCTACGACTGTAGCAGCAGCGCGGTTCCGGACTGAAGCGCCTAGAATCACTCGTCCACAGCAGTCGGCGTTTATACTGAAGATCGTTGCTTATTTTGCATGTCGGCCTTTGCTTGTGACACATCTGTGTAATTGACAAAGTTTTGTTATCTTTTCCTTTTGTAATAAAACTCACGAATACGATTTGTCTGAGTGTTGCCTAACGATCCGAGAAAGCAGGTTTTCTAGACACCCCACATTTGACGACTAGGCTGGATCTAACATTTTTCATGCGTAATATGTTGACACGTGAGAGTAAAATTGCGTCTTATCAAAAGTAATGGCCATGCACAGTGAGAAAGGTGCTGGTAACACAGTTCGAGGTGGTGACAATCCCCTTGCACTGCCATTTTCTGTATGTGAAAGACACGCTCTGTCCATTTTGAATCTGAACTATCAAAGGAGAAACTATGTCGATCGTGGCTTGGAAGAGAAAAAAAATGCACTATACAGCTTCATTGTTACAGGGTACCAGTTAAAATTGGTCGATTTTATTGATATATGCTTTCCACTGCCCTATCACTCATTTTGTAGCCTGGTTCGCAAATGTACTTGATCCATTTTGCCAAATTGCACTATTCGCTGTTGGTGTGAGGCTTGCACGTTTTCGCGGAAGACGGTGATTCTGGTATCTCCTAATGATTAACTACTTATGTATCATTGTTATATAGTTTTATTAAAGTGATCGATTGTCTGGTATCTTCAGACAATGGTCGACGACAAAATTGGTATCCGTCATTGCCAGGTGTAGTCTCGCCGACAGTCATCTTTCGTTACTTTTCCTGCATTTTCCGAGAGGCATGTAAGGAGAACTGGTGTTGCAGAATTCATATGGACTACAAATCATGTTTTTCTTGAAGGCTTCCATTAGATATGGGTCAATGTCGGCTTCTGGTTTTTGTGCTTCTGCTGATGAGTTTGAAGTGGCCTCGATTTTGTGGCCAATAAAATCAAAATGTATTCGTGTGATACTCCTCTACTTTGCCGTTCAACGGAATACGTGCAGCAGCGTGTCTCTCCAAAACCATGACGATCGACAACGAAAATTATTCAGAATTTCAATGTCTGTATAATGTCACGCGCGGACAATGAGATTCATGTGATGACCCTCCAGTGAACCTAAGTTCTTTTACTTCACGTGAATGGTGGCATTTGAATATGTTAAAATAAGCTGAGTGGCCATTTGTGGAAACAAATGTCATTGTACCTTGCGCGTATCATGCATGTGCAGTGGAAAGCCTTGTCACTAATATGACAGTTTTTCCCAGCTCATTGGCATTCCGTTGCCACCATTAACGACTGACTGACGTAAATAAGGGAACTCTCTGGAACGCCATTTGGTTAAATTTAATCGAATGTATTACTGGAACAATTGTTGACATTTCAAGATCTGATTTTCAGCTTTTCCACGAACCATCAATCGATGTGAATAGTAATTCGTAGCTCTAATTTCCTTATTTGTTTCCTTAGCACTCTCTCAATTTCTTAGCTTTATATTGTGGCCGACCGCGGTGGCCAAGTGGTTCTAGGCGGTTCAGTCCTGAACCGTGCGATTGCTACGATCGCAGGTTCGAATCCTGCCTCGGGCATGGATGTGTGTGATGACCTTAGTTTAATTAGGTGTAAGTAGTTCTAATTTCTTGGGGACTGATGACCACAGATGTTAAGTGCCATAGTGCTCAGAGCCATTTGAACCATTTGATATTGTGAAAACATCAATGTTCTCTTCGTCAAAATACACTCCGATACTGCAATCCTTCGTATGAGAGATGAGATTTGGATACTCGATTAACATCGTCATATCTGCGAAGAAGAATTACATCAAGTTAGTTAAATTCTCTGCGAACATGCGAGTTTAACTCTGCGCCAACTGTAACTGTCATTATTTCATTAATTGTTGGAGTTATGTTTTCAGTTTCGCGTTGGCTGACAGGTGTTCTGCCTGCTCTAGCTACAACTTTGTAGCATCAGCAGGCATTCATTCAAGGCCAGATGTGAACTATAGTTTTAATTCGTTTGTAGATCGAATAAAATTTGTAATGCAGTGACAGTTTCTCCTTTAGCATCTATACTGAACTGAGAACGTTAACAAAGATATTCATGAGTGTTTTCCATGAAGTAAATACGAAATAATTTGTATCTTCATTTGTCTACGCTAGTAGAGATCCTGTAAGATGATAAATTTTCCCTTGTACTTTCAATGTTGCGATAGAATTTTCACACATGATACATGTTGCACCGGGTAATGTCATTTGGATACGTGAATTGTACTAATGTTTGTATAAAGTCAGAAAATATTATGGCATTCATTTGATAACCCTCCAGTGAACCTAAGTTCTTTTACTTCGTCCCATGAATGGCTGCATGTGAATATGTTAAAATAACCTGAATGGCCATTTCTGCATACAAATGTTCGATAGGTTTACGTCACCTGGTACTAACGTTGATAATGTTGAGGGTGATGAATGTAATTTCGTCTATTTCGCTTATCCACCTGCTTTGTGTATTGTTGGTGTTTCATTTTAGAGAGCACTACAAGTTCAATTATCAGATTCTGTGTGATGCCTCAAATCAAAATTAGCGCCACAGTGTAATGTACCAAGATATAGATCGGTATGCAGTGCTCATCTGAATTTAAAAGCGCGTAGTCGATCGCTTTCCAATTTTACTTCAAGATGCTCGTTTGTTTCTGCGGTTCGTGATGCCTTTTTCTTCCGTGCTGGAGGTCTACATTGACCAACAGCTCGTTGTAAAGATGGCGTAACTGATTTAAAGCAGGAAGGGAGGAAATTGGGGCTCAAACCCGTAGAGATCTAGGTCATTAGGGACGGAGCACACGGTCGGAATGTTTCAATGACGGGGAACCAATCCGGCAGTTCCCTTTCAAAGGAACCACTCCAGTATTTTCCAGGAGCGACAAGGTAATCACGAAAACTTAAATCTGGATGCGCAGGTTCGAAATCTTCATCTTCCCGAATAAGAAAATTTGCTAACGACTGCATCATCTGGTTCGCTTGATAGTGAAAGTATTACTTCGCGGAAACTATTATAATTAGTTTGTCAAAAGAAGAGAAAATTGTGTCAGTTGTGTTATTCCGAGTTGTAGTTTGAAGTTTATAATTAACACGACTTGTTACGTAACACACGAACAGAAATGTCTATATCTATGTTCAACTCACTTAACATACTTCGTACATACGGAAACGCAAGAACTGCCGCTGAACAATGTGACACACACAAATATGTTAAAAGGCCACGCGCACCACCTATTCGACAATAAAATTTGAGTACATGTCTATGGTAACGCCTCAATGTTGACGTACCTGCACAGACGGATAGCGTTTTCGCCTTCGGCCACTTGCATTCAGTTTAAAGTTGGCAACTTCCGAGATGCCTGTCAGTTACATTTCCATTGTGTGTTAACGGTTGCCAAAATGTTTGCTTAATTTTTTCATTAATTGCTCTTGTTTATTCTTGGAATGTTTTATTCTCGACACATCCAGTTTCTAGATTTTTCTTCGACAACTTTAATACAATTGAGAAATCTCCGTTTGTTGATACACAACAAATCAGCAATGTTTAATAGCAAAAGATCGAGTAGTATGGAATCGAAGGAGGGACAAATAAAGAAACATTCATATATATGTTTCAGTTCTCGTGTGGCGTTTGTTTTTGTAATATGTGCCACCGAATCAGTTGACGAATATGCGCATGAATCAGGTTACGTAAAGCTGAACCGCCGTTTTCGGGTATGGAAAGCTAGTTCGATGAATAGCCACATATGTGCACCACCTTTCCTACAATGCCGTCCTTCCAATTGCTTATTACGAAAGTGCTTTGCAATTGCCATTCTGTCAGATTTATGAATGCATCCGTTGCTCATTTTTAAGGTGTTTTGGCATGATGGAACACATGAGCCACTAATATGTCGAAGGTTGCACAACTCGAGCCACATTAAGCTACCACAAAAGAGTTCTACGTAGTTTCAGAAATTACTGGTTCTCGACGGACTTGAAGGTATCTTCCCCATTCTTCCTCCTCTGTCAGAGTGGTAACTACAGTCCACATTCTCTCTTACAGACGTTTAGCAATTCCACCAGGTTATTCAAAGGAATTGTGCAGAGAGTTTGCAAGACAAACTCTTCTGGTAGAGAGGTTTGAGAGTTTCTAGGAACTTTATTCTGCCGTGATTGGCAACAAAACGCAACAAAATATGCTTTTTTGGTGCGAACCGACACAACGATCAAAGGGAGCTTCGCCTTTTCGTGCTACTTGGAGGCGAACGCATGGGCAGTCGGTCGACGCAGGTAACTTGGTCGGGCGTGATGAACTGGGATATCTCCTCTAGACAGGGAGAAGCTGCTAAGACGGGCCTTGAGCTCATTATACGTAATAAAGTGATTCTGGAGAAACAATACGGCACGTAGAATTTCATCTGGAGTTAACGGCAGTATGGATCCATGTCACGAAGCATTTCATATTTTCGTGAGACGTCGGTGTTTCATCACAGATGTTTCGCTCTAATTTTTGCCACGGATAAATATATAGAAGTTCGGTGGTTGTGCAGGCCAGTTTGCGTTTCCTGAGCTACCGTTCCGATGCTCTCCAAATATTCTCTTAGGAACGTTTGTCATTGTACACTGATGAGCTTAAGAAACCTGTTATAGGCATGCGTATTGAAATACACAGACATGCAAACAGGCAGCGCCTGTATAAGACAAGTGTCTGGCGCATGTGTTAGATCGGTTACTGATGGTACAATGGCAGGTTATCAAGATATAAGTGAGTTTGAACGTGGTGTTATAGTCGGTGCACGAGCGAAGGCACACAGCATCTCCGAGGCAACGAAGAAGTCGGGATTCTCCCGTACGACCATTTCACGAGTGTACCGAGAATATCAGGAATCCGGTAGAACATCACGTCGCCGCTGTCGATGTGGCCGGAAAAAGATCCTGCAAGAACGGGACCAACGATGACTGAAGACAATCATTCAACGTGACAGAAATGCTATCCTTCCGCAAATTGCTGCAGATTTCAATGCTCGGCCATCAACAAGTGTCAGCATGCGAACCATTCATTGAAACATCATCGATAGGGGGTTTACAGTAGAAGGCCCACTAGTGCACCCTTGATGGCTGCCGGACACAAAGCCTTACGCATCTCTTGGACCTATCAACACTGACATTCATCTGTTGATGACTGGAAACATGTTGCCGTGTTTGGCGAGTCTCTTTTCAAATTGTATTGAGTGGACAGACGTGTACGGGTACAGAGACAACCGCATCCTGTCTGATCACCTGCGTCCATTCACAACCACTGAGCGATCCGACGGACTGCGACAGATCCAGCAGGACAATGCGACACCCCACACGGCCATAATTGCTGCAGAATGCCTCCAGGAACACTCTTCTGAAACACTTCCGCTGGCCACCAAACTCCCCAGTCATGAACATTATTGAGCATATGTGAGATTCCTTGCAACGTGCTGTTCAGAAGAAATCCCCACCCTCTCGTGTGGACAGTCCTGCAGGTTTCATGGTGTCTGTTCCCTCCAACACTAGTTCAGACATCAGTCGAATGCCTACTCTGTCGTGTTGCGGCACTTCTGAGTGCTCATGGGGGCCTTACACGATAATGGCCACGTGTACCAGTCTCTTTGGCCCTTCAGTGAGCGTCCAGAATGGGAGGGACATCCGTCGTGTTGGTACCACGCTGATTGCCTTGTTTTCAGTGGAATGTGTTCCAGTATTTGCGGGCAACAGAGTGTACTTAGACGCAAATCAGTAAAACGTAGGTCTTGAGAAACACACATAAAGCGATAATGTAGCAAGAGGGCAGTTTTACTTTTTTTTTTTTTTTTTTTTTGAGTTAGCGTGGAAGTTCAACTGACGATTAGTACATATTGCAAAGATTGGCTTGCCCATGGTTTAAAACGATGTTTATCTTTTAACACAATTTAGCGTAGGTACGTCAGATCACTTTGCACTTTCCGTAGATGATGTTCAGAGAACTGTAACCAATCTGTTGCCATGAAGTTGTTGATGAAGAGGATGAAATGCGATTGAATGTAGAATTGGCAGAACACTTGTTCATGTTAGTGACATGGTGAATGGGCGTAGATACAATATCATCCATGTACTGAAAACTTTGGCGTTGAGGATAAGTACTCTTCAGGTCGGTGACATGAAGGGTGTATGGTAAGGGACTCAGTATCGCATCCTGTGGAATGCCACAAGACATCACGCGAGGCCCATATGACACTTCTTTCTGGTCACTGATGTAAACGTTACGACAGGCTAGTAAATCATAGATAATTCGTAAAAGTGCGAGGTGCAGCAGTAGTACAGTCAAGAGCTCCTGAAAAATCAAGAAATTAAGTCATAAGGTACCCTCAAGTCAGCAAGATTTTTTCAGTGTCCATTGCACCGAATGTGAAGTTGTCAAAAATACTTCTACCCTTAGAAAATCCGTATTGCGTCTGGGGGAGCTTTTCCTGTTTTTTTTAACCACCATTCTAATCTGATAATATACCTTACATGCGGTGACTTCTCGCTGGGGAACGAGGGAAATGGTGCATCCATTACTGCACAGTACCATGACCAATCCGCGTTCAGGACGAGCCATTTCAGACGTGACCTGTTGACCATTACAGGGATCTGTGTGAACACTGATACAAGAAGAGTGTCGTGACTCGATCCCACAGGATGAGAATAGCAGTCCGTGCAAGAAACGAGGGAATAGAGAACAAGGTAGGCGGCTGACGGTCGCTGACCCAGTAACAGGAGTAATGTAGTCGAATCGTCACTGAGAACGACAAGATTGAACTCCTCAAGAATCTTCATAATCTCGGCACCCAGTTTATCATGCAACACGCCGGCCCAAAATGTGTTGCGTTCGTTAAAATCGTCACAGAGTAGGAAAGGAGGCTCCAGCTGTTGTGCAATGCCTATGACTCGTCGGATAAATGTACCACAGCTGACAGCCACTATGGTGATTCGACCAACTGGAGACGAGAACCTGACCGCTACCGCTTGGAAGCTGCGGTAGCGTCGTGGTACATCAGTACTGGTGTGTGGCACAACACACCACTGGTGAAGAGCGCAGCTCCTTCTCGGTCTCCCTCTCTGTCTATTCAGTATACCTGATATCCCCAAAGGGGGCTGCAGTGTCAGGTTGAGAACTTGTATCAGAGATGGTTGCCAATGCTGTTTTCCACGTCCAAAGGCCTTGTGGGAGTACATTCTCGTTGGTGATCGCAGATAGCGCATTCCATTGTTGTACCATAAATCCTGCCATAGCCGCTAGGAGTTGGGAAGGGCGTTAATCATTGTCATAGAGTCAATTATTCAAAATGACAGTCACAATCGCATTATTTATTTTGCCTCCAACCGATTTCAACCTGGTTGGTGGCAAGCGACCAAATGGAGTAAACTGCCCCGAAGATGACCCCAACGCGAGTTGAAACCGGTTGGCGTCAAAATAAATAATGCGATTGTGACTGTCATTTTGAATAATTGATTATATGTAAATTAATCGCTGTTTATCTCCATACACATATGTTGTCTAAGAATTGTCCTATGGGCCATATTTGTAAAGTGGCAGGTGGCTGTCTCTTTCCAACTGGGATGCCAGTGGCGGTGCTGACGGTGTTTTGAAATAGTTTTGTTTAGCGATGGGCGGTTATGGAGCGAACCTTGGAGTTACTGGTGGAATATCCGGGCATATTAGTGGAATGGTTTACCCGTGGTCTAGGGGTAGCGTCTTTGATTCATAATCAAAACATCTTCGGTCCCAGGTTCGATCCCCGCCACTGCCTAAATTGTGATAAATAATCAGCATTGGCGGCCGAAGACTTCTGGCATAAGAAGTCAGCCTCATTCTGCCAACGGCCTTGTCAAAGAAGGCGGAGGAGCGGATAGAGGTTCAGGGCACTCTCTTGTCCTAGGGGTGGTAAATTGCCCCTAAAGGTGGAAGAATCAGCAATGATCAACGACATGAGGATGCAGAAGGCAATGGAAACCACTGCATTAAAGACACGTAGCGTGTATCCACAGGAAATGTGGCCTGTAATTGAAGAAGTGTCATGATGATCTCTCCATTGGCAAAAGATTCCGGAATAGTCCCCCATTCGGATCTCTGGGAGGGACTACCAAGGGGGAGGTTACCATGAGAAAAAGATTGAATAATCAACGAAAGGATAACGTTCTACGAGTCGGGGCGTGGAATGTCAGAAGCTTGAACGTGGTAGGGAAACTACAAAATCTGAAAAGGGAAATGCAAAGGCTCAATCTAGATATAGTAGGGGTCAGTGAAGTGAAGTGGAAGGAAGACAAGGATTTCTGGTCAGATGAGTATCGGGTAATATCAACAGCAGCAGAAAATGGTATAACAGGTGTAGGATTCGTTATGAAGGGGAAGGTAGGGCAGAGGGTGTGGTACTGTGAACAGTTCAGTGACTGGGTTGTTCTAATCAGAATCGACAGCAGACCAACACCGACAACGGTAGTTCAGGTATACATGCCGACGTCGCAAGCTGAAGATGAACAGATAGAGAAAGTGTATGAGGATATTGAAACGGTAATGCAGTATGTAAAGGGGGACGAAAATGTAATAGCCATGGGCGACTGGAACGCAGTTGTAGGGGAAGGAGTACAGGATAATATGGGCTTGGGACGAGGAATGAAAGAGGAGAAAGACTAATTGAGTTCTGTAACAAGTTTCAGCTAGTAATAGCGAATACCCTGTTCAAGAATCACAAGAGGAAGAGGTATACTTGGAAAAGGTTGGGAGATACGGGAAGATTTCAATTAGATTACATCATGGTCAGACAGAGATTCCGAAACCTGATACTGGATTGTAAGGCGTACCCAGGAGCAGATATAGACTCAGATCACAATATAGTAGTGATGAAGAGTAGGCTGAAGTTCAAGACATTAGTCAGGAAGAATCAATACGCAAAGAAGTGGGATACGGAAGTACTAAGGAATGACGAGATACGTTTGAAGTTGTCTAACGCTATAGAAACAGCAATAAGGAATAGCGCAGTAGGCATTACAGTTGAAGAGGAATGGACATCTCTAAAAAGGGCCATCACAGAAGTTGGGAAGGAAAACATAGGTACAAAGAAGGTAGCTGCGAAGAAACCATGGGTAACAGAAGAAATACTTCAGTTGATTGATGAAAGGAGGAAGTACAAACATGTTCCGGGAAAATCAGGAATACAGAAATACAAGTCGCTGAGGAATGAAATAAATAGGAAGTGCAGGGAAGCTAAGACGAAATGGCTGCAGAGAAAATGTAAAGACATCGAAAAAGATATGATTGTCGGAAGGACAGACTCAGCATACAGGAAAGTCAAAACAACCTTTGGTGACATTAAAAGCAACGGTGGTAACATTAGGAGTGCAACGTGAATTCCACTGTTAAATGCAGAGGAGAGAGCAGATAGGTGGAAAGAATACATTGAAAGCCTCTATGAGGGAGAAGATTTGTCTGATGTGATAGGAGAAGAAACAGGAGTCGATTTAGGAGAGATAGGGGATCCAGTATTAGAATCGGAATTTAAAAGAGCTTTGGAGGACTTACGGTCAAATAAGGCAGAAGGGATAGATAACATTCCGTCAGAATTTCTAAAATCATTGGGGGAAGTGGCAACAAAACGACTATTCACATTGGTGTGTAAAATATATGAGTCTGGCGACATACCATCTGACTTTCGGAAAAACATCATCCACACAATTCCGAAGACGGCAAGAGCTGACAAGTGCGAGAACTATCGCACAATCAGCTTAACAGCTCATGCAGCGAAGCTGCTTACAAGAATAATATACAGAAGAATGGAAAAGAAAATTGAGAATGCGCTAGGTGACGATCAGTTTGGCTTTAGGAAAAGTAAAGGGACGAGAGAGGCAATTCTGACGTTACGGCTAATAATGGAAGCAAGGCTAAAGAAAAGTCAAGACACTTTCATAGGATTTGTCGACCTGGAAAAAGCGTTCGACAATATAAAATGGTGCAAGCTGTTCGAGATTCTGAAAAAAGTAGAGGTAAGCTATAGGGAGAGACGGGTCATATACAATATGTACAACAACCTAGAGGGAATAATAAGAGTGGACGATCAAGAACGAAGTGCTCGTATTAAGAAGGGTGTAAGACAAGGCTGTAGCCTTTCGCCCCTACTCTTCAATCTGTACATCGAGGAAGCAATGACGGAAATAAAAGATAGGTTCAGGAGTGGAATTAAAATACAAGGTGAAAGGATATCAATGATACGATTCGCTGATGACATTGCTATCCTGAGTGAAAGTGAAGAAGAATTAAATGATCTGCTGAACGGAATGAACAGTCTAATGAGTACACAGTATGGTTAGAGAGTAAATCGGAGAAAGACGAAGGTAATGAGAAGTAGTAGAAATGAGAACAGCGAGAAACTTAACATCAGGATTGATGGTCACGAAGTCAATGAAGTTAAGGAATTCTGCTACCTAGGCAGTAAAATAACCAATGACGGACAGAGCAAGGAGAGCATCAAAAGTATACTCGCTATGGCAAAAAAGGCATTTCTGGCCAAGAGAAGTCTACTAATATCAAATTCCGGCATTAATTCGAGGAATAAATTTCTGAGGATGTACGTCTGGAGTTCAGCATTGTATGGTAGTGAAACATGGATTGTGGGAAAACCGGAACAGAAGAGAATCGAAGCATTTGAGATGTGGTACTATAGACGAATGTTGAAAATTAGGTGGACTGATAAGGTAAGGAATGAGGAGGTTCTACGCAGAATCGGAGAGGAAAGGAATATGTGGAAAACACTGATAAGGAGAAGGGACAGGACATCTGCTAAGACATGAGGGAATGACTTCCATGGTACTAGAGGGAGCTGTAGAGGGCAAAATGGGAAGGGAATGGGAGGCTGTCGTACACGATCTGAGTGCGTGTACTGTGAGCTACCAGTTGCCCTTCCCGACGGGGCGTAGGCCCTTGTACGTTGTAGTTCTTGTTGATGGAGAAATACCACACATCGCCTATCTGAAACTGAGCGCTGACCAGAGCATTTTAAGCAAGGTGGAACCGTCGCCTTGCACGAATCGCCACACCTGCTTATGCACTGGTTCGCCCAATGAGGAAAACGTCCGGAATTTCTACACGCGATTATAGAGGCAACCTAAGATTCATAACACTACCGGTTCTTTCTCAATTAGTAATATACCCTAATGTTCCTCCTGAGAAAGGATTTTAATTTGACCGTGACTGTGTCTAATGGTCAAGGTATGGGACTATTTTCGTTTCTCTAAGCATTCCTATTGAAAGGAGGCAATAACAGAACAAGCGAGACTAGAATCCCGGTTCCATTACTAATAAAGTAAATTGCGATTATGCACAAGGAAACGGTCACCAGCCTAATTAGAAAAAGTGGTACCAAGAGCGAGCACCGTTTATAGAGGGAGTTAAGTATTGGGATTGACTTTATTTGGTACTGAAATTATGTTTTGGAAATAAGACACCAAGCAGTAGCACAATTTATCAAGCAATGTAACAGAAGTTTTGCTTGAACAACACGGAAGGATACTAACCATTTTTGCAACAAGTGGCTCACAACAACACATATATATTAAGGCAGACACCGAATGATTATTACAAGTGAACAATTATTAACTGTGGAGCAATACTAACTTCTACAAGAGGTTCTTCGATCAGCTTACTTGTTGGAAACTTTTGTCCTTGAAACATTTTCTATCCTTGCTCAAAAGTGGAGCAGGGATTGAGAAGGGAGTGAGACAGGTTTGTAGCCTATACCCGATTTTATTCAATTTCTATTTTTGAGCAATCAATAAATGAAAACAAAGAAAAATTTGCGTGAGCAAATAAAGTCAAGAAAGGAGATCTAAAAACTTTGAGGTTTACCTATGACGCTGTAATTCTGTCAGACAAAGCAAAGGAGTAGGAAGAACAATAGAACAGAATGGACTGTGTCTCGAAAGATTGATATGAGATGAAAGTCACAAAAGCGAAACAAGGGTAATGGAATTTAAGCGAATTAAATCACGTGATGCTGAGGGAATTATATTCTGAAATGAGCCACTTAAAGTAGTCGATGCGTTTTGCTATTTGCGCAGCAAAACAACTGATGATGGTCGAAATGGAGATGATATAATATGTAGACTGGAAATGCCGAGAAGAGCATTTCTGAAGAAGAGAAATTTGTTAACAACTAGTATAGATTTAAGTGTAAGGAAGTCTTTTCTGAAAGTATTTGTGTGGAGTGTAGCGATGTATGGAAGTGGAACGTAGGCTATAAAGAGTTTAAACATTAAGGGCATAGAAGCTTGTGGTGTGAGATGTATTTCCACACCACCACATCTCAGCACACAAAACACTGATTTGAGTACTGAAAGAGACCAAGAGTCATTTATTTGCCTATGTATAATATTTAACTATGCATTGTAATGATGTATTTTTGACGATTTACAAGGAGAAATGAAGCCAGCACCACTGACGCTCCTAAGAAACTACAGACTAACTCATCGAACATGTAAAACATCGATATTAAAGACATACTCTGAAGACTTTTTAATATTAAAGAAAAAGAAGCGCGCAACCCATCGTCCACTGCCGGACGATATCAGTCTCTTCTTATCTCCTGTATAATACGGACGCACCATTACATAGGGGTCATTATTAGACTTGTCATTTGTTAAATCCTACAGATAAATACTGTCATTTTGTTGCATGTGGGACTAGCATGTGTGAAAAACGCAGATTGGTTAATGAATGGACATTTCTACGTGATTTGTAAACTTTTCAAACCACTCAAGTTCTGTCATTGTTATTGACGTAAGTGTTAACATGTTATATGTACGTTAAGTCCAAGTTCGTAATTATAGTGTCAATTACCCTAAATTTGTGTTTGGTAAACCATTTACTTTCAATGTGCCAAGTTTTTTTTTTTTTTACAGAGCCAACCGTGTCCGACGTGTCATTGCGCGGACAGAACAGTTGACGCCGACGTTAACGTACTACTTATATTCCCCCCTTGTAATATTCCTCAAACTTAGTTTTAAAGTGGCCCTTAGGTACTTTTCAGTGCGAGTGGCGTCCGGGACTTTCTTAGCAAACTGTACTTCTCCTACCGCACATCGCTCGCACGAAGCCTCACTGTTCCATAACACATACCCAATGAGGAAGTACGAATAGAACTGGAGATATTAAAGACATACTCTGAAGACTTTTGAATATTAAAGTTCAATGCTGGGATTATTGCAGCACTTGGAATAGGAACTCGTATAAGTGAATGATTGTGCATAAAATAAGAGTGCCAAACCCATTGTTTAGGGAACAAAAACTTATTATTCATTAATAGAACAGATAAGTGGTCTATGCAATTAGTCAGTACTCAAATGATTCTGTGAGTTGCAGGTGGTGGCAGTGTCGATCTCATGTGGCTATTCAAAAAATGTGCCAAAAATATCCATGGCTCTTGCTGTATATTCTCTTTTTGGTACGGTGTTTCAGTGCTAACCAGTGAATACCTTGAAAAATGAGCCTGCGTTTTTCGACATCCGAAGCTACATAAAATAATTTTGCCGCTCTTCTTGCATCGTTCAGTTCACATTGTGTGAACACTTTGCGTGCTAGCCACCTACTTACTGTACGTGCAAAGGAGCCTTTCTTTCAAGTTTCAGACGATTACACACCTACTTCCCGCTTGCATGAACCAGTGTTTCAAGTGAAGTTTTAACGTTTCAATTCTTTCACAGACTATTAATTTTAGAATTACATCAAATTCGAGTAGTAATACACTTACATTGTACACACTAATTTATCTGCATTGAAGCAACACGCTGAGTCCTCCCTACCAAATAAATCCTCAGTTAAGTTACAAATTTCGCATCATGCCCCATATAATCTTACTTTTGGTAATAAGTGTGGTTATGGCAGTGAGTCAAATGATTTTATCGAAAATCCGAAATTACTGCATTTACCTTACTGTCTTGATTATGGCTTTAAGTATGTCATGAAGGGAATGTGAGAAGTGACAGTTTTAGAAATCCATACTGATTGGCAATGAGCTCCTTCTATTCACGGAACCTCATTACGTTTGAGCTGAGAACATGTTGAAAAATCCTATAAGAAATGGATGGCAAGGATATTGCACGATAGTTTTGTGAATGACTCCTGCTGCTCTTCTACTAGATGGGTGTCTCCTCGAACTTCTTCCAACTACAGGGCACTGTTATTTGTACTGGAGATTTACAATAGATTTTGGTTAAGAGAGGGGCTAAATCAGACTCAAATTCGGTGTAAGGTCTGATAGAGATTCCATCACCCTCGGGAGCCTTGTTAAATCTCAGCTGTTTCTCAACACTAATGACACTAATGGTACATCTATATCTGTCATCGTCACAAATTAGAGCAATACCCCACAATACCACCTCTAAAGAAACATTTCGGGATACTAATTCAGAGTTTCTGATTTTGCTTTGCTATTCTTAATTGCTGTCATTACCTGGTCTGCGAGTGTCTGAACACAAAATATGGTACCAGCTTTACATAATACCGGAATTTTCTTGGTTTTGTGAGAGATCATTGCTATTCTGTTACAGTATTCTTAGTAGGAGTAAAATTATGAAAAATCCAGGATGGAATGTAACAATATTACAAAAACGAAAGTTGCAACTCACCATAGAGCAGAAATGCTGAGTTGCAGATAAGCACAACAAAAAAGTCTCAGAGTTAAAGCTTTTGGCCAATGAGGCCTTCGTCAACAGTAGACATGCACACACACACACACACACACACACACACACACACACACACACACGCAACTCACACACATGAGTGAAGTCTCAGGCAACTGAAACCACATTGTGAGCAGCAGCACAAGTGCATGATGGGAGTGGCGACTGGGTGTGGAGAGAGGAGGAGGCTGTGGCAGGGAGGGGAGCGACAGTATGGTGGGGTGGTGGACAGTGAAGTGCTAGAGGTTAGACAGAGGGCAGCGGAGAGGTGGGGAGGGAGGGGAAGTAGCAGAAACGCAGAGAAATAAAAAGACTGGGGGTGGTGGTGGAATGACGGCTGTGTAGTGCTGGGATGGGAACAGGGCACCTTGCTGGATGGGTGAGGACAGTGACTAACAAAGGAGGACGCCAGGTGGGTTGTGGGAGCCTTTGTCAGTCACTGTCCTCACCCATCCAGCTCCTACCCTATTCTCATTCCATCACAACATAACAGTCATTCCACCACCAAAGACTGTCTCTCTATTTCCCTCCTTTTCTGCTACTTCCCTCCCCCTCCCCACCATTCCCATTCCCACGATCTAACATGCAGCACTTCACTGTCCGCCACCCACACATACTACCCCTACCCCTCCCCACCGCAACCGCCTCTTCACCCCCACCCTGTCGCCGCTCCCATCATGCAGTGGTGCTGCTGCTCGCAGTGTGGTTTCAATTGCCTGAGAGTGCAGTCGTGTGTGTGAGTTTCGTTTGCGTGAGTACGTGTGTGTGTGTGTGTGTGTGTGTGTGTGTGTGTGTGTGTGTGCTTGTTGTCTATTGTTGACTGCAGCTAAATGACCGAAAGCTTTAATTATGAGTCCTTTTGTTGTGACTATCTGCGACTCGGTAATCTTAGTAGGTTAGACGACATTCTCTTTCATCAGCCAAATACATCTCATTTAGCATCTTCCTACATGTAGCCCCACGTTTTGCCTAGCATTCATTGGCCAGTTGTCTCTTTTTCTTTAGATGTTTCTTTAAAATGACTGCAGACTGTGGAGTGTCCCTCTTACCATGAACTGCTCTACATATGTACAAAGTGTACAGCTGAATGTTCTTATAAACCTGAATCACAATTTTTCTACATGTTTTTCTCCAGAGCTAAATATTTCGAGATTTGTATTGAAATAGGTCACAACTGCTTCTATATCTGGTTTGCTGAACATATATGTATTCTGCTACTTGTTTTAGTTGCCATTTGTACGTTGTAAATCATTGTTGCTTCATGGTCATTGATATTAGTTTCTGTGTGAGCTTCCTCAAAGAGTTATGGTCATTTTGAAACTATCAGATGCAATATCACTAATGGGCTCCCAAACAGTCTGTTTTAGTTAATTCTCAGACAACTCATTTAGAGGTGTTTCACCAGACATCTTGTCACCCCCATCTCTTACTAAACTGTCATTTTCTCAGTCGATTGTTGCACAATTAACATCTACTTCAACAATTAGAGTGTGAATTGGAAACTTATGTAACAGTGCTTCGGTTTTCTCTATAATTTTTTGTTGCATCTGGAGTAGATCTAGAAGTTGACAGAGGGACCTGTTTCCAAATTAATCCCCACCCATGATACTGAGTCTTTCCCAGACACCCTAACACGCAGTTTATGTTTCTGTTTTGGTTGGTACAATTTGTTTGTGACCTGGGACAAATGCCCTACTATCTCCATGTATATTTTGGATACACGCTGAAATTTTTATCAGTCTCTCACTGCTGTCAGTTCCGCGTTTCCACCAGCCTTCTGTACCGGGTATTATGTGAGCTCTACTGGGCCAGCTTCAAACCTGGCACGTTGTTATCAGTGCTTCAGAAGTTAATCACTTGAATTGTAATACTCTCGCCAGTATGTGACTCTTCTTTGGAACTATTACTGACACTCTCTGGTCCTTATCGTTACCTGGACTGGATGAAGAGTAGTCTAATCTGAAAACCGCTGTGTCCACTCCGCACCCAAACAGCTACCTGAGCAGCAGCCTCTGATGTGTACCAAACACCTGACCCATTTAGGGTCTCCATAGAGTTCTCAACCCCTTGACGCAAGTCCAAGAAATTTCAGGCTGCTTTGTCACAGAACCTTCGAACTCTGAGTCAGTAGTTACATTCGATTCAGAACGTGGGGGGCACGACCAGTTTTGCACTGCAGCAAATTGTGAGTCTCACTGAAATAGATGAGTGAGACCACCATTCTCAACTTTCTCTGGCAGTTGAATGATCCAAGTGTGGCCACAGAGAACAATCAGCTGCCGGTAGCACCACGTTCCCTCAGCAGTTGACGGAATGACCTCTTCGGCAGGCTGAATAAGGCTCCCAGCCATCGACAGTGAGTACACTTAGTGTTCCCTCACATCGTTTTCTGCATTTCCCTAATGGATACATTCACTTGCCGTACATTTGAACTTGATACTGTTAACAGATGCTATCCTTTTGTGTTTTCCTCTTCTTGACACTGCACATACCATATTACTCAACAACTGAAGTCAGTCTCACTGACTCAGTTTCGATTTCAGTGGAAGCCTGCACCTCCTATTTGTTGGTTAGGGTGATAGGTACCGCGTGCTGGGTCCTCCCTGGTCCCCGCTCTACTGTCCACGCAGCCTAGTCCTACCACTGACAGACCGCTTACAGCTAAGTGGATGGGCGGTGACAGATCATGTATTTCCTGCAGAAACTGCTGACAGTCAAGTGGATCAGTGGGGACAGATCATGTACTCCGTGTAGAAGCGACAGCAGGAGATAGTAACAGGTATCTGTGGCATATCTGTTACATGACTGCTGGTAACTCTCCAGAAACACCCATATACAGCAGCTTCCAGGCGACTGATCTTAACTTACGAACGTCAGCTAACTCTTCCCACGTTCGAGGACGGTGTTCACAGTAGGGCTGCAGTGTGGCTGGTGTAATGTTTTACAGAACAGTAAACAAGTATCATTGAAGTAAACCTGCAGGTTCTTTTTTATGTTCTGGACCAGTTGATCTCCAAGTATAACTAGTTACCGTTAAGATCTGAAGCAGTCCGTACGCAAATCGATGTTTCCTTTATATCGTCTATAAACGCTACTAATCTCGTGAAATTTTTAGAGATTGTAGTCGAAAACCAAATGAAAATTATCGTTAGTTTACAGTAAATGCAGACAATGGGATACATGTTACTTACAACAAGCGCTACACAAACACTGATTTTCTACGGCATATGTACTACACATCACTGGTAGCTTGTGAAAATTTTATATAATTTACGTTTATTCATTTTGATAGACAATTAAACATGGGATAAATGTTTCTTTGAATGAGGCTGCTACTCCGATAATTTTTATGGAGGATAAATGTTGATCGCAATTGATGTTACAGCAGAAAATACGTTTCTGGTGGTACACAGCGTACGAAAACGGAATATATTGGAACTCAAGCAGTATTTTAATACAGTTAACACGAAATATGTTTAAAATTGATGTGACGTTTTAGGACGTGACTCTTAGAGGAGAATTTATCTGTCATATCTGATTTTAATTGGACACGAAGGAAATAGAGGAAGTCGATTTGTATACGAAATTATGAGTAAATAGCCATGGGAACTGCGGGATTCTCCAATTCAGCTGGCTTAGTGTCACATTTTGAACTTGCATGTCCAAGATGAAATCTGTAACATCAGTATGTCTCTAAAAAAAAGTTACGGTGTGGAACATAACACAGCTAAGTAAACCATTGCGAAAATTTTACCAATACGTTACACAGACAGATTAGTTTTATCACTTTAAGGGTCTATGGAATATTCAAGATGATTTTATCAACTATGTACAAACTCTAGTGATTGATCAATGAGAGGATAAGGAACAAAAAATGTCTGATGATGCCCAGAACTGCATGATCCGTATGCCAGAGACCATTTATTCAGTCATACTTTGTTACAGAAGCTGCAGTGTAATATCATGCAGCTACAGTTACAGTATGCATGATATCCTCATAGAGGGTGGTACCGGTTCTCGCACATCATGACCTAGGATGCAAGAAGTCGTGAAGGACGTACGCGAAATGACCAGACACTAGAGTTGAAAGAAAATGTAATCAGCAGTGTGGAAGGCGACCGCCATCTCAGTAGCAGGCCGTGGACCAGCCTGTACAGGGTAAGCCAGACGACCGTGTAGGACATTCTCCATGACGATTGTTACTACCGTTATCACTTACAGTGTGTGCGGGGCGTACTAGCGACAGACTTTCCACATAGGGAACAGTTCTGTCACTGATTTGTTCCCCAGGCAACCACGATTCCGGGATCTGTGTTATCCATCCTGTTCACAGATGACGGCACCTTTACGTGGAGTGGTGTCTTCAACTCTCATAACAGGCATCTGTGGGATGGTATGCAGAACGCCCATGGTATGGCGACAGCGAATTATCAGCATCGGTGCAGCCGGTATGTGTGGACCGGGATAATTGGCGGCCGTATTTTGGGACCAGTCTTCCTTCCACATCGCCTAATAGGCCTGAACTATCGGCATTCCTTGTGGGAGTCTTTCTGGATGAAGTGCTATTGATGATTCAAATGGTTATGTGGCTGCTACACTTTGCCGTTAACGCCCAGACGCATCTCATTCGTGTCTTCCCTGGTTGATGGGTTGGAGAAGGTGGTCCAGTTGCATGGCCCGCTCGTCCACCGCATCTCAACCCGTGCGATTTCTGGTTATGGGGCCACCTCAGAAGTATCGTGCACGCGTAGCCAGTTCCAGATGTGGAGACACTGGAGCAGCGTATTCATCCTGCCTATGACGCTGTTCGTATGCAGCCTGGCCGGTGTGAGCGTGTGATACAGAGCACGGTACGGAGCGTATGCACGCATGCGTTGAGGCACATGGAAAGCATTTTCAGTACATACTGTAACCGTGGCTACGCGGTACAGCGAGTATTAGTAACAGTGTATGACTGAATAAATGGTCTCTAGTGTGGAAACCATGCATTTCCGGACATAAGTTCGGTAGACCTTTTTCTTCCATATCCGCTCACCGATCAATCGATAGAGTCTGTACACGGTCGTAAAAATCACCCAGTCTACGCAACATGATGACCAAATGGCATTCCAACTGGAGCTTTCTACAATACCAAATACAATGATACACTGATACCCAACGATGTTGCGCAGTTCCCTCGCAGTATTCTTATGACTGCCCTGTGACCCAAAGCAGTTACCCCAACAAGTTCACGCCTGTGTGTACCACGGGTGGGTCACGCCCGACTCTGCCAGTTATGCTACTTGCATAGCAATAACGTCTGACGTACGTATTGCCTATCATGCAGGAGCAACGAACTGTACTGAATACAAGTTTGTGCGACCCTTGGACGAGAGAGATTTCTGAACAAATGATGTATATTTATTTTATATCTTCTCTCGCTGTTCTAAAAATATAACCTATATATATATTCAAGTAGGCCACTATTCCAGTGTGTATGAATAAGACAAGCAGGGAACAGGTGGCGCAGGCAGCTGGAGGGAAGCTTGCACACGCTCGCCTCCCCACGGCGCCGGCGAGGACATCTCAAAGCAGAAATAAGGCTACCGTGATTAAATAAACTAGCACCAAAAGAACCACTTGGACCATGAGTAACGGATGAAACACTTACCTGAGTGGTCGGCTGTTAAACTATGTCCGGTGACTTCTGTATACGATTCCGGAAAATAAATTCGTAAAGATCTCAGTGCAAAACTTAAACATTTACTTCATTACTTCACAAAAAATTGCTGTCCATTATCATACCCAGCCTCATAGGAATCGAAAAAAACATAATATTTACCTGTAACGGAAACTGGGCGACTGTAGCCACTACATATGACCACCGCCACACAAATGCGGATGAACCAACTAGCGTTTCTGCGAAACATCACGGAAGGTCGCAGGTGTCGGGCCAAGTAAAAAACTTTTCCCTCAAAACAACTTCACCGAACTTGCAGTCTGCCTACAACCTGAAATTTTACGAAAAAGTGTAAACACAAAACGCACTTTTTTTTGCAACTACCTGTATAGTAAATAAAGAAACGTAAATTAATCTGAATTACACCATTTCACAAGATGGATGCCACTCCGTTGTTCCGAATATACAGGGTGATTCACGAAGGTATGCAAAGGTTTTAATTTGTTATTCTACAAGTAAAAATAAAGAAATAAGTTCGTGTGAACACAGGTCCGCAAATGTTCCTCTACGGAGTTACGGATAGTGAGAGATTTTGCCTGAAATTTACCAATTTCGCTAATACGAAGCCATCGCAAAACTGTACGAGGTTACAGTAAAGCACAATTTCCATTTATTTTGTTGTTATTCATCTGGTGAAACTAATAAGAGATGCTCCAGGCGCGTATCTGCACCAGTTTTTAAGAACATCCAGTGAAGCAAAGAAGTAATTTCGTAAAATTTTTAATTTATTACTCGGCCCAATTTGTTTTTTAAATTGGAGGCGACTGCACAAAGTTTTCAGCAGAAGTTGTAGAGAATTTTATTTTGAAATAATGATGCTAATAACTTTAACTGAAACTGTATGAATTTTTCAGATGATCTGCTTTTATTAATACCGTATCACACGTGAATTCATGTTACAGCGGATAAAATAAAGCTCAGTGGTAAGGAAGTTGTACAGTGGGCATACAGTTTCACAATACATTCACAATAAATGATCAAAAACGTGTCCACCGAGTTCAATGAATTTAGCTACACATGTATGAACTGATTTTGTTGCTCGTTTCAGTTTCACAGGGTTGTTTTTAATTTTGCCTATAGCATTCAAACGCGAGAAAGTAATGCCTCACGTGTCTTGACTTTGTCCTCATAAACTATGTCTTTCACCCATCTCCATACAAAAAAAATGCATTGGTGTTAAATCGGGCGATCTGAGTGGCCACAGATGTCTAGTATCTCGAGCAATCCATTTCTGGCTAAAATGTTCATTTAAATGTGTAGTGACGGGTTGGCGAAAATGGAGGTGCGGCGTCATGTTGAAAATACATTTGCAATCGCGTAGCAAGTGGAACATCTTCGAGCAAGCGGGGCTTTTCTTCTTGAAGGAACTGTAAGTACGTCTCGCCAGTTAGACGTGCTGGGAAAATATTTTATTAGATTCACCATATCACTGACGACGAAGTAAATAGAAATCATGCTTTACTTAAACCCCTTACAGTTTTGCGAAGGCTTCATATTACTGAAGTTGCTAAATTTGAGGCAAAATCCTTTATTAACCGTAACTCCGTAACTAACATTTGCGGAACAATGTTTATATGGACATTTTCTTTAGTTTTAGTTGTAGAATAACGTTATTGGAATATTTGCGTATCTTCGAGAACGACCATGTATACTGGCTGATCAGCTGCACTGTTTAAGACAAACACTTTCGAAACCATTTAAGAGATCGTTATGATGTTTGCACCTGATTAATTGCGAGAAACTGCTGTACGGGTGACGTATAGTCCCTTGTAATACTCAAATTAATTGCAGGAGACGGGGATCAAATTCGCTTTTTTCAAATGAAACCATAGTATATGTCTATACGTGCTGATCTGGTATGCAGAGGGAGAGAAGGACGGGCTGTGTCTCGCCTACAGCAGTGGCGTTAGCCAGCTAGAGGAGCCTCAGCCGGCTAAGGACACGCCAGCGTGTGCTTCCGAGTGTGGTGCTGGCGGGAACTTTGCTCTAAGAAACATAGGGTGAATCAGAGTGCGTCATCCGATTTCAAAACTATCGTGACTGTTATGTTATTTGACATATGTGTATGAACAACTTACTTCTGGAAAGAGCAGGCCCGAGTTTTACACCATTTCAGCCAGTCAGCAGCAGTGTGCGCCCGTTTCAGTTCCAGTAAAAATGGTGTCGGGACAACAGAAAGCGCTTTGTGTTCTAAGTTTTGGAGAGTGCGGATCAGTTATAAGCGTTCAGCGCGACTTTCGTGTGGAACATCCCATACCACAGAGCAGTAGACAACGGGATGAACAATTCCTAGAAACAGGTTGTGTGTGTAAAGGGAAATTGCCGGGCCGTCGTCGAGTGTCTGACACAGACGTCGAGCGCATCCGCCATAGTTTCACAAGGAGTCTGTTCGTCGCACAGCTCGAAGGCTCAACATGACCCCGATGTCCGTCTGGCGTGTGTTGCGTAGACGGTTACATACGAAACCGTACAAAATTCAGCTACTGCAAGCTCTTCGTGAAGGTGACAAACAACAGCGTGTGGAGTTCTGTAATTTCGTTCTTGGCAAGATGGAGGATGACAGTTTTCTTCCACGCTAAGTGTCCAGTGACGAGGCAACATTCCATTTAAATGGAAAGGTGGACCGTCATAATGTGAGAATATGGGGTACGGAACTGCCACATGAAAATGTACAACATGAGAGGGACTGTCCAAAATTGAATGTGTTTCGAGCAGTTTCACGGGAAAAGGCCTACGGTGCAGTTTTCTTTGCCGATAATTCTGTTACAAGAAGTATATATCACGATATGCTTGAAAACGTTCTTATCACACAGATGGAGACTGATTTGGACGACTTCTGAAAAGTTTGGAAGGTAGGAGACGAGATACTGGTAGAAGTACAGCTGTGCGGATGGGGCGTCAGTCGTGCTTGGGTTGCTCAGATGGTGGAGCACTTTCCCGCGAAAGGCAAAGTTCCCGAGTTCGAGTCTCGGTCCGGCACACAGTTTTAGTCTGCCAGGAAGTTTCAGCATAATTGTTGGGGTACAGAAGAACTTATTTGTATATGATTTACATTTTCGTTAATATCTTAGGTAATATTCAACAGCTCATGGCCACAAAATGACCGTGTTGACTTGAATTTAATGTATAGTGTCTATGTGGGACAACATTAAATCTGAATATTTCTCAGTGTTAAACGTCGACTTAGTGTTAGGCGATGCCACAAAGAATAAGGAAAGGCGTGAATCTTTGCGCGTGTTGTCTTTGCGTCTTCCAGTTTTTGGCTTTCCGTCCTTTGAGTTTCGGCAGCTTTCTGTCTTGGAGGTTCGTTCCGGTGTTCTCACGAGAGGTAAATCTGAAAAGAGATCTGGTCGGCGATATAGCCGTGCGATTTAACGCGAACTGTTTCTGGGTGCAGAGCATTGGACTTCTCTTAATTTTCTGAGCTCTGCCCCACACTTTACCTTCGTGCACAATTTGGAATACTCTGAACACAATTTTCATCATTTAGTTTGGAGTATTTGTTGGAACTTTAGCTTCGTACTTGTGAGCATCAATGCAGAAGTGAACTTGCAAGGTGAAAATTATTGAAGTACATGAAATAAAATAGCCATAACTCACGAACGGTTTGCCTTAGGAGGTTCAAACTGCACGGTTGGCCGCGGGACACAATGGGAATTAGTATGCGTTTGGTTTGGTTTGGTGTACAGACGGAGCCCACTTTCATTTGGATGGTTTCATTTGGGGGATTGAGAATCTGCATTTCGCGATCGAGAAGTCTGTTCACCATCAACGGGTGACTGTGTGATGTGCAATGTCCAGTCACGGAATAATCGCTGTGATATTCGTTTGGTGACTATCAAACGGTACATAAAATTTTTGGAAAATAATTTCATTCCCATTATCCAAAGTGACCGTGATTTCGATAAGATGTGGTTCATGCAAGACGGAGTTCGACCACATCGAAGCAGGCGAGTGTCTGATGACCTGGAGGAGCACTTCGGCGACCACATTCCAGCTCTGGTGTAACCAGAAGCCACTGGCATGCGCCTCGATTGGCTTCCACACTCTCCGGATCTGAACACATGCGACTCCTTTTTGTGCGGCTATATTAAAGATAAGGTCTACAGCAGTAACTCCGAGACCACTGCTGAGCTCAAAACAAACCATTCAGGTCATCGACAGCATCGACGTTCCGACACATTAGCGTGTCGTGCGGAATTCCGCTATTCGTGTGCACCACATCATCGCCAATGATGCCAGGCGTATCGACCATGTCATAACCTAAATTCGAATACCTGTAGTGACGTTTACGTATTGAATAAAGTGCGTGCACGCCCCGTAGTTTGTGACCAATTTACGGTTTGCACATAGGTTTTGGCAATTACTGATTTGAGAAATAAGACTGTTGCATATGTTTTGCTTTTATGCTGTACTTCTCTTTATTTATGATTATTTGTTAATGACTTTGCTTTTAATTCACACTGAAGTGAGATCACCATTCACTGATATTTCAGTAACATCAATAAATATTTATAAATTTTGAACTATGATCCTATTGTGTTTGTCAGCGTTATTAGCCCTACCGTTTTATTTGTCCATTTCTCAAAAAATGGTTCAAATGGCTCTGAGCACTATGGGACTCAACTGCTGAGGTCATAAGTCCCCTAGAACTTAGAACTATTTAAACGTAACTAACCTAAGGACATCACACACATCCATGCCCGAGGCAGGATTCGAACCTGCGACCGTAGCGATCGCGCAGTTCCAGACTGTAGCGCCTAGAACCGCTCGGCCACTCCGGCCGGCTGTCCATTTCTCAATAATTCGCTAAACAATCTATAAATTGTTAGACAACTGACTTCAAATAAAATGCTAAGTAGTTTTCTCCTTCTGTTAAGTCAGTGAAAGTGTTGAAGTGATATGTCCCCACATTATGGCATCTAAATGCGGGATGACAGAGATAACCGACATACAAAACTTTTTTCAGAATTGTTTCGCTTAGGAAGATATTACGGTCGTTCCTTATTTAATTCGTCAAGCGAACGTCTGAATGACAGGTATCGAAATACATGTCCATTGGACACAAAAAGTACTGAAATCACTCAACAGAGGATTAGCCACTGGATCTGACAGAATGTCAACCTGTTTCTATTTAGACAATACGAAACAATTTTCTCCTCTTCTAGAAGGAATGTACAGTATGTCATTTCAGGAGCGAGGCGTTGCTAGATTTGGAATTGTCTCTTTGCAGGAAATGGAACGTTATCTACAACTTGTACAGAAATTGGACTGCAGTTACAAGCTTTGAAGCCTATAGCGTACGTAATTGAATGTACACATTGAGCGTCTTGAGAAGAAATCAAGGATAAACTAGCAAAAGAAACAAAAATTCAGGGAGAAGAAATAAAAAAATTGACGTTATCTGATGAAATTCTATTTATGTCAGAGACAGCAAATGATTTGGAAGATCAGTTGTGCGTAATGGATACAGTCTTGAAAAGAGGTTATAAAATGAACATCAATAAATGTGTGACAATAGTTCTGAAATGTCGTCGAATCAAATGAAGTGATGAGTAGAAAATTGGGTTAGGAAATGAGTCACTAAACGTAGTTGAAATACTTTGTTATACGGACTGGAAAATAACTGTTGATGCCCGATATAGGTGGGATATAAAACGCAGACTGGAAACAACACGAAAGGAATTACTGAAAAAGAGGAATCTGTTAAGATCTGATGTCAGTTTTTAGTGTTAGTTGCTGGTAACAATTTAAGTGACAGTTAGTGATGTCTGTCACCAGTGCAGCCGTGAATGAAAGTAAAACATGGACGTTAAATAGTTCAGACAAGGACATCGGTTCATGGTGTGGGTTCCTGTAGTCACGTCCTAGTTCATGAACCACGGGCAACGTATGAGTGGCCAAGTAAGTGGTCCCGACAGTCGGGATACCAGTTACTTTGGAATAAGGCTGGGCATCTCGGACATATTCTGAGTCGTGGTCACCTTCGTGCTCATACGGCAAAGACTATCAAATCCACCGGTTAGTCCCTCAACCGTTAGGGGTAAAACCCAATGGGACTCGCGGCAGGTAAGGCTAGCAACCTGCTTCCCTGGTACTTTAAATGCAACAATCAGAGCAAAACGCCTCGGGCCTTTGGAGGTGACGGAGTCCCACCTCCAACTGACACACCAGGGACTCCTAAGATACGACTTGGCAATCAAATGGTAATGAGATGGGGAGTTATTAATATCAATGGGGGCTACTCTGGGAAGAAGGTAGAGCTGGCAGAGGCTGCAAGTAAGATGGGGCTGGACGTTTTAGCTGTTAGTGACTTTCGGGTAAGGGGTGAGAAAGAAGAGGAAGTGGGAGAATACAAGGTCTACCTGTGAGGAGTCAAAGCAGGAATAGCACAATGGGGTGCAGGGCTTTACATCAGGAAAGAAATGGAACCCAGCGTAGTTGCAATAAGGAATGTAAACGAACGACTGATGTGGATAGATTTGACAGTGTCTAGCAAGAAAATTAGGATTGTGTCAGTATATTCGCATTGTGAAGGGACAGATCAAGATAAGATGGATAGTTTTTATGAGGCACTCAGTGATGTAGTTGTTAGAGTAAAGGACAAGGACAGTGTTCCGCTCATGGGTGATTTTAACGCCAGGATTGGAAATCGAACAGAAGGGTATGAAAAGGTTATGGGTAAATTTGGAGAGGATATGGAGGCCAACAGGAACGGGAAACAACTCTTGGATTTCTGTGCCAGTATGGGCTTAGTAATCACAAACTCCTTTTTTAAACATAAGAACATTCACCGGTATACTTGGGAAGGCAGGGGAACCAGATCTGTCATTGACTATATAATAACAGATCAGGAATTCAGGAAGGCTGTGAGGGGCACACGTGTATTCTGGGGATTCTTCGATGACACTGATCATTATTTAATCTGCAGTGAAATTGGGATTGTGAGGCCGAAAGTGCAGGAGGTCAGGTCCATATGTAGGAGGATAAGAGTGGAGAAACTTCAGGATAAGGAAATCAGGCACAAGTATATAACAGCGATCTCAGAAAGGTACCAGTTCGTTGAATGTAGTCAATTACAGTCATTGGAAAAGGAATGGACAAGGTACAGGGACACAGTACTAGAAGTGGCTAAAGAATGTCTTGGAACAGTAGTGTGTAAAAGTAGGATGAAGCAAACAGCTTGGTGGAATGACACAGTCAAGGCAGCCTGTAAAAGGAAAAAGAAGGCGTATCAAAAATGGCTACATACTAGAACTCAGGTAGACAGAGAAAGTTATGTTGAAGAAAGAAACAAAGCCAAACAGATAATTGCAGCATCCAAGAAGAAATCTTGGGAAGACTTTGGAAACAGGTTGGAGACTATGGGTCAAGCTGCTGGAAAACCATTCTGGAGTGTAATTAGCAGTCTTCGAAAGGGAGGTAAGAAGGAAATGACAAGTATTTTGGACAGGTCAGGAAAACTGCTGGTGAATCCTGTGGATGCCTTGGGCAGATGGAGGGAATCTTCTGAATAGTTGCTTAATGTAGGTGAAAATACGATCAGTAATGTTTCAGATTTCGAGGTAGAATGGGATAGGAATGATGATGGAAATAGCATCACATTTGAGGAAGTGGAGAAAATGGCCAATAGATTGCAGTGCAATAAAGCAGCTGGGGTGGATGAAATTAAGTCGGAACTCATCAAATACAGCGGAATGTCAGGTCTTAAATGGCTACACAGGATAATTGAAATGGCCTGGGAGTCGGGACAGGTTCCATCAGACTGGACGAAAGCAGTAATCACACCAATCTTTAAACATGGAAACAGAAAAGATTGTAACAACTACAGAGGTATCTCTTTAATCAGCGTTGTGGGTAAAATCTTCTCAGGTATTGTTGAAAGGAAAATGCGAGTATTAATTGAGGACAAATTGGATGAAAATCAGTGTGGGTTTAGGCCTCTTAGAGGTTGTCAGGACCAGATCTTTAGCTTACGGCAAATAATGGAGAAGTGTTATGAGTGGAACAGGGAATTGTATCTATGCTTTATAGATCTAGAAAAGGCATATGACCGGGTTCCTAGGAGGAAGTTATTGTCTGTTCTACGAAATTATGGAATAGAAGGCAAACTTTTGCAAGCAATTAAAGGTCTTTACATGGATAGTCAGGCAGCAGTTAGAGTTGACAGTTAATTGAGTTCATGGTTCAGAGTAGTTTCAGGGGTAAGACAAGGCTGCAACCTGTCTCCACTGTTGTTCATATTATTTATGGATCATATGTTGAAAACAATAGACTGGCGGGTTGAGATTAAGATATGTGAACACAAAATAAGCAGTCTTGCATACGCGGATGACTTAGTTGTGATGGCAGATTCGATTGAAAGTTTGCAAAATAATATTTCAGAACTAGATCAGAAATGTGAGGACTATGGTATGAAGATTAGCACCTCCAAAACGAAAGTAATGCCAGTGGGAAAGAAATATAAACGGATTGAGTGCCAAATAGGAGGAACAAAGTTAGAACAGGTGGACGGTTTCAAGTACTTAGGATGCATATTCTCACAGGATGGCAACATAGTGAAAGAACTGGAAGCGAGGTGTAGCAAAGCTAATGCAGTGAGCACTCAGCTACGATCTACTCTCTTCTGCAAGAAGGAAGTCAGAACCAAGACTAAGTTATCTGTGCACCGTTCAATCTTTCGATCAACTTTGTTGTATGGGAGCGAAAGCTGGGTGGATTCAGGGTACCTTATCAATAAGGTTGAGGTTACGAATGTGAAAGTAGCTAGGGTGATTGCAGGTACTAGTAGATGGGAACAATGGCAGGAGGGTGTCCACAATGAGGAAATCAAAGAAAAACTGGGAATGAACTCTATAGATGTAGCAGTCAGGGCGAACAGGCTTAGATGGTGGGGTCATGTTACACGCATGGGAGAAGCAAGGTTGCCCAAGAGACTCATGGGTTCAGCAGTAGAGGGTAGGAGGAGTCGGGGCAGACCAAGGAGAAGGTACCTGGATTCGGTTAAGAATGATTTTGAAGTAATAGGTTTAACATCAGAAGAGGCACCAATGTTAGCACTGAATAGGGGATCATGGAGGAATTTTATAAGGGGGCTATGCTCCAGACTGAACGCTGAAAGGCATAATCAGTCTTAAATGATGATGATGATGATGATGATGAAGGACATCATAGCACATTTCGAAATGTGATGCAACAGGAGGACGTTGAAGATTGGATGGGTAGATGGAATAACAAATAAGGAGTTACTGAATCAAACTGAAAGAAAATGTAATTTATGGCACAACTTGAATAAAAGAAGAAATCGATTGACAGGATAAATAATGAGGCATAAAGGAATCGGTCTCTCTGCTAACATAGGGAAGTGTGGGAGGTAGGATTTGTAGAGGGAAATCTAATACTGAATACTGCAAGCAGAGTGAAACGAATGTAGACTAGAAGAGTTATGCAGACATATTGAGGTTTGCAAAGAACAGATTAGCGTGGAGAGCAGCATCGAAGTAGTCAGTATCGAGGCTAAAGGCCATGGCTACACATGAGCGTTGCTCGGAAGTGGATTAATATGGGGTTAGAGACTGCACTGATGACAGATGACTTTGCACATGTTGCTCTGGTGGTTTCCAGCATTGTCAGTAGACAGGGTTTCGCTAGGGATGTCCTACACCTGAACAGAACTGGGACGAGAAGATTGGTACAGCGGATGGGTCTTGGGCGATGCGATGCGTTGTGAAACACCGTTTGTCACTGGCAGTAGAAACAGGTCTTTGTTAGGCAAGTCCATACAAAAGGTTCCCCTGCCTAAATACTATCTCCAGTAATTTAGAAAATTTTCAATCAATCATGAACAAGATAGATTGTAACACACCTTCTACACATCGTAAGGAAAAGAGACCAACGAGAAAAGTAATATAGGACACTTCACAGACTTAACAAACGTTCACCGAAACATGCAATAGATACAAAATAAAATAGAGCAATTTCGAGTTTCAGCTGTTGAACTACACAGTATTCTCTGTAACTGAGCATTGGGGTGGAGACTCAGAAATCGAACATGTAAAATTCTCGTTGCATGAAAGGACAGACTCTTATTGTATGACTACTACAAATTGTGTAGGATCATGTACTTATTTCAGAAAGACATCACAGTTCGAATCAAGATATGGGCTTAGTACGGTAAGTGAAGAAAAACTCTCTCATATATCGGCAATTGAATGGACAGGGCCTAATGACGCCAAGAAATTAACCACCACGTGTGCGTATCGATATCCTAGTGATAGTGTGGACACTTTTCTCATTAAATTAACAGAAGTACTAGCTAACATCTCAGGTACAAAAGTCTACATATTGTTGTGTAAAGACATAAACATAAACACAGGTATCATAAATGAAACTGGTAGCATCCTCATAAATATTCTTCAGAGTTTTGGGACGTCCCAGTTGGTCAGTAATAGAAAAATGGTTACTACAATGGCGGCATCAGTGAATGAATATGTTGCCTAAAGTATGGACAGAGAATTGTGTGATATAGCTGTACAATATCTTGGACTGTCAGAGCGTTTCTGTCAAATAACAGTAAAATCGGGTATGGAAAAATTCGTTACATTGCAAGCTTATGAAACACATTTATCAGAAATTAAACTCTGTGAAGTATGAATAATCTTGCTAGATGATCTCAGAGTAATAAGTATCTTTAAATTTTGTGATCATGTGACATGCATAATTCTTTAACGACCGACTTCTGTAATTTTGCTAGATGTCGACTTTGTTTGATGAATTCGTATTGTGTGCTAGATTGTTTCATTTGGCCACCAACTCCTTACCCATCCAACCGAGTTCCCTGCTGCCTGAAGTATGTACGCAAGGGATAAACCGAATGAGGTAGCATTGTCTTTAACCGACTGGCCTGATATTCGGGAGGGTGGATGGTCCGCTCTTCGTTCTCCCACCCTAATTTAGATTTTCGTGGTATCCGTAAACCATCTTAGGTAAATGCTAGGTTTATTCCTACTATGAGGCCACGGCTAACTACTTGTCACACTTATTCCATTCTACGCCTATAAGCCTCTAATGTCTCTATCAGTGAATTTCGTTCACTTGTTCTTAAATTGTAATACCAAGACGTGTCCGATATGCCTGTAAAAAGTGATCTACTAATAAAAAAACTACTACTACTGCTACTAGCATTACTACTACAACAATTACACACAAGTGCTAAAGTACTCTTACATACCTGGTCAATACATGCAAGGCACAGTGATCACGAGTGTTCTGGACACAGTGAAACATATTCGTCTGGACTTATTACCTCATTCGTTCCTCAGTTTATCAACATTCAGAGGTACAGTTTTCAGTCCTTCCTTGCCTTCTACAGATAATGGTCGACCTATCGTAGTCGCTACGTAGCACGCCATACAGCTATAACTACTGTTACCAAAATCATACCCAGTATCTGAGCTAAGAGGCAATTGCTACTAAATTTGTGGATGGGGAATGTGTGGAGAAAGCGAAGCACAATTTATTAGGACAAGAAACTAAAAAATTATGAAAAACAGTTAATCAGTGCCACATCTTCGTAGTAGGTACCTACTAAAATAAATAACTCCCTCATAACCTCCTTGCCATGTGGGGCCGACCCTCAACCGTGTCAATCTCTGCTATAGCGATTATGGTTACTTCTTCAAAGTGGGAACAAACCCAATACAGGCGCAATAGATTTATTTCTATTTTAATCTGGTCCTGAGTTATTAAGTCTGTATCTAATCATTTAATGACTGGGGCCATACTTCCTGACAGACTTCAATGATGTGTGGAAACAGAAATCAGCAAAAATGCAGATGCCGGCTGGTGTGGCCGTGCGGTTCTAGGCGCTTCAGTCTGGAAACGCGTGACCGCTACGGTCACAGGTTCGAATCCTGCCTCGGGCATGGATGTGTGTGATGTCCATAGGTTAGTTAGGTGTAAGTAGTTCTAAGTCCTAGGGGACTGATGACCTCAGATGTTAAGTCCCATAGTGCTCAGAGCCATTTGAACCATTTTGAAAAGTGCAGATAATCGAAATTTGTTACAGACCTATTAGAGTCCTTCAATTCTTTTCAAAACTGTATGAGAATGTGGCTCGGATACAATACTGATTTTTGTGGCTGACCACAACTTCTTAACAGCCTTTCGCAAAAATTTCTGTATAGAGAAAGCACTACCGAATCTCAGAAACTGAACGATTGCCGAGGTAAGCAAAATTAAAGATCTCGCTGTATATTTTGTGAAGTTGCCAAAGTGTTTGACTGTGAGGGCAACAAAGTTTTACAGAGAAATAAATTAGATGTAGTATTAAATGGCATCCTTTCTCCATTGGTGGAGTCTGACCTACATAACAGAAATCGCAGGGTGTCGCCGGAATTAAACTGACCTCGGAATGGGGGAAAATGGCGTGCGAGGTCCCATAAAGACATCGGTAAAAGGCACACTCTTGTTGTTAATCCTCATAAAACTATATCGCCTTCCAGCGACTTTAAAGTGAGGTTTCAGACAAGCAATAATTACCTGCTGCCAACAGAAGTATGCATTTCAGATCTTAAACTAAATTAAACGCAGTGTGTATAAAATTCCTATTGCTTCGTGCGTCAAAGAGAATACTTTAGTCCGATATGAGAATTTTAACCTGTGCAAATTTTTTTAAGACGAAAGCGAGTTAGCTGAACCAGGGATGTGGTTATGTAAAGGTGTGCCGAAGGAGAGTCTTGTTTTATTAGTAGGGAAAGTAATGATTTTACTCAGAAGAGTTTAGTAATAGTCGGAGGGAAAAGAACTATAGCACGCAGGCAGTGGAAGTAGTTTGAGCACCCAGGGACTAAGGAAGAGGTAAAGTAGCCAGCAAAGTAACACAGCAGCACTGTCGCATTAAAATACAAAAATGTGTGGAGAGACCATTATTTGTTTCGAAATTATCGACAGAGAAGTCAGAAGGAAAGAGAAAAGGTCCAAGAACTCAAATTTAACCTGTTTATCGACGGAAACGATATAAGATTATCAAGAAGAAGTGTGGAGACAAGGGAAGTACGAGAAGGAACCAATAGTTGTTACAGAACACGGGTATACGTTACACTAAGAGAGAATGTGTACGAAATAAAAGAGGTATTTCGTCTGAGAAATAGAGTGAGACTTTGAACTACAGCAATGGTGCAGACTTTGATATAGAACTTGAGTGTGTACCGACTTGGTGCTTGAGCGAATGGGAAGTAATAAACTGATTAAGTATTGCACAAATTATTTAATGTCAACATACCCCAAAAGTGTGACATCAAATAAAGTGACGCCATCCAACTTGAGTGACGGACTGTAAATTTTACGGCAACATGTGTTAACGAAACTGAACTTTTACAGACACCGTGTCATGCAGACGATGTTGTTGATATGAAAAGAGATAAAAAACATTAAGAGGCTTCCGATGAGGGGAGCGCAGGAGACATGCAAATTGGTCTCCCCATTCGATCTAGTGACTGGCATCGTGTACGTCACGTACTTGCACACGTAAGGCTGCAGGCGTTCCAAATAGTCGTCGTTTCGAACAGCTACTGTTGTGCACAACGTTGTTGAGTAAACTTCTGGAATCGGCCTGCACATAAACTGAACATCCAGCTTTCCTCCATGTTGTTACTTAGTTTAGTGAAAACATATATGAACCCAGAGCATCTGACTTTCTTCCTGCTGGCAAACAGATGTTACGCATATTACCACTCTGTAGAAGTGTTCCAGCAACTGTCGCCTGAAACGTCCTGGCAGATCAAAACTATGTGCCGGACCAAGACTCGAACTCGGGAACTTTGCCTTTCGCGGGAAAGTGCTCTGCCAGGAAGTTTCAACTTAGGCACACTCTGATGCGGAGTGAAAACTTCTAAATCTACATCTACATACATACTCCGCAATCCCCCATACGGTGCGTGGTGGAGGGTACCTCGTACCCCAACTAGCATCTTCTCTCCCTGATTCACTCCCAAACAGAACGAGGGAAAAATGACTGCCTATATGCCTCTGTACGAGCCCCAATCTCTCTTATCTTATCTTTGTGGTCTTTCCGCGAAATGTAAGTTGGCGGCAGTAAAATTGTACTGCAGTCAGCCTCAAATGCTGGTTCTCTAAATTTCCTCAGTAGCGATTCACGAAAAGAACGCTTCCTTCCCTCTAGAGACTCCTACTCGTGTTCCTGAAGCATTTCCGTAACACTCGCGTGATGATCAAACCCACCAGTAACAAATATAGCAACCCGTCTCTGAATTGCTTCTATGTCCTCCCTCAATCCGATCTGACAGGGATCCCAAACGCTCGAACAGTACTCAAGAATAGGTCGTATTAGTGTTTTATAAGCGGTCTCGTTTACAGATGAACCACATCTTCCCAAAATTCTACCAATGAACCGAAGACGACTACCCGCCTTCCCCACAACTGCCGTTACATGCTTGTCCCACTTCATTGCGGATGCCTCACCTGCTTCAGTTGTCATTTAGATCCGACAAGTATACATCAAAAGCAACATTCGTTCTGAAACCACTTTCAAAACCATGCCACTCGGGACAATAATAACTACTGCTAGTAGCACCATTATTTCCATTGTGCTGTAAGAATCAGTATTTACCAAAGATCATAGCTGACAGGAGACAATACAGGAGTTCATAATAAGAGCTGTCACGCTACAGGCAGAGGAAAATAGTTGGGAAAAGAGAAAAACAGCTCGGTCTCACTTTACGTTTTCCCCGTTTTCATACCCGGCACTTTTCAGTGTGGACAACACTGAGAACAGGAGATTGAGGGAAGTTACACGCACAGTATATACTTTACGTTGATGGCAGGAGTATGTAGAGACTCACCAGACACGTCGCGCGCCTCGGCAGCCAGTGCAGTGGTGGTCGGCAGCGAGACTCGCCTCTTCTCATGGACTGGTCTGCCGCCTCCCACCCACTCTGTCCGCAGTTTTCCTCGAGACCCCCTCCCTCTCCCCACTCCTTCCCCCTCCCCCCGCCGCTCCGCCAACGATAACCCTTGCATAGGTCTGACATTCGAAGTATTTTTCCCGTCTCATCTTAGTCTAAGCACTAAGAAATCTTGCTCTTACGCAAACCCAGTAAGTGAATTCAAGTCGCGTATTGTGTCATCCAGTGGCCATACTGGCATCGTAATGCAAAGTGATGCATTCGGTATTTCTAAAATGTTTCAGCGCGAAATGCGGTCCCTCCTTTCAATCATCGCACGAACACCGAAACTGCAGAGATTGAGATGAGCGATCGCGGAACAGAGTGGCTGGAACCTCTGACTAGCAGAAAGCCACGTGGGCCACATCAGATGTTGTTCGTTCCCAGCCTCTGCCCACTCCATTCCCCGACAACGACGTACTTGCCCACCACGAGGTGTTCATTTCAGTGGCCTTTCCCTCTCCTTCTGCGAGATACGCACCCCGGACAGACAATTACTCGCCCTCAGGAGGCGCCTCGCACTTGCCGTCAGCACTACGTCCAGCCATGGTAGTGGTCCCGGTCCAGCGATGCACCCTACATTTGATGACTAGATTTGTAGAGCTACAAAATTGAGAAGATCTTGACTGCTACATTTCGTTCGCTGTTCCAAACGCTCCTTGGCCTTTTCTATATCCTTCCTGTTGGAGGAGAAGGCGTTCGCGCCTGAAAGTGTATAAAGATGTCGATAATCTTTGAGGGGGGAAACCACATGAGGAAGCTGTTTGACACCGAATTTTCGAGATTATTTTGGGGTGGGAAGATTTAATCAGAATTTTAAGCAATTTTTATATCAGTTAATTCATATGTCGAACAGTTTTTGTGAATTTTTTTGAATAATTTCAGCCAAAATTAACAAAGTTAGGCTGTGAAGTCCGCTGAAGGTTGTGAGTATAGTTCTCCAATTGCGTGCAGTGCAGCCATTCCAATTTTAATCTGAAATCAAAAAGTTTTTGATTTTACATTAATAGCTTATTTTCTAAGAATATGAAGCTCAGTGCAGGTGAAAATAATGAATATTATAAGTGTCTTCAGGCGTTGGAACAATTTACTTCTATTTTCAGGATTGTTTTTCTCTAATTAAGCAAAGAAAAATACCCTTAAAACCATGATATCGTTTTACACGGTGGTTCAAATATTTCGTAATTTTATAAAGAATCATACTATCAAATTTCATAATGATCGGTTCTGTACTTTTTGAGTTAGATTGCACGCAAATGTCAGAAAAGTCATTTCGAGATGAACGCCTTTGAAAAATAAATTCTCGGAAACTAGAAATTCAAGGAAGTTAACAATAATGTAAAATGCTTTCCGATCAATCTGCGACTCCAGCAGCAAATAGTAACCATTCCTCTTCCTCATATGCTTCGTTTTGCGCTTGCAGCTGTTCTTTCCGAGTTTTCTGACCTTCTTTCGATTCCAATCAACTAAGTGTAAAATTCGATGACCCGGTAAAAATGCAACTATTACGTTACTTCAGATACGTGCGTGAATAATGTACTGATGGAAACAGAAAACTCTCAAGTTTTACATGGTTCTCGCCAACTAGCAGTAGTGTGCACCCACTTCAGTTCTAGTAAAGACAAGAGAGAGCGTTTTGTGTTCTACGTTTTGTGCAGTGCGCGACGGTAATAACTTTTCAGCGTGACTTTCGTACTGGGTATGGTGTGGATCCTGCTACAGCACAGCTACAGCACGTTAGACGATGGCACGAACAATTGCGAGAAACAGGTTGTTTCCGTAAAGGCAAATCGCCGGGACATCTGCGAGTGTCTGACACAAACGTCGAACGAATCCGCCATAGTTTCACAAGGAGGCCGCAGAAATCCGTTCGCCGTGCAGGCCGACAGCTCAACATGCCTCCGATGTCCGTCTGGCGTGTGTTGCGTAGACGTTTACACGTGAAACCGTACAAAATTCAGCCACTGCAAGCTCTTCGTGAAGGTGACAAACAACAACGTGTGTTCTGTAATTTCGCTGTCAGCAAGATGGAGGGTGACAGTTTTCTTCCACCCTTAGTGGTAAGTGACGACGCAACATTCCATTTAAAGGAAAGGTGGACCGTAATGCTGCGAGAGTATGGGGTACGGAACAACGACATGAAGTTGTACAACATGAGAGGGATTCTCCAAATTTTAATGTGTTTTGTGCAGTTAGACGGTAAAAGATGTACGGTCCATTTTGCTTTGCCGAGAACACTGTTACAGGAAGCATAAGCCTCGATATGTTTGTAAGCGATCCTATCCCACAGTTAGAGACTGGATTCGAACGACTTCATTTACCAACAGGATTGGGCACCACCACTCTGGCATCTGGAAGTGCGGGAATTTTTAAATCAAAGGATTACTGAACGATGGATCGATCGTACTGGACCAAATGATTCAGCCTTACATTCTTGCCTCCAAGGTTACCGGACCTGACTGTATGTGACTATTTCTAGAGGGGATCTATGAAAGACTCCGTTCATGCGCCTCCATTACCAACAACAGTGAATGAACCGAGACATCGCATAACAGCAGCTGTGGAACCTGTAACTCAAGACATGCTCGCTGCAGTGAGGAACAGTTTGAATACCGGATTGACACTTGCCATTCATGTCAAGGGAAGCATACTGAACACCTACGAAAAGGTATGAAAAAGAAACTTTTTCAGTTTCCCGTTAATGAAAAAAGGATATTCATTGTACGAGGGTCACTAAGTAATGTTCCACATTTTGTTTGGAAAATGCGTTAATGTACAAAGACAAATGTCCTTGTTGATGCTTCACATTTTATGTTTGTTCTGTGCCCGGTGAAGTTTCGAACCGTTCTGGCAGATGGCAGAGCCGTAGTACAGCGTCAACATTGCGTCTACATACGACTCACGTTACAAGCAGCGTGCTGTTATTGAATTCTTGTGTACAGGAAAACTAACTGGGGTGAACATCCATAAAATTTTGCGTCCAGTCTCTGGCGATGATGCAGTTGATAGGAGTACAGTTGGTCGATGGGTAAAGGAAGTTACAGCCTCAGGAAATTCAGAAACAGAACTCCATGATCAGCCATGCTCGGTACGTCCTGTCACAGCCACTGCTCCAGACATGCTGAGTGGTGGGGAAGCCATTATTCGTGCCGGCCGGCGCAACGCAACTCGACAATTGGCTCTACAGTTGTCGGTCACCACTGGAAGTGCGTCTGCAATGATCGAGACTCTCGGATATGAAAAGAGGTGCTCACGACTGGTTGCACGAATGCTCTCAGCGGACCACAAGATTAAAAGAAAAGCCATTTCATCTGAAGTTTTGAGACCGACGGAGGGACCTTTCTGTCACGGATCGTTACCAGTGACGAAAGCAGGGTGCCCCACTTGGCGCCGGAAACAAAAAGGCTGTCGATGGAGTGGCATCATCCTCATTCACTACAAAAGAAGAAGTTCAAGACAACCCCCTCTGCCGGAAAAGTCATGATGACAGTATTTTGGGGTTGTGATGGCGTCATTCTGGTAGATGTGATGCCAAGGGAGTCAACCATCAATTCATTGACATACCTGAAGACTCTGAATAAAGAACCGTTTCCGACATGTCCGATCGGACAAGAAACCAGCAGAAATCTTGATCCAACACGATAATGCACGCCCGCACATAAGTATGAGTACCCGGGAACACATCGCCAAACTGGTTTGTACATCACTGTGGCATCCATCCTACCGTCCAGACCTCCCCCCCCCTCCCCCCCCCCCAACTTCCATCTCTTTGGGCCGCTTGAAGATTCTCTACGGGGAACACACTTTGAAGATGGCGAGAGTGTCATCATGCAGTGAAAACTTGGCTACGCCCGCAGGACAAGAGCTTTTACCAGCGGGTAGTACATGCTCTTCCACAACATTGGGGTACAGCCAAAGATCGTGATGGAGACTACGCAGAAAAATAGGACATGAACAAGACATGTTGAATTATATTGTCACAAAATTCTGAGTCTTAACAATATATACGTTCTGAGGAAAAAATGTGGGGCATTACTTACTGAACCAACCTCCTATATCTTTGTTACTTTCAAAAATGTAGACGTGCCAAATCGGATGATTCTTTTTCATACACCCTGTATAATGAAAACGGCGATATAATTTGACGTGAACTGTATATTAAACATATCATAAAATTTGCATACAGAGAGTGACTTTACGTCTTTTTCCTCATGAGCAGCGCCCTTCTTCGCAGTTTGTTTGTTGCTCAGCTGCACTGGTGAGTAATTACTTCTCAGAAAAGAAAAAATAAACTTTGATAGCGACTGCTGGCGGTCGAGGGCAGTGGTTCACAAGCGATATGCGGCGCCTCGCCTTCGCTAAGTCGGCGGCTCCCTACGTCACACCGATAAAGCGCGGTACACTCGAGAGGCTGTTTCAGTTCGCAGAGCTGCAACATGGCGAGCGAGGCAGGAACGTAGTGGAACCCATCCTCCCCTCCCCACCTCGAGTGTTTGTGATATGACGTAAAAAATTTAAAAAGATTAAATTATTCAAACATATGTTCATTTTGAAATGCGCATCTTTCTCGAGGGTTTGATGAATAAAATATATATGTTCGAGGATTTGTAAGACAACTTATTCGGTCTTAAGTATGCCAAACTGAACTGGAGTGCCACGCTTCTTCATACAGCATTCTTCTATCACACGTCACTGTATTTTGCTCTGTGGAATTCGATCGTGTATATTTTGCAGTGGAAGCCATCAAACGTATATTCAGGACAGTGGAAAATAAAATGTCCTCTAGTGCCTTTCTTGCTTCTAGTCATTCGGTTTCACATCCTGCCTCCTCCTAAGGAAGAAAAAAAAAAAACAGTGAAAATAAGAGACCATCAAAACAATACACATCTCTTTAATCCTTAGGTCCCAGAATTTTTTTGTCTCTAATCTTGCTACAGATTTCCATGGCGTGCCTTCCTTCCTGTGAAAGAATCTATTACCTCATAAAAGTCCGTCAAACGGTCTGCTATATGCAAAATCAAGATGTCGTCTTCTAATACTGTAAAAGCTGTTAATACGCGTAGTACTCAAGACTTGTGTGGTTTTTCGACTTGATTATGTCTATTTTTCCACTGTCTGCTAGTTAAAATGAACTGCCCTTCCTAATATTGCTGCAATTGTAGCACACACCAAATAAGTGAGACAGTTTTCGCACAAATGATCATTTTTATTTACCTCGCTTACGTAAGTAACATGACAGCATAATTCACGAAGTATCAATAGCAAATGTCTATTAGGCCTACTACAAGCACAAAGTTTTATATTAAGAAATAGTATCACGTTTCGTTCATGAGATCGAAAAATAGTACTACCAAATCTATTATATAAATTTGCAGTCGTCATATTCAACCACATAATTTGTGTGGTGTCGCCGTTTCCTCTCCTTTCTCGTTCTAACAAGAATCTTTTCATCAAAAATTCTGTAAGTATTCCTTCCATTGTGAAAGCTTATTCTCTGGTTAATTTCAGTAACCCTGCCAGCACCACAGGTTCAATTATCGTGCGTTTGTTCCCCGTTCAGGCGTCATTACGTATTCGTACGACTCGTTTTCCGCTCTCTACCGAGAGCAGAACTTAATGCGACTGCTAACCGGGGAGTGTACAACTGGTAATGTAGCGATCTGGCAAAAATTTTCTCTCAAAATTTCCTTTTATTGGATAAGCGCAGAAATATAATATGTAATCCGTCTTACCAGTTATTTCCACTCTGATAGTCTGAATTTATGGTTTTAACTAATAAAATAACGCTGATAATTCGCACTTCCAATCAACCACATAAACAAACTGCAAATAGCATTCACCCATTCGGGTTTATTCGGCTCAGCTCGTATAGCACCGTCCTCTGTTTTTATTTCTACACGCGAGGGAATTCCCTGGTAGAGATATCACCTAGATTATGTATACATGCGAAAACAACTTATGATTCTTTCAGATACCAACTTAGAATGTGTTCAAAAATATCCAGAACTTCGCAAATGATACATAAAATGAAACAATTTAATATGAAATAAAAGAAATTATTCATAAGTTAACGTAGAACAAAATTTAATTTTGGTAGAGGACTGGTATTCGAGTGTAGGAAAAGGAAGAGAAAAAAAATTCACAATGTTATCTAAAGTACGTTTTTGGTATTAGGTGCATTGTGCTGCAACGTACTACCAGGTCCTCCATACCAGCGACCACAGTAGTCATTAACCATCGTGAGAGAGCAGAATGGGGCGCTCTGCAGAACTCACAGACTACGAATATGGTCAGGTGATTGGGGTGTCACTTGTGTCATACGTCTGTACGCTAGATTTCCCCATACCTAAACATCCCTAGGTCCACTGTTACAGATTTGATAGTGAAGTGGAAACGAGGAGGGAGACGTACAGCACAAGAGCGTACAGGCCGACATCGTCTGTTGACCAACAGTTGAAGAGGGTCGTAATGTGTAATAGGCAGACATTTATCCAGACCATCACACAGGAATTCCAAACTGCATCAAGATCGACTGAATGTACTACGACAGGTATGTGAGTGGTGAGTGAAACTTGCATTTCGTGGTCGAGCGGCTGTTCATAAGCCGCACATCACGCCGGTAAATACCAAACGACGCCTCGCTTCCTGTAAGGAGCGTAAACACTCGACGATTGAACAATGGAAAAACGCTGTGTGGAGTGACGAATCACAGTACACAGTTTGGCAATCCGATGGCAGGGTGTGGTATGTCGAATGCGAAGTGAACGTCTTTTGCCAGCGTGTGTCGTGCCAACAGTAAAATTCAGAGGGCCAACAGTAAACTTCTACACATGTTAGTTGTAAATAGGCTGGAAAACAGTAACACTAGACAGAGCAGTGGACGAGTATACTCCCATATCTTGTTAAGCTGGTTTCTCAGACCCCAGGTTCCATACCTCAAATTGTTCAGTGGAGAAATCTCTATGTCCTGTTGAATTTTTGTTCGACCTTACGGAAACACCCGGTATGTAATGTTAACAGTATCGGTCCTTTGACACGTCCTTCTGATGCGAATGAAATCACCTTTCCACCTGACGATGTAGTTCCTTAAAGAGCAGCGTGCTGAATTCTGGCCGCAGGGAAGGATTGAGTCTGGTCCCCTGATCGGCGACGTCTTGTTTCCTCAGCAAACGGAGTGCCGGCACTGCCCCAAGTGACTTCCTGAAGTCACTGAACTAGGAGGAATCAAGCTGGCCGCCGATGTCTACAGCGCTGTGACACTCAAGGAGAGTACGTGATACGTGAGCATAAAACATGTTCCATAACTCATCAGCAGCTTGACGTCAGCAATGATGGCTTCTAATTTCCTTCTTGGAAAATGTCAAGACTTGTGTTTTTTTCATTTACTTCGTTGCTCCACTTGTTCTTGTTTTAAAGCTGTTCTTTTGGTTTTTGCCATTCGAATTTTCATTAGAACGGCAACAAGAAATGATCTCTCCTTTACTTCGTGTTATCTGGTCGCAAAACGGCACGCTCTGGTGAAGGCGAGGCCCGCGCTATCGCTGGCGACCCCTACGCTGTTGACCCGCGACGAGTCCAGGGAGCGCCTGAGTGTTTCCCTGGTGGAAAGTCACTCATCAGTGCAGCTGGCCAGTGGTTTCAAGCAAGCTGCGAAACCACAACTAAATAATTCGACTGTCATTCCACGACGAAAGGAGTTCCACAAAACCTTCAAAATGGTTCAAATGGCTCTGAGCACTATGTGACTCAACATCTGTGGTCATAAGTCCCCTAGAACTTAGAACTACTTAAACCTAACTAACCTAAGGACATCACACACATCCACGCCCGAGGCAGGATTCGAACCTGCGACCGTAGCAGTCGCGCGGTTCCTGACTGAGCGCCTAGAACCGCTAGACCACCGCGACCGGCCACAAAACTTTCAAAAATAATTGTATCTTAATGTCTGATGGTGTGTTCATTGCAATGGTATGGTTTCACGTTGTTACATTTCATCTCTCTCATTCTGATAAGTCCATTCATTTCAGATAATTTATTTTACTCAAATATGATATATTACATTTATTTCTCTCATATTGATTGCAAATATATATGGATTTTGGGAAGATCAGCTATTAACATTAGCATATCTACAGCATTTATCGCAAAATTACGAAAAGTCTTAATTGCATCATATATACTGAAGGAGCTGAAGATACTGGTACACCTGCCTATTTTCATAGAGGGCCCCAGCGAACACGCAGAAGTGCCGCAACTCGACGAGTCATGGACTCCACTATTGTCTGAAGTAGTGCTAGAGGGAACTGACCCCAATGAATCCTGCAGAGCTGTCCATAAATCCGTAAGGGTACGAACGGGTGGAAAGTTTTTCTGAACAGCACACTGCAAGGCATCCCACATTTGCTCAGTAATGTTCATGTCTGGGGAGTTTTGTGGCCAACGAAAGTGTTTAAACTCAGAAGAGTGTTCCTGCAGCCACTCTGTAGCAATTCTGGACGTGTGGTGGTGTCGCATTGTCCTGCTAGAAATGCCCAAGTGCGTCGGAATGCACAATGGACAGAAATGAATGCAGGTGATCATACAAGATGCTTACATACGTGTCACCTGTCAGAGTCGTATCTATACGTATCAGGAGTCCCATATCATTCCAACAGCACACGCCCCACACCATTATAGAACAGTGAACAGACCTCTGCTGACATGTAGGGCCCATGGCCATGAGGCGGCGTCTAGATACTAGATACAATTTCAAACGTGACTCGTCCGACAAGTCAACATGTTTCCAGTCATCAACAGTCAATATCAGTGTTGACAGGCACAGGCGAAATATCCTCAGGCCACTGGAAGAATGTGATCGTTCCTATTTCACATAATGCAGGTGCTGACAAGTGAAAATTCTACAGACCCACAAATTTAGTGAGGTACAGTCGCCATATGTTCAGACGAATTATTTATGGAAGAATGGAAAAAGTGACAAAAAACCCATGTCAGGGGAGGTAAGCATATGCTCCAAGGAAATGCAAGCATACACCAGGCTGAACTTACCCTGCAACTTTCTCTAGAACAGAAAGGCAAACATTTTGTTATAGCGTTTGTAGATTTAGGGAAATTTTTTGACAATGTTGATTGAAATACCACTTCGAGTTCTCAAAGACACTGAGATGAAATATACACTCTGTGATCCAACATATCCGGACGTCCCCAAAAACGTGCGTTTTTCATATTAGGTGCATTGTGCTGTCACCTACTGCCAGGTACTCCATACCTTCGACCTCAGTAGTCAGACATCGTGAGAGAGCAGACTGGGGAGCTCCGCGGAACTTACGAACTTCGAATGTGGTCAGGTGATTAGGTGTCACTTGTGTCATATGTCTGTACGCGAAATTTCCACACCCCTAAACATCCCTAGGTCCACTGTTTCCCATGTGATACTGAAGTGGAAAAGTGAAGGGACTCGTAAAGCACAAAAGCGTACAGGCCGACCTCGTCTGTTGAGTTACAAAGACTGACGACAGTTTAAGAGGGTCGTAATGTGTAATAGGCAGACATCTATCCAGACCATCACACAGGGATTCCCAATTCCATCAGGATCCACTTCAAGTACTATGACAGTTGGCCGGGAGATGAAAAAACTTGGATTTCATGGTCGAGCGGCTGCTCATAAGACACACATCACGCCGGTAAATGACTAACGACGCCTCGCTTGGTTTAAGGAGCGTAAATATTGAATAGTGGGAAAACGCTGTGTGGAGTGACGAATCACCGTACACAATGTGAAGATCCGATGGCAGGGTGTGGGAATGGCGAATGCCCAGTGAACGACATCTGCCAGCGTGTGTAGTGCGGTGGTGTTGCGGTGTGGTGGTGTTTTTCTTGGAGGGGGCTTGCACCCCTAGTTGTTTTGCGTGGCACTATCACAGCACAGGACTAAACTGATGTTTTAAGCACCGTCTTGCTTCCCATTGTTGAAGACCAATTCGGGATGGTGATTGCATCCTTGAACAAGATCGAGTACCCGTTCATAATTGACGGCCTGTGGCGGATTGGTTACACGACAAGAACCGGGATGAACTGGCTAGCACATAGCCCTGTCCTGAATCCTATGGAACACCGTCGAGATGTTTTGGAACGCGACTTCGTATGAGGCCTCAGCGATCGACGTCGACCCCTCTCCTCGGTGCAGCACTCTGTGAAGGATGAACTGCTGTTCCCCAAGAAACCTTCCAACACCTAATTGAAGGTATGCCCGCGAAAGTGTAGGCTGTCATCATGGCTAAGGGTGGGGGGGGGGGGGCAACACCAAAAGGAATTCCAGCATTACCGATGGAAGGCGCCGCGAACTTGTAAGTCATTATGAACCGGGTGTCTGGATAGTTTTGATCAGATACCGTACGTAGTGAAAGGTTATTCACATTAAGTACAGAAACAAGAAGGTGGTTGTAAGTGTCGAGAATGGAGAGAGACGGGATTGTAAACAATCGCCGCTTCTATTGAGTCTGTACGTGGAGCAAGCTTTGAAGTAAAATCAGGAGATATTTTGGAAGGTAATTAAAGTTAAGTGTAAAAAAATAAAAACATTTAAGTATGGTTACGACATCCTAATGTTATAAGGCTTGCGAAGGACTTGGAAGAGCACTTTGAATAAATGGATAGCGACTTGATGATATATTATAAGATGAACATCGAGATTAGTAATCAACGACAATTAAGTGTGGCAGAATTACATGAGGCAGTGCCATGCTAATTCGATTAGGAAATGATACACTAAAAGTAGTAGATGACTTTTACTGTTTGGACAGCAAAATAACTGATGAAGATTGTAGTGCAGAGGATATAGAGTGTAGAGTGACAATAGCAGGGAAAGCTATACTGAAGAAGTGTTTGTTAAGGTGTAACATCAGTTTAAGTGTTATGGAGTATGACATGTAGGTATTTGTTTGGCAGTAAATCGTGGATGATTATCAGATCAGACAACAGCATGGTTCTATTTTAAAAAACGTTGAAGGTATGATGTACTGAATAACAAATGAAGAAGATAGAAGAGAGAGACAAAAATTTGTACCAAGGCAGGGATTTGAAATGAGGATCCTGCGCACTTTGGAGAAGCAGTAACCACTGCGCCACGCTGGCACAATGGCTTTGCACAACTCCACAGACTATCCTAGAGCACCTCCCTCCCCAAACCAAATCCATATTCACACCTGAGGCCGTTTGGTAGGAATGGGAATTTTAATTGAACATTGAGGCATGCAAGTGTAGTGTACACTGTTCTGCAAACCCACTGTAGCAGGGTGGCGTACTAACCAGCACAGCTGCCTAGGCTGCAGGACACACAGGTTCAAATCCTGGCCTTGGTATGAATTTTCATTTCTCGCTCCAGTCTACACACACACACACACACATATATATATATATATATATATATATATATATATATATATATATATATATACGAGGGTGGTTCAGAAAGTAACCTCCGATTGGTCACAGTGCGGGTTGTGGGGGGAGTAGCGACGCCATCTGTGCGTTCACGCACTCAACAGGTCAGTCGGCATCAAGCCGTGGTCGAGTGAACGTCGTACCTGCGCTAGTTTAGTTTTTGTGGCAGTTTGAAATGTGTGCTGCAATAGAAAACCCCGCCAAATGTGAAGTGCGTGCTGTCATAAGGTTTTTTACAGCCAAAGGATATTCTGCAGCAGCTATTCATCGTGAGCTTTGTGCCGTGTACGGACCAAGAGTTATGAGTGAAGGAGTTGTCCGTGAATGGGTACGTTTATTTAAAAGTGGACGAGAAAACGTTCGTGATGAAGAGAGGAGTGGTAGACCATCATTGGTGACTGACGAACTCGTTCAGACAGTTGATGCAAAAGTTCGTGAAAATCGACGTTTCTCAATGTCGGAGTTGTCTACTGGTTTTCCACAGATTTCTAAGACTCTCTTGTACGAGATAGTGACAGCAAGATTGGGTTACCGTAAGTTCTGTGCACGATGGGTGCCCAAAATTCTTACCGACCACCACAAAACTCAAAGAATGGCCTCTGCATTAGACTTTCTGTCACGTTATGAGGACGAAGGAGAACCATTGTTAAACAGAATCGTGACCGGTGACGAAACCTGGATTAAGTACGTGAACCCTGAGACAAAAGAACAATCAAAGATGTGGGCACATTCAAATTCGCCTACCAAACCAAGAAAAGCCTCGCAAGATTTTTCTGCCAGAAAACTGATGGCAACGGTGTTTTGGGATGCCAAAGGGGTGTTGTTGGTTGAATTCATGGAACGTGGTACGACCATTAATTAAGACGTGTACTGTGAAACAATAAAAAAGTTACGACGGGCTATACAGAACAAACGCCGTGGTATGCTGACTTCCGGTATCGTTTTTTTGCACGATAACGCCCGTCCTCACTCTGCTCGCAGAACAACGGCCCTTCTTGAGTCCTTCAAGTGGGACGTTATCAACCATCCACCTTACAGCCCAGACCTGGCGCCAAGTGATTATCACCTCTTCGTGCATTTGAAGAAATGGCTCGGGTCACAGCGGTTTGATGACGACGAAGAGCTCAAAGATGCGGTCACAGGCTGGCTCCAGGCACAAGCGGGTGATTTTTAAGCAGAAGGAATTTCAAAGCTTGTGAAGAGATACGATAAGTGCCTCAATCGCTATGGAGACTATGTAGAAAAATAGTGCAAAGATGTAGTTGTAAGATGTATATATTAAAATATTTTTATTTAACTTGGTGTATTTTTTTAAATCAACCGGAGGTTACTTTCTGAACGGCCCTCGTATATATATATATATATATATATATATATATATATATATATATATATATATATATATATATATAACACAGATGTTTCAGACTTGAAGAGATCTCTGGAACCATATACTTTCATTTGATTAGGTGACGAAGTACTTAACTGAATTGAGGGAAAGGAAATTTATGACGCAACTTGAGTAAAGGAAGAAGCTGGTTGATAGGAAACGTCTTGATACAATAATGAATTGTCGATTCCATTGTGGAAAGATACGTGGACAATGGGGGTAATAGTTGTGGAAGGAGACAGAGGCTTGAATAAAGTAGGTACGTTGAAATGGATATAGATTGCTGTAGTTATACAAAAATTAAAAGACTGACGACCTCATCAGAAACAATCAAGGGAAGTTGTATAATGAGGTAGGACTACAACTTGAATAAAGGTGTCTGATATGAGTGTATACGAAAGCGGACTGCCCAACGTGTCTTAACACTCACCTCCATGTATTGCGACATGGGGACAGAGATCGTAAGAAGCAAGAGGAGTGTCACACCTCGTTAATGACAGCAGGCATCAAACCTATTATTAATTGCTGCTGTCACTGTGAGTCTGGCCATTTCAACAAGTTTGCGAGTGAACTTTGCTAAGAGAACCGTATACAATGGACATTTTGCGTTGGTAGCCAGCAGCACATGAGACAGCTGGTCTTCAGCTGTGCCAGACAGCACGGGAACTGGGCAGTGGCCGGTAGGAGGTGTGCAGTTTGGCCCGACGTATCACAGGTCTGCTCCCTCGTCAAGTGACGCGAGGCCCTGAGAGCACCGAAGAAGCAACGAGGCGTTCTGCCCGGTACGTGTGGAGGCTGCAGTTCACGCTGGAAGCGGCTCAGTCAGCTTTCGCGGTGTTTCGTGTACCGTTACTCAGGCCCACTCATTCAGGTTACCGTGAACGTGGACCACCGTGTGTACTTTGGTACATTCTCGGTGTGCAGTTGTTGCCGTTACTGAGCCGTGGCTTCCTGCCATGCTCTCGGCTGGATAGTTTCTCTGTCGATGTTACGCGCTTTGAGGCGTCCAGGTTGGCCAGCGTCCTCTAATTAGGACGGCCGCGGCTCTGGCGGAGAGGCGGCAGTGACAGGGGGAAGGAGGCAGCGCGCGGGGCGCCGCGAGCGGCCGGCCGGCGCTCCGTGTACTGCGGGGACGCACCGTGTTGACACTCCGGCGCCTGGGTCTGGCGGAAGCGGTCACCGGCCAACACGGGCTCTGTTGAAGGAGTAGGGTCTGTCTGGAATCCTGAGCAGAGCGCGGGAATTTACCCTGGCGTGCAACTTAACGGCGAGCTCCTGGACTAACTGTAAATGGTGAGCCATTTGTTGTACAACTTTTGGATGTCATTGCTCCGTGTAGCCTCTTTGATTTCCGCTAGTCATTCCTTCAACCACTTGGATGTGGGATACTTGGTATTGAAAGTCCGTCTAACTGCACTGTGCACTGGTTCTGTTGCTTTACAAGTGTGGCCGATATTCGGCGATTCCTTTTATTACTATTATTGTTAATACGTTCAGTCGTCAATTTTATGAGTCAAAGCTTATTCGCCGGCCGCGGTGGTCTAGCGGTTCTAGGCACGCAGTCCGGAACCGCGCGACTGCTACGGTCGCAGCTTCGAATCCTGCCTCGGGCATGGATGTGTGTGATGTCCTTAGGTTAGTTAGGTTTAAGTAGTTCTAGGTTCTATTGGACTGATGACCACAGATGTTAAGTCCCATAGTGCTCAGAACCATTTGAACCATTTTTGAAAGCTTATTCTCTGTATAAAACTCGAGCCGCCAATTTAAATTGGAATTGCCAACTTCATTGTCGTTGGCAACTGTAATAGTAACAACTTTACATCTTCAAATGGCGCTTTGCTTTTTAACGATGTGTGCGGATTGTCTGATCATTATCACCTTGAACTAGTTGTGGTTTATAAATTTATCAAGTGAAATTTGACGTCATTGGAGACTGTGTAATGAACTATTGCTTTAACAGTAACTGGGATTGGCACACTATAACGTTTAACATCTCGTCCAACGTTTCGCGCTACCCAGTACTTGGCTGTTGGTTTTAGTATTTTAGTGACCTGTGTGTTAATACTGGGTTAGTGTGATCTAGAAGCCGTTATTGATTTGTGCAGGCCCTCCTGCCTGCTGGTGTCACTTTAGCTCTCGAGCACGGAATTCAGACGCGCGGCCGATGTGAGCGCCAAACGTCGAGAGGGTGCTGATTGCTGTATAAATCTTTCGGGCTACCGTAACATCATATTGGCGAATGTTTTCCATAATAATTAATTCGCGTGTTTATGAGACCTTGCTATTTGAGTATTTGTTTTGAAAGCAAATAGCTTTTACAAATTGTAATTTTTCATATTCACAAGTGATTAGTGAGCTCAGAACTGTAGTTATGATACGGTTACATTTCTGTAAAGTAATTTCTTATTAATTTAAAGTTGTGGCCATGAGGCTGTTTCTCTTTAAAATTATGTTTTGAATTATTCTCATTGCTTTTATTCAATTGAATAACCGGTGTAGATCATCCCAATTTGCAAATGCTAATTAAGCATTGTGTTGTTAACAGTGCTCTGTTTTAATTAACGTCGTGAGAATAAATTTTTGTGTCCACAAATGACGCCAACATTCCACTCCAGAAGCCCGTGTGCCCTGCTTACTGTTCTACCACCTTACCACTCACTTCTGCACTTCCTGATGAGCATGCTGTAGACACTCCCATTTCGATAGATTACAACAGCCACATTCACGGGACTGAATGGATACGTTCCCCTCTTGACAAACGCTCAGGAACCCTATCACATCTTAATAGCCCCACTAAATCTATCGATCTTAGTCCCATAGAAATGCGAGTCTGCGAGTTCCTGGAACAGCGTGTGATCGCAGCTCACCCCCGACTAGTAGCTCTACAGATGTAGTCATCATTTGGTGCATACCATACGAAATCCGTGTATTTCCTTCGTAGCCGAATGGAGGCCACTGTCAAGGGTACACGCAGTGTTGACGGTATTTGCATCCTCATGGCGTGCTTGTCAGGGGATGGACTGGAACAGGCTCTGATGTGAGCACCCCGCGGTGAGCAGGTACCTGGCTACCGTGGAGTCGTACTGGAAGATGCCGCGAGGTCAGAATGAGCAGCAGGGCGTTTGCCATAATTATCACGTGCCCTTGAGGTCAGTGCTGCGAGGCGTTGCGCAAGTATACTTCCAACGTCGGACGCCGAGAAAGTTTGATGAGTGGCTGGTGGAGGGGGGGGGGGGCAGGGGTGAGAGGGGGAGGGGTTCTGGAGCAGAGGGCAGGCTGCGGACAGAGAAGGTGGGAGGTGTCAACCCAGTCCAGCAGTGGCCAAGATATGGATAAAAGGCTGTCTTCACGACAGCCCACTACACTGGCTGCAGCGGCACAGAGCAGAACTCACACATCTGGTAAGCCTCTATGTGTTTCTTCCAGCACTGTGCGGTGTGCTCAGCGTATCACTTTCCTCGACTTGACGGTCTCCTGTTCTCAATGGTACCCTCCTTGGTATCTATGAAACGAGAGTAGCTAGAGGTGGTACCGAGTTTTAATACAATTTTCTCACATGTTTCTACCACCTCTAGCGCAATAGCTCTTGATATGCATTCCGGTATCGGTTCACGTCATCTACGTATTTCAGCAGCTACTGATTCTTACGGCGTAGTCTACGTAATGGAGCCACTGGCCACACTAATTATTGTTACATGTTGTGTGCCACAGAAACAGGTTCCCGAGGGCCTGCTACTTTTGATGCAAACTTGTCAGATTCGACAACTGAAGCAGTAGAGATCTGCTGGAATACTGCCATACAGTCCTAATATACAGGGGGATTCACGAAGATATGCAAATGTTTGGTTACAGGGTTACGGCTAATAAAAATTTTGCCTGAAATTTAGCAACTTCGTTAACATGAGGCCGTCGCAAAACTGTACGAGTTTAAAGTAAAGCACGATTCCCATTTATTTTGTTGTTATTGGTCTGGTCAATATAGTAAAACATGTCCCAGTTTTCCAGAATATCCAGAGAAGCAAAGGCGTAATTTCGTAAAATTTTTAATTTGTTAACTGCCTCGCCCAATTAGTTTTTTTTAAGTTCTAGACAATTACAGAAAGTTTTCAACAGAAGTTGTAGAGAATTTAATTTTGGAAAATTTGTGGTAAAAGCGTTAACTGGAACTGTATGAATGTGTCACATAATCTGCTTTTATTTATACCACAGCACACGTGAATTCGTGTTAAACCGAAAAAAACCGAGACTCACTGTTAAGAAACTTGTACAAAGTACATAAAATTTCGCAATACAATCACAATCACAATAAATGTTCAAAAATGTCTCCGCCGAGTTCAGTGCATTTAGCTCCACGTGTATGAACAGATTTTGTTGCTCCTTTCAGTTTCACAGACTTGTTCATAATTTCGTCTATTGCATTCATAATGCAACCAAGTAGTGCCTCACGTTTATTGACTTTGTCATCATAATCTATGCCTTTCATCCATCCCCATAAACGAAAATCCATTGGTGTTAAATCGGGCAATCTGGGTGGCCACAGACGTGTAGCACCACGACCAACCCATTTCTGTGGAAAATGTTCATTTAAATGTGCAGTATCTGCGCTGGTGAAATGTGGAGTCGCGCCGTCATATTGAAAATACATTTGCAGTCGCGTAGCAAGCGGAATATCTTCGGGCAAGTGGGGCATTTCTTCTTGAAGGAATTGTAAGTACGACATGCCAGTTAGACGTCCTGGGAAAATGAATGGTCCAATAAAGCGTCTGTTGATTATACCAGACAACAAATTTATGCTAAATCGCTGCTGGAAATTGCGCTGCACTGTTGCTTGTGGGTTTCCTTCAGACCATACGTACTCGTTAAAAAAATTGTTTATACTATCTCGAGTAAACAGTGCCTCATCAATAAATAAAACGTATTTGTGTAACTGTCGATTAGTTTTTAACCAGTTGCAAAACTCCAAGCGAAGGGCAGGATCTCCCAGGTGTAAATGATGCACTTTTTGTTTATGGTAGAGACACACATTATTGTACTTCAGTCTACACCATACCTTACATTGTGAAATGCCTAGTCGTTGAGAGATACGTCGTGTACTGTACCCAGGCTACCTTGAACAGCATCCATAATATCTTCATCGTCGTCTTCACGTGTCGAGCTCTCGTACTGATTATGAACGCTAGGTAGAGAACCTGTCTCCTGTAACATTCGAAATACTCCACTAATGATTCGTCCATTCGGAATCCTCCGAGATTGATAACGTCCGCGATATTCGTTAATTTCAGCCGTAGCATTGCCATCAATTTTCCATAAATAAACACTATATCGGCGTATTCATACGTCGTAAATTTGAAAGGCATCCTTATTTCAGAAATAATCTACAAACTACAACAGTTACTATATGGTTTTACTTAAATACACTGTTCTTATTGTGTTCTTTGATTGAACAGTACAGAAAACTAGTGTAAAGGTTAGGGAACGACTGAAACAACTCATTAATGGTAACCAACAATGACATAAACGTTTCTACATTCTTAATGAAAAGTAAACAAATTTACTTGTACAACAACCTTGCCTTCTCTGGACGTTCCACTGCAGATAGACGTCTGGGTCATGTTTTATTAGATTCAACAGACCAGTAACAACAAGATAAATAGAAATCGTGCTTTACTTTAACCTCGTACAGTTTTGCGAGCGTGATGCTTGGCTTATGTGCAGCCGCTCGACCACGAGACCCGGGTTTTCTCACCGCCCACCTAAGTCATAGTACTTGCCGTGGATCCTATTGCAGTTTGGAATTCCTGTATGATGGTCTGGGCAGATTACGACCCTCTTCAACTGTAGGCGCTCTCTGTCAGTCAACAGACGAGATCGGCCTGTACGCTTTTGTGCTGTATCACATTGGAAATAGTGGACCTAGTGATATTTAGGATTGTGGAAATCTCGCGTGCAGACGTATGACACAAGTGACACCTAATGACCTGGCCACATTCGAAGTCTGTGAGTTTCGCAGAGCGCCCCATTCTACTGTCTCACGGTGACGAATGACTGCAGATGTCGGTCATATGGAGTTCCTGGCAGTAGGTGGCAAACAATGCACCTAATATGAAAAACTTATGTTTATGGGGGTCTCCGGATGCTTTTGTTGTGGGGGAGTCCGGATACTTTTGTTCTCGTAGTGTTTGCTTATGACCTCCCATTAAACCCCTGGACCCGTTTCACCGAAATATGAGAAACAAACAAACTACATGACTGTATGAGCATCATCACTGCTTGTCTTGTAGCCTTCCAGGTCGATAGGAGTGGGAATATGGACCATATCGTATTTTGACAGCTCATGCCATATCAGCTGCTCCATATAATAGGCATGTTGTGTTCATATAGAGGTGGCTGGTCTTAGGAACCTGCTTTGCTGTGATGCCTACTAATCGACTGTACAAAATGGTTTTACAGTGGGTAGGCTGTACTGAACAACAGCGTGTTGGGATCAAGTAGAACTGACCTGGTTTATCGATTTTCTTTGCATGACATCAGGGGCACTGATTGGTTTCAAGTCCCTGATGTGTAAGCTGCAATCCACAATATGTTTGTTGTGGGAATATTATCAGCCTGCTTTATCGACATGTTTAGTAATGGCTACATATGTGGGTGGGCATGGCTGGGGAATTTGTAAATGGATAGAGGAGGGGATGGACTGAGGGAGGGACCAGGAAATGATGGACGGTAAGTGGAGGCAGGGGGAGATGATAGGAGGCGATGGACCGAGAGAGAAGGAGTAGGAGAAGACATAAAGAGAGATGGGAGTGGGAGGAGGTGAACACTGAGTGGCCGGGAGTAGAAGATGAATTAGGAGAGGTGGCTGGGGTAGATGAGTGGGGGATAGGAGGAGATGGGTAGGAGAGATGGGCAGGAGGAGAGGAAAAAATGTAGGGAAGAAGAGATGGTTCAAAATGGCTCTAAGCACTATGGGACTTAATATCTGGTTATCAGTCCTGTAGACTTAGCACTACTTAAACCTAACTAACCTAAGAACATCACACCCATCAATGCCCAAGGCATGATTCGAACCTGCGACTGTATCAGCTGCATGGTTCCAGACTGAAGCGCCTAGAACCGCTCGGCCACAGAGGTCAGTGAAGAAGAGATGGGTTTGGAGAAGAGGAGGACAGAAAGGTAGAGAGGTGTAGGAGATAATGGAAAGAGAAACGGTGGCAGGAGGAGATTGATAAGTGAAAGAGGCCAGGAGGAAGTGGATAGGGAAGGATGGGAGATGCAAAGGGAGAGGGTGCAAGAGGAAATGGATATATAGAGGGGGCACATTTAGATGGAATAACAGATTGGAGGCAGGAAGAGATGGAGAGGGAGAGTGATGGAAAGGCTATGGACAAAGTGGGGAGGAGGATGTGGACAGTGAGAAAAGGGAAAGGAGAAAATGGAGAGAGGGGATGGAGAAGATGGACAGAGTGAGAGGGAGGAGGAGGAAATGTAAGAGAAAATAGAGGAGATAATCAGAGGTAGAGGGAGAATGAGATGAACTGAGACAGGGGTTGCAGGAGCCAGATGGATAGTGTAGGTGAGTAGTTGTAAGATGGAAAATGATGAGGGCATAGGACTGGACAGACAGACAGAGGGGTGAGGAGGAGATGGATGAAGACAGTGTGCAGGCAGAGATGTATGCAATATATGTGCCATACAGGTTTGCAAGTGAAATTGTGGGAACAGTGACATACAACTGATCCTCTAAACTGTACACCCATATCACAGACATTATAGTCAGTAAGATTTTGGAATATACAGGCTGATCCTACTTTATAAAGTACCTTGAATCATCGGCACATGGACAACACTGAGTCAGGAAATATCTTTCTTATGGAAACCTACTGGCTTTTTGTCCACACAAAGTAATTACTGCTATCGACAGAGGACCTGTAGTTGATTCCATAATTCTAGGCCTACAGATAGCTTTTGACACCGTTCCTCACAACCAGCTTCTAATAAAATTACATACCTGTGGAGTATCATCTGTGACTGGATTCGTGAGTTTACGCTATAAAGCTCTCATTATTCATCTCTTGGTGCTCCATCTCTCTTTCCATCCCTCTTTATCTCCATCCATCCCCATCTGCCCCTTTCTCTAGCATTGCCTTCTCTATGTATTTCAACCTCCCCAGACTTGTAGCCCCTATTAAACGTGATGACAAAACAAGCTGATAATACTCCCACAACACACATATAATACTGTGTGGCCTACATGTCAAGGGCTTGAAACCATTTTCTTCTCTTGATTTGTATGTTGTGGTGCTCTGTATGGCGACTGCAGGGTGAACCATCTCAAACTTGCACTGCAAATATTATGGAAATGGGATGTGATATTGACGTGCAGTTTTCACAGAATGAATTGGAAGCCAGAGTCTCGTACTGTTAGTCAATACACAAATTGTAATAATACTTAGAAACTGTATTTTCTGTACCTGTAATTTTTCAAATGAAACAAATCTTACTGCCAGTAACAAACTAAAAATGGGGTAAACTAGAATTTCAGTGCTGTTTGCTGCAGAAGTCTAGTGCGAGCCACTTATGGGATATGACATTGTGAAAAGTTTCCACACTGACACTTCTTTGTGCCATTCAACCTGCATAGTTGTTAGATCGATGTTGTTACGTTGGTTTACAGTGTACTTGTGTGTTCCTTGAGTGTACTGCTATGAGTTACTAAGTGACAGTCTAAGCAGTATCTCATGTGTGTACAATGGGATTTATCGGTGCATGCGGCAGGAGCCCAATCTCGCCCATCTTCTCAATCAATTGTGTGAAAATGATAGTGTAACAACTATGGAACGCAACAGAATGAAACAAGTGATGACAGATGGGGGGAAATTAATTTTCTTGCTGTTGTTGCAGTTGATCAACACAGTACCTCCTGTGCAATCGATTGTGGAAGTGGCATGAGTCAGGCAAGTGCCCTACACATTCTCCATCAGCGTAAATTCCATCCCCATTACATCTACCTCAGTCAAGAGCTCCATGGAAACAATTATAAGAATCGTGTTAACTTCTGTACATAAGCATTACGACTAGTACTCCAGATGTTTCATGTGTCTTCTTTCGTGGTGAAGCCAGGTAAACGGTGAAAACGTGCACTATTGGTATGTTGACAATCCCCATTGGCTTCCTTGGGTGGAACATCAGTGCCCATGGAGTGTAAACATTTGCTGTGGGATAGTAAACCATCAAATCATAGGCATGAGTTTCATAGATAGAACAATCAATGCACACAACTATCACAGCCTCCTAACAAACCATCTCCCACAGATACTAGAAGGCTTTCCTCTGCGCACAAGGAGGAACCTGTGTTACCAATATGAACGCTGTGCACTACATAGTGCGTGGAGTATTACGGCGTGTCTTCACAAATTGTTTCCAAAACGTTGGATTGGATGGCGAGGACCAGTACGTTAGCTGCCCCATTTTCCAGATTTGATGCCTGTAGACTTTTTTCTGTGGGGAAAGCTGAATCACGCTGTCTGCAAGGACATACCGACTACACTTGATGATACGCAACGAGTCATAACTGCACACTGCTCGGAGATGTTCGACGAAATGCTAGCATGTGTGCAGCAGTCGCTCCATATCAGATAGCAAACGTGTGCTGCCGCTACTGGTGGTCATTGTGAACACAACTTGTGATGGTCAGTTACCTCGTTACTGCCCAGGATCCACATAACTAGTGCATGCATTTACGTTGTCCTTTAGTGTGTACTACCACAGGTATTGTACAAGTGACAGTGTGGCAACTTTACAAAGTATTTATATTGTAAGCAGCTTGCACTAGAATCCTGCAACAAACCAACCAACATTATAATTTACACTATTTTTAGTTTCTTAAAGACAGTAAGCATTGTTCCATTCAAAAAGTGTACCTTTGCACAAAAAATACACTTTACAAATATTATTACAAACTGTTTATTGGCCAACAATACGGAGCCCTGACTACCTGTACGTTCTGTGATAACTGCGCATCAATAGCACTTTCCATCTCCGCAATATTTTCGGTGCAAATTTTATGTTAGTCACCCTGTATCTATACTTTACATTTTCTGTTACGCATATAGCTGCATCCAAGCTGCTGTCCTGGAAACTAGCATGAGTTCTTGCAGTTCCTATGTGACCAACCAGTACATCCAAACATTATGAAGCACCGAGAAGAAAACTATCTATTGACACATAATCAGCAAGGACTCAGAAAATATCGTTCTTTTAAAACACAACTAGGTCTTTTTACTCACGAAGTAATAAGTGCTGTCGGCGGGGGATTCCTATTATTAGATTTCCAGAAGGCTTTCGACACCGTTCCTCACAAGCTTCTTCCAACCATGCCTATGGAATATCTCCTGAGTTGTGCGACTTGATTCGTGATTTCCTGTCAGAAAGCTCACAGTTTGTAGTAACAGACGGAAAGACATCGAGTAAAACAGAAGTAATATCCGGCGTTCCCCAAGGAAGTGTTATAGGCACTTTACTGTTTCTGATCTGTATTAACGACAGTTCCCCCATGAACCATGGACCTTGCCGTTGGTGGGGAGGCTTGCGTGCCTCGGCGATACAGATGGCCGTACCATAGGTGCAACCACAACGGAGGGGTATCTGTTGAGAGGCCAGACAAACATGTGGTTCCTGAAGAGGCGCAGCAGCCTTTTCAGTAGTTGCAGGGGCAACAGTCTGGATGATTGACTGATCTGGCCTTGTAACATTAACCAAAACGGCCTTGCTGTGCTGGTACTGCGAACGGCTGAGAGCAAGGGGAAACTACGGCCGTAATTTTTCCCGAGGACATGCAGATTTACTGTATGATTAAATGATGATGGAGTCCTCTTGGGTAAAATATTCCGGAGGTAAAATAGTCCCCCATTTGGATCTCCGGGCGGCGACTACTCATGAGGACGTCGCTATCAGGCGAAAG